>NC_139547.1:10148072-10449833 GCF_965153285.1 Podarcis tiliguerta | reverse complement strand
TACACAGAGCAGTTTGTTGTCGATTTTTGGGGTATTTTTTATAAGAAGTGAATGTTCTAAGGCACTTTGGGTGCAGCTCACTGTGGAAAAGCAGCATATAAACTCAACGAATTACCGTATTTTCGTCCTATAGGGCGCACCGGCCCATAGGACGCACCTCGTTTTTTGGGGGGGGGAAATGAATAAAAAAAAATTATTTCCCCCCCTCAGCTGCGGCTGCCGCCCCAAGCCTTGCGGACCACCCGCCAGAAGCACGGGGAGCCCTCTGGAGGGCTCCCCGTGCTTCGGGCGGGAGGCTGCCGCCCCAAGCCTCGCGCACTCGGCGGGACCTCCCGTCGGGCGCGCAAGGCTTGCGGACACGCGCCCGAAGCACGGGGAATCCTCTGGAGGGCTCCCCGTGCTTCGGGCGGGAGGCTGCCGCCCCAAGCCTCGCGCGCTCGGCGGGACCTCCCGTCGGGTGCGCAAGGCTTGCGGACACGCGCCCGAAGCACGGGGAGTCCTCCGGAGGGCTCCCCGTTCTTCGGGCGGGAGGCTGCCGCCCCAAGCCTCGCGCGCTCGGCGGGACCTCCCGTCGGGCGCGCAAGGCTTGCGGACACGCGCCCAAAGCACGGGGAATCCTCCGGAGGGCTCCCCGTGCTTCGGGCGGGAGGCTGCCGCCCCAAGCCTCGCGCGCTCGGCGGGACCTCCCGTCGGGTGCGCAAGGCTTGCGGACACGCGCCCGAAGCACGGGGAGTCCTCCGGAGGGCTCCCCGTGCTTCGGGCGGGAGGCTGCCGCCCCAAGCCTCGCGCGCTCGGCGGGACCTCCCGTCGGGCGCGCAAGGCTTGCGGACACGCGCCCGAAGCACGGGGAATCCTCTGGAGGGCTCCCCGTGCTTCGGGCGGGAGGCTGCCGCCCCAAGCCTCGCGCGCTCGGCGGGACCTCCCGTCGGGTGCGCAAGGCTTGCGGACACGCGCCCGAAGCACGGGGAGTCCTCCGGAGGGCTCCCCGTGCTTCGGGCGGGAGGCTGCCGCCCCAAGCCTCGCGCGCTCGGCGGGACCTCCCGTCGGGCGCGCAAGGCTTGCGGACACGCGCCCAAAGCACGGGGAATCCTCCGGAGGGCTCCCCGTGCTTCGGGCGGGAGGCTGCCGCCCCAAGCCTCGCGCGCTCGGCGGGACCTCCCGTCGGGTGCGCAAGGCTTGCGGACACGCGCCCGAAGCACGGGGAGTCTTCCGGAGGGCTCCCCGTGCTTCGGGCGGGAGGCTGCCGCCCCAAGCCTCGCGCGCTCGGCGGGACCTCCCGTCGGGTGCGCAAGGCTTGCGGACACGCGCCCGAAGCACGGGGAGTCCTCCGGAGGGCTCCCCGTGCTTCGGGCGGGAGGCTGCCGCCCCAAGCCTCGCGCGCTCGGCGGGACCTCCCGTCGGGCGCGCAAGGCTTGCGGACACGCGCCCGAAGCACGGGGAGTCCTCCGGAGGGCTCCCCGTGCTTCGGGCGGGAGGCTGCCGCCCCAAGCCTTGTGAGCCCGTGGGAACTCCCACAGGGCTTGCAAGGCTTGCGGATAGCTTCCTGAAGCCTGGAGAGCAAGAGGGGTCGGTGCGCACCGATGCCTCTCGCTCTCCCGGCTTCAGCGAAAGCCTGCATTCGCCCCATAGGACGCACGCACATTTCCCCTTCATTTTTGGAGGGGAAAAAGTGCGTCCTATGGGGTGAAAAATACGGTACATGGCATTAGATGCAGATGAAAAGAGGCAGTTTTGAACACCCATTTTTAGGGCATGCTGTGTCCAAATAAAATAAAATAAAAGTTCCAGACAGACAGAGCCATATCCAAGAAAGTCATTCTATTAGCACAGGGGTGAGGAAGCTCTGGTCCACTGTTCAGTCTTGGCTCACCAGGGGGTGCAAGTTGGCCTGCAAGGCCATTTCCCCCAAACCATACCCACCTGTCCATCAGCTGATGACACTGGGTGATGTCGGATGATGGACAAGAGGGATGGGGTTCAATCCTGCTGCTTGGCACTTTGGCAGAACATTCCCTACAGAGGGCACACTGGTGAAGCAGATCCTTACAGCCAGCAGGATTGAATCTTCTCCTTATCAGCCAATGAGCAGAGAGTGCAGCTCTGCAGTGCTCAGCTTGGACAGGTGGGTGGGACCATGCATCCTTTAGTCACCTGATGTCATTGTGGTGTCAGAAGATTGACAGGTGGCTGGCCCCTCGTCGTCTAGTGCCATCTTCTCTTGGGCTTCAGGCGGCAGAATGCCTTGAGCAGACACTGCATGCCTGCACACCTGTGTGTTTGTGTGCGTACACAAGTACAGACATGCAGATTGATCTATGCACCTAGTAGAATAAGGACATTGAAGAGTGAGTTGGTAAAATGGAGTGTACCACTCCAGACCGCAAGTGGGTGGTACCAATGCTCTCCTATGTGTTGGTATGGTTAAAAAACACACAGACCTTTGTTCATGTTGAGCATTAGCATCCGAGGAACTAACTGGGAAGAGATCCGTACAAGTAGCTGCTGAGTGAGTTGCTGGAGAATTTGGACCAATGACATTGCAGTATGCGGATCAGCAGAATCTCCAACCCCCTACTGCACCCCAAGAAGCAGGAGGCCCCAGAGAAACTGCCTAAGGCTGCACACATGCCATACACTTTAATAATAATAATAATAATAATAATAATAATAATAATTTATTTATACCCCGTCCTCCCCAGCCAAGACTGGGCTCAGGGCGGCTAACAACCAATAATAAAAACAAGTTGATTAAAATACAATTTAAAAAGATTAAAATACAGCATTAAAGCATTAGGATGCAGCCTCTTCACAGGAGGAGAAAGGAAAAAGAAAGAGGGGGAGGGAATCAAACTGATTCTTAAGGTCCTCCATGACTTGAAGCATGTGACATAGTTGGTTAAGGGTGCTGTGAGGGGCAAACTGCAGATCCCAGGATTCATGTGCTTTAAATATATGGAGTGCATGCAGCCTAAGCCTCAGTTGGCTTGGTTTTTTCTTTCTTTCTAATAACACCAGTGAGGAGGATGAGGAGGAAGAGCGGAGCAAGAAAAAGGTGCCGGCTATGAAAAGGGGCTCAGAATCCTCGTCTGAGGAGGGCAGCCCATCCGAGAGCAGCTCGTCGGGGTCTGATTCTGGCTCCGAAGCAGAGGAACCCCACTTGGAGAAGGAAGTGAAAAAGAAAAGGACGGTGAGTGGTGTGGGGTCATGAAATCTGCCAGCTCCGGTGTCTTTTTGGTGCAGCCACTAAGCTTGGTCAGTCCTCACTGGGCAATTTTATGGGCTCGCCCCTTTCTAAGAATGATTTGTTCCCCCAAGCCTGTTCAGGCCTCCCTTACTGGCAAAACCTATTTGGTGTTTGCCAACTTTCTGACTAGTTGCAGGACCTTAGCCAGACCTAGCAGAGTAAATGCAGAATCCACGGAAGCAACTGGCGACTTGGCTGCAGACAGGATGGACGAAGCAGGAACCAGGAACTTGTAGTTAGGTGTTTATTATATACAGTGGACTATTTACAGGAACAGAACACGGATCTTTTGCTAGCTCTCTCTGACACGACTCACAACTCCTACACTGACACACAGAACTCTGAACACTGAACTAACACATTCCAGTTAGTAGGCCATTAATTATCACTTCCTTGAGAGAGCTTGACCAATCAGGGAGTTGTCTCCATGTCTCTGTTATCACCAGGCAGACTTACTCCTTCACATGACCTTCTGGCTGTCTGCCAAACCTTAATTGACTCTGTGTGAGTAGCTGCACGTACACAGTTTCCCAACACCCCTTTTGTGCCTGGATGGTGCTGTTTTGGCTGTATGAGGACTGGCACTCAAAGAATCAGAGTTGGCTATTAGTAGCATATAATATGTTGGCTTCAAGTGGCGAGTGACATGGATGAGTATGAAGAGTGTTGTGCCTGGCAGAATTGACTGGGTTTAGGACTGGCTGTGCCAATGCAGAAAACACAAAGTTAACGCTTTCCTAATTTTTCCTCTGCCTTGTCTTTCAGCCTCCCAGCAGCAAACCTGCTCCAAAAGCCCCCAAGAAAGGGGTAAAGGAGATTTCCTTGCTCGACCTGGATGACTGTAAGTGTTGCCCCCTTAACAGTTTCCTCCTTCCCAGGAAACACTGGGAATTGTAGCTCTGTGAGGGGCACAGGGGGTCTCCTAAAAACTCTTAGTCCCCTTAAGAAATTACAGTTCTCAGGATTTTCTGGGGGAAGCCATGACTGTTAAAAGAGTAATGATACTGCTTTCAACATATAGTATGGATGGGGCCTAAAAGTTCACCTGGTGCCACTGGTTTCCAGAATTAGCACTATTTTTGTTACTGAGTATTTAAAATAGTATTTTAATCATTCATTTCATAGTTGTAAACCATTTTGCCCTGTAAGTGGTATGTAAACAATAAAATAAATGAACATTCATGGTCAGAATCACAGGACATGTTTAGGAGCTTAACCCAGTGTTTCTCAAATTTGGGTCCCCAGCTCTCTTTGGACTACAACTCCCATCATCCCTGACCACTGGTCCTGCTAGGTAGGGATGATGGGAGTTGTAGTCCAAAAACAACTAGGCACCCAAGTTTGAGAAACACTGGGCTTAACTTATTCCCACCGTACCATGGTCCCAGCAAAACTCTTCCCCTTCCCCTGACATTGATCATAACAGATGCTGCTGTTGACCCCTTCTGCACCTGGGGAAATCATTTCCATTTTAATGGTGGATTTGAATCCTGAGATTACAGAAAATGCAGCCAAGGATCTTGCTTTAGTCAAAAACGTATTTTTAGAAAACTATTTCTGCTTATTCGTGGGTTTTGTCATATTTTGCTTTTAAAAGGTACAACTTGTGTGCAGGTATATTTAGTTTTTCCCAGTGCTGAGGCTCTCTTGATAAAGCTTGTGCTGTGTTTGGTGTCCATGGCCTGTAGACCAAATAAGCTGAAACCCAGATTAGCTATTGACATCAAAAACTCCTGCGTTAAATAGCAGCTGGGAAGTGGAGAGGTTTGCATCAAGGACACAGTGTGGGCGACAGGCTCGACACACCTGCAGCTCTGATCCTGATTTGGGGGGTGGGTGGGGGAAAGTGTTGTGATAACTATTTTTAGAAGAGCAAAAGCAGAGAAATTAAATGCATGCATGCCTCCTCTAATTTGGGAAAGGGATGTAGTTCTCTGGTGATAGAAGATCCCAAATTTAATCCTCAGCATCCCCAGGTAGGTTAGGGCTGGAAACATTCTTCTTGGAAATCCTAGCTGAGCTAGATGGACCAATGATCCAACTTGCTATGAGGCAACAAGTTCCTGTGTTGTCCTGAGACTGGTATGAATAATTGTTTTCAAAGAAGATCACCTGCTGTGAATTCACTCTGGGTCCTTTGTCACTGGGAGGAAGCCTGTCTCTGCAGAGATGCAGCAGGTGGCGACTTCTTCTGAGGTCAAGTTATGCTTAGCAGGTCTGTCTGCAACTGGATCATTCAACAACTCCTGGTAGAGAGAGGCAACTGTTACACAGCAGCATATTGGAGCCTCATAGGGACCCATGCTTAAATTCATGTTCTGTGCCCTGGCCAAAGTTTTGGAATGACTCCTTTACAGGTTGCCATAGAGCAGGTGATCTGTCCATGGTGCTGGAAAGACTTTTTTTGTATACTGTGCGCGCACACGTTCGCATCTGACTCTAGACACTTTTCTTTTTTCCCCATAGAGCAGGTCTTGTTGACTTGCCATTCTCTCTTCCCAACCCAAATTGTGAAAGGTCCAGACCTAGAAGTTCATTAACGCCTTTGTTTCCTGCTTCTCTGCCCCACAGTCACACCCCCTCCCCCACAGCCAGTTGCCTCCAGCCCCGCAGTTTCCACCAGCCTAGTGACTGACCTGGAGGGCCTCACCCTGACTGACACTTCTCTAGCGGCTGCTGTAAGTGATCTCAGTTTATTTATATCTCTCTCAATTTATCTGTCTACCTTTTTAGATCTTCTCTTTCCTCCAAGAATCTCGCAGAATGCACAATTCTTTCTTCCATCTGTTTGACAACAACCCTGTGAGGTAGATTTGGCCTAGAGAGTGTGATTGGCCTAGGCCCTAGGGCATCCAGTGAGCATCACAGTTCAGTGGGAATTTGAACATAGCACTAACATAATGCTACATGAATGTTCCCTCTCCTTCCCCGCTCCCAACAACCCTCTAAATATCTTCCAGGTATCCTCCCAACCCTTTGGAGCAGATGTGGAGTGTGTGTAGGGTGAACATAAGGGGAGGAAAGTGAGGGACACTGTTGCAGAAGTGGAAATCCTTGCACTGATGGGATGAGTTAGTTGGATCCTGCCCTATTCCACGATGGTTCTTTTTTTTGTTGAGAGGATCTTAAATGATATTTTTAGGGTGCAGGACCTGATAATTATGTGGCTGGGGAAAGCTAGAGGCCTGTGGTACGTTTCCTTAGCTGTCTTTGTCAGGAAAATAAGTCTCCCAGGTGTGCTGCTGTCCAAGATCTGAAGTGGCTAGTATAAACTACAGTGGTGCCCTGCAAGACGAATGCCTCGCAAGACGGAAAACCCGCTAGACGAAAGGGTTTTCCGTTTTCAGAGGTGCTTCGCAGGACGAATTTCTCTATGGGCTTGCTTCGCAAGACGAAAATGTCTTACGATTCTTGAGGTTTTTTTCCGCTCCCCAACCCCTTTTTCTAAAGCGCTAAGCTGTTAATAGCCTTTTAGCAGCTAATCCGCTAATCCCTTAAGCCTTTAATAGCCGTTAATAGCCCTTAAACTGCTAATAGCGCTAATCCGCTAATGGGCTTGCTTCGCAAGACGAAAAAACCGCAAGACGAAGAGACTCGCGGAACGGATTCTTTTCGTCTTGCGAGGCACCACTGTATATGGGAATTTTAAAGCTCACTGATAAGAGTGCACATTTTGTAAACAGAAGGTCCTGGGTTCAATATTTGGCATCTCCCAACTGGGCTAGGAAACCCTGGTGAGCCATTGCCAGTAGTGTAGATAAATGCTGAACGAGATGGGCCAATGATATGGCTCAGTATACGGCAGCTCCTTGTGTTCCTGTGCAAGACACGATTGGCCACGGCTGTGCTGTGCTCTGGCAGCTGCCACGCTGCCTTCCAGTGAGAACTGCACTGGATGTTCCCAGCTTTTGATTTCTAACTTTATACATTTTATTACACATTTATACCAAGAAGAAAGTAGCATTCAAACAAAAAAATAAGAACGGAATGTAGGAAAGGGAAATATGATGTTTTGACCATATAAACTAGAAATACCAATATATACTAAATGGCCAACTATGATGCATAAATTTCAAGAAAAGCTAACCAAATGCTTCTTGTATTTCTGTTAATTGTGCTTATGTTGATACGGTGCCACTTCAGATAAGGAGAGGGAGTGCAAATCGTTAACCCATTGTATGGAAGGCGACTTTTCCATCCAGATTAGAAGCTGTTAAAATACCTGTTTTTTTCCTAAGGGGATTTAGGAAGGCACACCTGGTTCCTTCCTGGGCTTCCTCCTTCCATCCTGGCTCTCCTCATTGCACTTTAGCCTGCCTGAATCTCCCCATTTCTTCCTTCCTTCCTCTCCTGCTTTGCAGATGATCAGTCCTGTGTTTGGTGCTGTGAAGACGTATGAGCTGCTGCATCGCATGTCAGGAGAGGGGCTGTCTGTCGAGTATTACTTCAGCCGACAGCCTTTCACCCCTGATTCCCGCATGGTGGCTGTGCAGATCCAGATCTCCAATAACACCGCTGCTGAGGTGAAGAACATCCGTGTGAATGAGCCCAAGCTACTCTCAGGCATGCGTGTCCAGGAGTTCAAGGAGATCGGTAGGATCTATGTGAGCATGGGTACATGCATGCGCTTGGGATTCAGCAGGCAGCCATGCTTTTTGCTGGCTCCTTCTGGGGTAGTCAGTTGGGTTTGAGAATATTACCTACCCCTTAGCAAGCCTAGCTGATACTTATTTATATATTTTATTCCATTTATATCCTACCTATTCTCCAGGGAAGGGACGCGGGTGGCTCTGTGGTCTAAACCACAGAGCCTAGGACTTGCCAATCAGAAGGTCACGGTTCGAATCCCCGTGACAGGGTGAGCTCCTGTTGCTCAGTCCCTGCTCCTGCCAACCTAGCAGTTTGAAAGCACGTCAAAGTGCAAGTAGATAAATAGGTACCACTCTGGTGGGAAGGTAAATGGCATTTCCGTGGGCCATTTCCCTTTTATGCTAGCCTCTGGGCCATTTGGAACAGCAACATCGGCACTGTTTCTAAAGTTCAGGTCCGAGTGCCGTCGCACCAGAGGGAAATATCTGCAGACTTGCAGGAAACCAGAAGTTTTCAGAAGTGCAACCCTATCCCCCCAAACCCACTAGGGGGCTGATCCTCAAAAATCAGCCTAGTGATGACTCAGTGCATTCAGTAGCCATAGAAAGCATTGACTGACATTCGGGTGGAAATGGGGTTTGGAATGGAGTGCCCAGACTTTTTGTCGCAGGTCCAACATGTATTGCTTAATGAAACTGGAGGGGTTGTTGAACCCACCCTAATGTACTTTGGAGCCTCCTGGTGCAAGGGGCAAGATGGGGGCAACCCTAACATCTCACTTGGGTCCTTTTCTCCTGCGCTTGCAGAGTCTTTGGCACCTGGTGAAACAGTCAGTGTTGCTATGGGCATAGACTTTTGTGACTCGACCCAGGCAGCCAGCTTCCAGCTCTGGTGAGTACCTCTTCTCCTTCATTTTGTGCAAAGCAATGGCTGTGTTCTCAGCAATGAGCAGACCAAAGCATCTCCACCATAACAGAATAGCAGGAGCTCTGCTCTGCTCTCAAGAGTACAATAACTCCACATACAGCAATATTCTGCCATTCTCTCTGCTAGCTTCATATCTGCCTTGCCCTTGCTACCTCACTACTTTCTGTGCTACAAGCTGAATGTTGCTGCTACTGAATAATAATAATATTTATACTTCTACTTGTTTGTTTGTTTGTTTGCAGCAGGTGGGGGTGTATGAGAGAGCTCCCTGCAGGTCACCTTAGTCAATGGGCTGCATGTCATGAATTCTACTCATATTGATCCAGAGCAGATTCCAACATATAGTTAGCAGAGTAAAAACTTAAACACATTGCAAGATTCCCAAAAAATAGATCAGAGGCAATTAATACTTCATCCAGCAGAGCTTTACTGCTACTGAAGGCAAATGAGCATAATGGTCACAAATCCAATACATTCAGGATTTGCACTGTCCGTAAGAAATCCAGTTGCAGCAGACTTAATTTAAACTTACAATAACTTACAATAAGATTAAAACCCTAACACTAAGCATACTATATACAGAACACCACACAAGAAGGAAAGAGAGATAGAAAGGCTCCTTCTGGCCCTACTTTTATATTCAGCATGACCTTGACAGAAAGAGATAACAGAACTAATTTAAGCCAGCTGTACTCAGCTTCTCTGAAGGAATAACCCAAACATCATGAACCTGCAGCTTGTCTCTGGGCAGAATAGAAACCTGTGTTTCAGCTAGAAACTTCCAGTTTGCACCAGTTTCTTTCACACAGAGAAGCTTCCAGAACCCTCTTGAATTACTTCCAATAGGAAAGATTTATACACATCAGATCAATACTTTCCGTACCAAGAAATGCAAACTGACACTGTGATATGCTTTGGTTTTACTTTCTTGAAAATTTTATATATATATATATATATATATGCAGATTAGAAGGAGGCCTGCAAAAACAGATGACATATCTGATATCTGCTTCTTATAGAGTGGGAGGGAGACTGACTCATGCAAATACAAAGAGGCAATAAGTCCCACATTTAAGGAGCTGCCACCAAAAATGGAAAGATGTGTGAGACCACAGACACAACATTTTGGTTTAAGTTAGATATTGCTATGCAGAGCAATAAAAGAGCAATTTGAAGTTTAAAAAAAAGATAAACAGGGGAACAAAATACAAGTGTTTGAAAGTAAGATTTTAAAACGATCTCAGGAAGACAGAGGAAGACAATTCAAGGACGGAAGACGGGGAACATGGCCATATCAGTGGAAACTGGTGGCTGCTGAGACTGGAGGGGGTTGCACCCAACAAAGTCCAACTCAGAGTAGACCCATTTGAATTAATGGGCCGAGTTTAGATGTGTCCATTACTTTAAATGGGTCTACTCTGAATAGGTCTAATACTGGATACAATCCAATGACAGACAGAGCCAGTTAATTCTAAGTTTTGCCTTCCTTCCTCTTCCTCTTCCCTGCCCATGGTCTATAAGGGCAACAGGAAGGAGCTGACAGGTAGTGGCCACCTGCTGGACTGGTTGCAAGTAAAAAGGCAGGTAGATGGGGGGATGGTTGAGGGCCCCATTTGCCCTAAAGGCCATCATGAGTAGGGAAGGTAAGATAACTAGCCGAGAGTACAATAGCTGCAGGATAGATTACAGTGGTACCTCGGGTTAAGTACTTAATTTGTTCCGGAGGTCTGTTCTTAACCTGAAACTGTTCTTAACCTGAAGCACCACTTTAGCTAATGGGGCCTCCTGCTGCTGCCACGCCGCCGGAGCAAGATTTCTGTTCTTATCCTGAAGCAAAGTTCTTAACGTGAAGCACTATTTCTGGGTTAGCGGAGTCTGTAACCTGAAGTGTATGTAACCCAAGGTACCACTGTATAGTGTCCTGTTGTTCTTGGTGAAGCCAAGCTTCTCCTTTGTGTTAGCTCACCTTGCGCGGTCTCTTTCTGTTTCCAGCACACACACGCGCCAGTTCTATGTGTCCATCCAGCCCCCAGTGGGGGAGCTCATGGCTCCTGTCTTCATGAGCGAGAATGAATTCAAAAAGGAGCAAGGTAAGTGTTATTCCCCCCCCCCCCAAACCAGCTGTAAAAGGAAGCAGGGCAGATTCTCGACAGAAGCTCCAAACCCATAGCTTGGCAATGAAGACAGGATTGCACAGCCCTCTTTTCTGTTGGCCCACTCTGCCCCGGAAGAGAAGCGAGATCATACTAGGCAGGGGAGAATTGCCCTCGGCCATTCGGGCTTCCCTCCCCTCCCCTCAGCCCCCCCCCCCCCACTGCCTCTCCCTAGTATAGGCATCTGTGGGGTGCTTTGCCCCTACAAAAAGGCTACCAGACTCAAAATCGTCATGGCTCTTTTCCTGCTACATCAAGGATGCGATCTTATGTTCCTGGGAGTAAGCCCCACTGGGCATAGTGGGCCTTACTTCCAAGTAAACATATATAGGATTGTACTGCATTTTGCATGTAGACCATGCTTCTCTTTTTGTGGGTTTGAGAGAGTTTCCCTACTCCTGTGATTTCCAATGGTTTTTTGCTCTGGGTGTAACTGGCCAGCGAGAGAGAAATGGGAGAGAGACCCACACGGGGAGGGCATTCTTGGTGCCGCCCCCATTCAAGAGCTGCCATCACCCTCTCGGGCTGGCCGTGGCTATGGGGGGAGCACTTTTGGTTGGGGGCCGTGTTGGCAGCTGACGCTAATCATGTGTTTTGTTCTCCTCCGCTGCCTTGTGCATTCTTGCTTCTTCTTTTTCTTTAGAGCAACTGTTAAGGATGGGTGTGGGTAAGTCCCAGCACAGGTAGCTACTTCCTGTGGATGCTGCAGCTGCTGTCTGCTCCTTGTAGCCGTAGTGCTAGCGCTGCTTCCACGGGGTAGTTTCTCTCCTTTTCTAGCCGTAGTAATAGCACCGCTTCTACCCTGGGGACTCTTCCCAACCCACTAGCTGCAGAGCCTTTAATTAGCACTGCTTTCACCGCAGACACACACATCCTTCTCCTAACCTTAGCCTGGTGCAACTTGCACTGTAGACACACCCTATTTCTCCTGCAACTTTCCCGATCCCTTGCCCCTTTTCTCCATGCCCCCACCTACCAAACTCTGTTAATAGGTCGCAAACAGGGTAATAGAGGTCAGGAAGATGTAACCTTTCTAGCTTGCTAGTGCAATAAAGGATTTCCCGGCAGGCTGTTTGTCACCCCGGCAAGTAAGAATTGTCTCCATTTAACTAGTACAGTGGACGCTCGGGTCGCGGACGTGATCCGCGCGGGATGCACGTTCGCAACCCAGAGCTGCGCGTCTGCGCACGCGCGGGTTGCAATTTAGCACTTCTGTGCATGCGCGGCTGCCGAAACTCAGAAGTAATCCGTTCGGGTACTTGCGGGTTTCGGCGGTCCATAACCCGAAAAAACGCAACCTGAAGCATTTGTAACCCAAGGTACGACTGTATAGAAAACATGTTTAAAGGAATTACTTGTTGGGTCTCCCCACCCCAGCCTAGTACAGATGTCAATACACATGGGGAAACATTTAGGAAAGACTTCACCAACCTAGTGCCTTCTAGAGGTTGTTGGACTATAACTCCCATCAGCCCCCTGTAGTCCAATAACCTCTAGAAGACACTAGGTTGATGAAGTCTGATTTAGGAGGCTAGCAACTCTTTCTCGGTAGTGGCGCCCGCCCTGTGGAACGTCCTCCCATCAGATGTCAAATAAATAAACAATTATCTGACTTCTAGAAGACATCTGAAGGCAACCCTATTTAGGGATGTTTTGATGTTTGATCATGTTTTTAATATTCTGTTGGGAGCCGCCCAGAGTGGCTGGGGAAACCCAACCAGATGGGCGGGATATAAATAATAATAATAATAATAATAATAATAATAATAATAATAATAATATATTATTATATATATTATTATTATTTCAAAAACTTTATTTTCAAGTTTGCAAGGATTATAAGAATTTCTACACCATATCAAATTTTAAGCTACTGCCCAGATGTTGGGTGTCAGCTGTACATTGACACTACGCACAGCAATAGGTCAGTAAAGTTAGCAGTTATTAATTAATATTGATTAGCTAATTTTTAAAAAAGTTCTTATGGTTCGGTGTAACCTATGAAGGCGTGCCAGACACTGGGGGGTGTGGCTATTTTTAAGCTTTACTTACTGAGCTCCACCGGAGTTTGAGATAGACTCCGACAGAAGATGGATGACATATTGGCCCAGGGCTAAGTTTCCAAGTATTGACCCAAAAGCAAGGGGTGTTATTGGGTCTTTGTTGAGAGGACCCAAAGGATCTGGCTCTTGATCCAAGTTGGGCAGAAGTAAGGTGAATTCCAGTGCAGCAGACAAGGATAAAGGGGGCTAAAGCTGGAGTCTCCCATCACCCCTGACCACTAGCCATGCTGGCTAGAGCTGAATAGAGTTGGACTTACGGGCCACAGATTCTAGGCCTTGGGCTAGAGGAGGATGCATCATCAAAACTGGACAGGGGCCAAGATCCAAAAGCACAGGCACTCCCAAACAGTTGTCCTTGCATCAGATGCATGTTGTTCTGATTCAGGAGCAAGCGCAGAGGCTAAGAATATATAGGCCCCGGCAGACAGGAATTGGCTCTTGGGCATCAGCTGACAGAACACACAGGCAAGCTGTTCTGCAACCTAGGGAGCATCCTCAGAACTCAGTTTGCTAGGCTCTCAATGAAAGGTTTTGGCATTGAAGCTTTGGTAAGGACACCAATGCCCGCAAGCGTCTTACCTTCTGATGGGCCACTAGGGTTTTTTTGCCTCTGCAGTAGAGTTGCATGTACTTTTGCATGCTGCTCCCCAGCCGTGTGAGAGACCAGCAGAGGGGTGGACCTGCTCCTGAGCCTTTTCTGTACCTTCCCCTCCGTCTTCCCTTCTCCTTTTACCTTGGCAGAGCACCTGGCACCCCGTCGGCTGACGAAACTCCCTGCATGGTCCAGCAAGGCAGCCTTTTTGGCATGTTAATGCCCGGCACCCAGGCACAACTGCCTCTAATAACACTCCAAGCTGCACACCACTTTCTGCAAGCAGCGGGGCTTTCTGGGACAATAAACCCAAAGCCTACTAGTTTGGAATGGCTGTTCGTAAGAATACTAGAAATATAATCCTCTAGGGTGGGGGGGTGCTAAAATGCTTTTGCTTTATGACGGTCCCTTCCTGAATATTAAAAAACACACACGAAAATACACCTATACCCTCCCTTGGACACATAGTACACTTCCATTTGGAAACTCTTGGCTTATATAGATATTACAACATATATCGATCTTATGTCTTCTTTTCAGATAGCCCCCATCAGTACCTCTTCTTCATCTGAGATACAATGGGGACTCATCCTGGATAGAACGGGGTAGGGTGTGTCAAACTAGAATTGCCCTGAACTCTGGATCTTGTCAGGATATGCCCTTTGCAGCTCTCTCTGCAGCAATCAGAAGCTCTTAGGTCTGTCCCACAAGCCTATAAGATGTGTTGGCAAATAAATAAAATAAATAGGAATTGCTATTCACAGTGGAGTGTAACCACACAATTGTATTGCAAAACCCAAGGTCGGTTTTATATTCATCAGAATCAACTTGCGAATCTTTTCCCGACAAGTATCATGTAGGGCTGCAGGCGTTGCATTACATATTTGAATGTTCAGGCATATTTAAAACCGAACCAAAACAAAAAACCCACCCTGCCTGTAGAAAATTAGCATGACACGGAGAACAATTTAGCCTAGCTTTCCGCTTGACATTCTCTCTTTTTTTTCCCTATGGAAACTTTTGATTATGCAACATCCTCCTCGCACATTTGCAGAATGAAGTGATTCAGTCCATGAAGTCTTTCCACTTGGCTCTGCCTTGGAAGCCTGCATTCAAATTCTAGATTTAGGGTTTTGAATGCAGATCTGGTTCTAACCGTGGTCAGTGAACCATCTGTAGTGTAGACAACAATAATCCTAATTCAATAAGAAGTAAGGGGTTGAATATGGACAGGTTTAGGCAAAATATTCAGGATCAGGGCCATCCTTATTAAGCAAGTGCAGATAGCTACGTACACTGCGAAGGTACAACAAATAGTGCTGCCTCTGTTCATGAAGGCCTCTTAACACTGCTGCCCCTTCACATTATTATTTTAATAGATACTCTGCATGCATCCAAAATGGCAATTGTATGTAATCATTTATTTACTGCAAATATTTTATATGCTGCTTTTCTGTTTAAATATGCTCCCAAAGTAGCTCCACACACCCCACCGAAAAAGCTAAAGCTTGAAAACTAATTTTGCTTTAGTTTTATAATAATATGCTAATATACTCAGGGAGACGCAGCATCATTTGGAGGCCCTACCTCCCCACAGCAGCAGCAAACTGGGAACCAGTTTATAAGGTCACCCCACTGGTTGTATCCACTATCAGATGGTAACCTTTGGGGCTGAGAGTTATCTGTTTATTTATAAGACGTTTCTAGCCTTCCCTTCACCATATGATCCCGGTGTGGATTGTGAAACAATAAAATGGTAAAGCAGAATTATGATAAAGCCAATTTAACGCAGCTTCTAAATTATTGTTATTGTTGTTAATTAAATTTGTGTACCACCCTATACCCGCAGGTCTCAGGGCAGTTCACAAAAGCCAGATACAAATAGAGCATAGTCCTATAGTACTCAGGGTTCTGGGTCTTGGGTCTTCTCACTTGCAGCAGGAAAAAAAATCCATTACCCCCTGGTCAAGGTTTCCCAAACTTGGGTCTCCAGGTGTTTTTGGACTACAGTTCCCATCATCCCTAACCACTGGTCCTGCTAGCTAGGGATGATGGGAGTTGTAGTCCAAAAACAGCTGGAGGGCCAAGTTTGGGAAACCATGCGCTAAGGCAGTGTCGGCCGAACTTGGCCCTTCAACTCTTTTGGGACCACAGTTCCCATCATCCCTGATCACTGGTCCTGTTAGCTAGGGTGATGGGAGTTGTAGTCCAAAAACACCTGGAGACCCAAGTTTGGCCAACACTGCCCTAAGGGAACAGATGAGTTTTCGCCAAGCACCAAAACACCAAAAGTGTCAGCACCAATTGTGCCTCTAGGCCAGGGGCAAAGAACCTATGGCCCTCTGCACAGCGCTTTGCAAGTGGCAACAATCAGCCACTCATCCACATGGGCCAACACAGGACACCTGTTATCATTGTGATATCAGGGGCTTGACAAGTGGGTCACTCCACCCACCTGTCAGACTCGCACTGCAAGGGGTAGGGGAGATAAAAATCTGGCCCACTGGTCAGATCCAGCTCCCCACCCCTACTCTAGGCAGAGGGCAATCCATTGGCAGAGCACCAACATAGAGAAGACCCCTATCTCAAAGGTTGACCATGTGGTGCCTCCAGGTGTTCTTCGATTCCCAACTCCCATCAGCCTCAGCCAGCACAGCCAGTGGTCAGGGCTGATGGGAGTTGTAGTCCAACAACATCTGGAGGACGCCATGTTGGCTTCCCCTACCCTATTCCATATCTCCATATAACACCCTTCTCTTGGTAGTGGAAAGGCAAGAAGGGCATCTCCTCTAGACCTAAGAACATGGGCAGGCTGCAACAGGAAAATGTGTACCCTTCAGAAATTTGCATTAGCTATTGAGATTGCATTAGTCACTGTGGGCTGATGCCTTTGTCCTTAGAGGTACAGGCATGGTATCCTATAGGGTGGAGTTGACCAGAAAAAAAAATTGAATAGTTGCAGACATTTGACCTGCAGATCTCAAGGATAGAAGCAGACATGAGGTGGCGAAATTCAAATCCTTCAGTTGACAGTATCAAATGTTTTGAGGGAATGGGAATTCCAGAGTTGCATATGCAACCTGAAGTGGGGGCTGACGGGAAGCTACGCATAGCATAGATCTCCCATTCTAGATTGCTTTGTATCCTAAACAGCCAGGGAAACCTGGACCTTTTCCTCCCAAGTCATACACTGTCTCCACCCAGATGTCTACTGTTCTTTTCCCCCCTTTTCTACCTTCTGTCCTCCAGGGAAGCTAACAGGGATGAGTGAAATCACAGAGAAGTTGACTCTACCTGACAAATGCCAGAGTGACCACGTGATTGTGCAACAGGTGACATCTGCAGCCAACGTTAGCCGTGTGCCTTGTGGCTCAGACAAGGAGTATCGGTGAGGAGATGGCTGCCATATGCCAAGATCAATGTTGTCTCTGCTTCTTCTAAATAGTGAGGATTGTGGCCTGCCAGAGGTTGCTGGACTACAACTCCCATCATCCCTCACCATTGGCCATGATGGCTGGGGCTGATAGGAATTGTAGTCCAACGACACATGGTGGGCCTCCAGTTTTCCATCCCTGTCCTAACCTCAGATTCTTGGGTCACTTCTAATCCCCATCTGGATGTCTGACAACTTCTATTACTGGTTCTGTTCTCAAATACTTGCCCTTGATGCCCACAAATTTGCAGCTGTAGTTCCAGACTTTGATGGAACAAAGGAAATGTTGAAGCTACACAAAGCCAGGGTACCACACATTACAGCTGGGGCAATTAAATTACTGTCTACCTAGTGTTGCGCAAATCTCCCCAAATAGTAACATTTCAGAACCTCACAGGTCTAATGTTTTGCAACATCAGCATTCATTTTTTTCTGAATTCTGGATCTAGCAGCCTTTAGTGTAAGAATATCTAGGGCGCTTAAAGTCTAGACAGCTGGTTGCCCTTGAGAGAGGATGTGGATTGATCTTCACTTCTTAGAAACACCACCCTTTCTTTAGTCTTTTAGCATTTCGTACCTCTCTAGGGACTGTAATCTCTATTGTCCTAGCATTTTCTGTATAGACAAAAATCTAGACTCATTGCTCAGGTTTCAAACCGCTTTTATGTGCTATTCTTTTGGTCTTTGGAAACCAAAGACCAAACTACAGAAAGGCTTGGCAGATCTTATGATGTCTTCTTTTGGGCAAATGTTCTTTAGGTATAAACAGCCCAATAAAAATGAAAACATGCTGAGGATGTAAGGGAGGGATTATTAATAATAATAATTTCATTTCTATATGGCTTTATATTTTAAAGAAAAAAAATCTCAAAGCAGTTTAAAGGTAAAGGTAAAGGACCCCTGACAGTTAAGTCCAGTCGCAGATGACTCTGGGGTTGCGGCGCTTATCTCGCCTTACTGGCCGAGGGAGCCGGCGTTTGTCCACATACAGTTTTTCCAGGTCATGTGGCCAGCACGACTAAGCCACTGGCGAAACGGAAAGGGCGTTTAGCTTCCTGCCGGAGCAGTACCTATTTATCTACTTGCACTTTTTGGCGTGCTTTCGAACTGCTAGGTTGGCAGGAGCTGGGACTGAACAACGGGAGCTCACCTCGTCACGGGGATTCGAACCCCCAACCTTCCGATCGGCAAGCCCAAGAGGCTCAGTGGTTTAGACCACAGTGCCACCGCATCTCCCCAAAGCAGTTGACAACACATTAAAACATCAAATAAAAAATGCAGAATAAAACATTACTGAAGAAAACCAAATATAAAGCATACATTCAAAGCAACATAATTAACAGGAAACTAAAATATTAACTTAAAGATTTCAAAATAGTACATCACAAAGAAAGTCAGCTACAGAATACACATTTAACACAGCAGAGTTAAGTGGGGGCGGGAATGAAAACATTGCTAAAGCAAGTTAAATATAAAATGCACATTTAAAGGTAAAGGGACCCCTGACGATTAGGTCCAGTCGCGGACGACTCTGGGGTTGCGGCACTCATCTCGCTTTATTGGCCGAGGGAGCCGGCGTACACCTTCCGGGTCATGTGGCCAGCATGACTAAGCCGCTTCTGGCGAACCAGAGCAGCTCGCGGAAACGCCGTTTACCTTCCCACTGGAGTGGTACCTATTTATCTACTTGCACTTTGACGTGCTTTCGAACTGCTAGGTTGGCAGGAGCAGGGACCAAGCAACGGGAGTTCACCCCGTCACGGGGATTCGAACCGCCAACCTTCTGATCGGCAAGTCCTAGGCTCTGTGGTTTAACCCACAGCGCCACAACAGCACAATTAACAAAAGAATATAGCTGCTGCCAATCCTGCCAATGGTGGTTCAGGGCGGGTGGCACCTATGGAAGCTCAGGCTCAGCGACCTACATCTGCACTGAAAGACAGCTGAGATGGTCTGTGACCACTTCAGCAGCCTCAGGTTTTTTTGTAGCTGGAATCAATCAGGGCACCTCCTTCCCAGGTCAGGTGGAGGAAGGCCTGCAAGGCAGGGAGCAGGTCTTCCAGGACTCACAGTGGGGAATTGAACTTGCCTTCCCCAACCTGCTACCCTGCAGTTGTTTTGAACTACTACTCCCAACCCATGCTGGCTGGGGCAGATGGGAGTTGCAGTCCAGAGCATCTACATGGCACTAGGCTGGGGAAATTGCACTAACTCAGAGTTTCCCAAACTTGTAGCTATCTTTAGACTACAGCTCCCATCATGCATGGCTAGCAACGCCAGTGTTCAGGGGTGATGGGAATTGTAGTCCAAAAACAGCTAGAGACCCAAGTTTGAGAAACACTGCTCCGGCTACTGCACCATACTAAACCTTGTGACGTCCAGTCACCTTCTTGTTGGGTTGTTTCCCTCTGAACAGGTTTGCCGCCAAGACAGTTAGCAGTGGAAGTCTCATCCTCATCATGCTGGAGAAGAAGGCGGGCAGCGTGGCACAGCTCACTATCAACAGCGAGAAGATGTTGATTAGCACCATGCTAGTAAAGGACATTATCCACTCCTTGACGCAGTGACCAGAATGCTTCCTTCTCTCGTCATCACACCCACTTCAGTCATCCAGCTGTCCTTCCTTCCTGGGCTCAGCCACCTGTCTCCCTCCACCCAGCTTGTTGTGTCTCCCTGTCCCTATGTAAAATACAGGTCAAAGCTGAGATCAGGCAATGGGAAACAATCCACGGTAGAAAATAAGGTGCAGCCTCTGATGTGGATAAGAGACATTATTAGCTCAGCAACAAATTAGGGAAGCCTTTTGTAACCTGGTGCGTACTAGAGTTTTGGGAGTACAACTGGAGGGCACCAGGTTACAAAAGGCTGAAACGGGTTATTGGGATGCTGAAGATGCCCTGTGACTCTGCCATCCTTGTTGTGCAGTGAGTCTCCTCCCTGTTTTTCTGTTCTATGGCTCTATTTATTATGGGCAGAGATCGTTCAATAAAAATTCTTCCTGGAATTGCAAATTCTGTTTCCTGGCTCGTCTGTATGGTGGCAAAAGTGAAACCTGAGACATTTCCTTTTGTTGCTCTTTCCCCATTACAACCTCCTGCATGGCTCCTCCAATGTAGAGCAGAAGGGCAAGAAACCACATGTATATGAGGACTGAGATTTCTGTTGATCTAACAACTGCCATAGTATTTTTAAAACACAATTGGTGCACATATAATATTGGTACATATGCAGACATATCTATCCTGAATCATCATGTTGCTATTCCATTATTCAAATACCCAAAACGATGAGGGTTTTTAAAAATTTACCTTATTTCCAAAAATGAAATAATAATTAGTTCCCATTTCCACTCTTACTATTTCTTTATGACAATGGACAACTTGAACTTGAGCTGCAACTCAGTTGAGGTTCCTCCAGTTGACCTTATTTATTCAGCACAGAGATGTAACATTTCTGGATATTTTGAAGCCATGTAGGATTTTTTTTTATTTTAATTGGGGGCGGGGGGAATGAACACTTTTTTGGGGGGATTTTTTTTAAAAACAACAACAACAAAACACTTTTTATGTCACTTTGTTACTTTAGGAACAAAAAGTGCATTACATATAAATTTACCATAGAATTATCATGTCTGATATATTAAAAGTATAATTTATTCAGGCAATAATGACAAACTGAATTTATTTTTTTACATTTTTGTTAGCTCCATTTATAAGGAAACTAGAATATTTTTTGGTTTTGCCAGTTCATGAGGAGCAGGCAAAATTTTTTTTAAAGGAACCATCAACATTATAGTTTAAAAAATTATATTCTGAAAATTATTGTGTCTCCTCCAGTTCTCCACAGCATCAGTCACATATAAAGCACTCATTTCTATAACAAGAACTGAGGAAAAGAGGGGAGGGGGAACAAAACTCATGAATGTTACATGAAATTTAATCAGTCCCTCTTTCTAAGCCAGTAGTAATCAAACTTTTATCTCTGGGCCAGACTTTCAGAATAAAAACTTGCTTGCAAAACACCAATTTTTTTATTTATAGAAAATATATTGGAAAACAAAAATAACAACTAGCAGTATTTGATTTATAACATAGAATGCAACTACTTTATAATACGACCATGGGACATACAGAAGATATTAAACAATGCAGCTACATAAGAACATGCATCATTCTCAGAATATAATACTGATTGGCTTTGACTCTTCCTGCCATACTTGCTGTCGTCTCTTGCCACACCCTTTTGGGGACCACTGTTCTAAGCTATCACTATGAGCGTCTGTTTCCCATATTTCTCATAATATATACCATGGACTTCTATAAACTGCAGGTTTGCCCATATTGAAACAAGCTCTTTCACGTGACAGTTTATTTCTTGAACTGGTGGTGTTTCCAAACATAGGCCAGTTTCTTTCACGTGCTTCAGAAGTTGGGAGGAAGAAGTAAGGGGAGTTGGAGGTTGTGTTGTGCAAAAACGTTGGCCACCATGTTGCAGGAGGGATATACTTGGCAGAATCCCTGACAACATTCCTTGGCCAAATACAGTACCGGAAGATGGCCTGTACTCCGCAACATTTCGGGGAGGGGGGAACCTTTCCAACAATAAGTTCCAAGTGTGCTTGTTGGTGAAATGCAGAATCAGTGCAGCATCACTGCCTTTCAATCTGGGATACCAATGGATTTGCAGCAGTTTGAGTTGCATGATGACAAAATTATGTTGCTCTGCACTTTCTCCCACTCCCAGTCCTTTGAGACTTAGTCAAGAGGGCAGATACGTAAGTGCCAGCAAAAGGAAGGCCACGAGCAAAGAAGTCATTAAACCCTTCTTCTCTTGTGACGGCAGTGCCCTCCATAAGCCAGAAATGCCTCTTGCTGTTGCATTTCAGTCATACTCTGAGCACACCACCCAGGACTTTCTTGTCTGCAGTTCAGGTTACAGAAATTATGATACTGTGCATAGTCTTAGAAGAGACGTTGCTTCTGTTGTGAGAGAAGGGAGAATGCTTCCAAGATCTGCAGATCTTGCCATCTGCAGCTTTAGTCTGCGCTAGTATTAAAAATATAAAATATGCTTCTCGGTTAAATGGGGCACGTGCTTAGTCTTTCAAAGGATTTTTTAAAAAACTCATCAAACTGACTATTCAACTAACCTAGCCTTCCTCAAACTGGTGCCCACCAGATGCAATTCCCATCAGCTGTAACCAGCATGTCCAATGAGGAAAGCTGAACTAACCATTCCAGGCCTAGCAGACACTTGCTATGATGATCCCTGGAGGGCACAATACTGGCTGCAGAAGGAGAGAGACACCAGAAGACTGCAGGCAAGGAAGGCTGGTCCTCTGAGGCTCTTAAAACATTTTTTAGTACTCTCTGACCTGGGGGGAGGCCAGCAGGAAGGAACGGTTAGGTACAGCTATCCCATGGGCCCTGCTTAGAAGAAGAGTTTGGATTTGATATCCCGCTTTATCACCACCCAAAGGAGTCTCAAAGCTGCTAGCATTCTCCTTTCCCTTCCTCCCCCACAACAAACACTCTGTGAAGTGAGTGGGGCTGAGGGACTTCAAAGAAGTGTGACTGGCCCAAGGTCACCCAGCAGCTGCATTTGGAGGAGCGGAGACACGAACCTGGTTCACTAGGTTATGAGTCTACCGCTCTTAACCACTACACCACACAGTGCAGCGCAGCAGAACAGGGTGTTTGCCCATTTATGCTGAACAACTACAGTAGTTTTCTCTTTAATAAGCTCTCTGTGCCTAGTGGTATAGCACAGGCTTTGCAGGTTTTAGGCTTAGTTCTCACCAAGTTAAGAAAGGGGGGGGGTGGGCAGGTAGCAGATAAAGTGCAAGACCTCTGCCTGAGACTCTAGGTTGCTATTGCCAGTGTTGTATTAGTTGGAGTTGCCTTGGTTTTGGGGAGAGGACTTCCAGCTTTTAGGCTGCAAGCTGATTTACTACTGTATGCAGTTGTATTCAAACTGCAAAATAATAAACTCCCCCAAAGTCTAGCAAATTATGGAATTAACCGTGCCAACTTTCCATTACACCCCTTAATGGTTAACTGGTTTATAAGTGTTTTTTAACCATTGATGCCATAGGAGCCAGCTCTTAGGGGCCAAGGTCCCTTTGCCCCCCACCCCCCAATAAAAATGTTGAGGGGGCCTCCCTCCCTAAAAGTTAATGGGCATTGCCATTCAAATGGTGTGTGTGTACCGCATCATGTGATCGATTGTGCAGAGTGGGGCTTATCTGGCCACTCCTAATATTTTATTCAAGGCAGCTGATAGATGCTAAGAACACCTCCAAAAAATACACTTCCAATTTTATGGCATACCATATGCCATAAAAATGGAGATGGGAGAAAAAATATCAGATGAGAGATCCCGAGGTTTGCCATACTTTTCAGCCGAAATCACAACGCCCTTGAACAATATACAGGATGAGGCCCATCTTTTATCGCCCACCAACAGAAGCAGGGGGGCCATCTTGATTAAAATATTGAGGGGTGTGCGCAAATAAACCCCACCCTGCATAACTGATCACATGATACAACACACATGATACAACACACACAAACAATTTTATTGGCAATGCCCATCAACTTTGCAGGAGCCCTGGCCCCCTCAAACATTTTATTTATCGGCCCCCAGGAGTTGGCTCCTATGAACAGAGGTGTGTGTGGATTGTGAGGTTGGGTGTTCACACTACACAAAGGAGATGAAAGGAGCACTTCTTCAACACACAACACACTCCAACTTGGATGGCTTCAGAAGGGCATTAGATAAATTGCTGGAGGAGGAAGCTAATCACAGGAGGAGATGGTTTGTCTCTGATTACTGGTTGCTGGGGGGGATGGGATAAAGGGGAAGCGTACTGTTACTCTTATGTCCCTTACAGCGCTTTTTTTTCTAAAAAAAATATGTTTGGGTTACTTTCATTTTGACTCAAGAAAATCACAATTTTATAGTTCAAATCGGGAAAACTAAATACAGTAAATGGACATCAGGGGTAGCAACAGAACTAACGATTCAATGGAACTGACAATTCACCATGCTGGAGAAGATACTAATTTTTTAAAGAATTTTAGTTTCTTCTCCCTTTAGATTCACAAAACGTTTAGGGGTATGCGTACTCCTGCGCCACCCCCAGAAAAAAAGCACTGGTCCGGTGTTTTTCCTAGAGGGATCGAGCTGGCTATTGGGAGGACACCACAGCTGTGTTCTCTGCATGCAGGGGCTTCCTCATAATAAAGGTAAAGGTAAAGGGACCCCTGACCATTAGGTCCAGTCGTGACCGACTCTGGGGTTGCGGCGCTCATCTCGCTTTATTGGTCGAGGGAGCCGGCGTACAGCTTCTGGGTCATGTGGCCAGCATGACTAAGCCGCTTCTGGCGAACCAGAGCAGCGCATGGAAACGCCGTTTACCTTCCTGTCGGAGCGGTACCTATTTATCTACTTGCACTTTGACGTGCTTTTGAACTGCTAGGTTGGCAGGAGCAGGGACCGAGCAACGGGAGCTCACCCCATCACGGGGATTTGAACCGCCAACCTTCTGAGCGACAAGTCCTAGGCTCTGTGGTTTAACCCACAGCCCCACCCGCGTCCCTTCCTCATAATAATAAATTTATTATTTGTATGCTACCAATCTGACTGGGTTGCCCCAGCCACTTTGGGCAGGTGCCAACAAAATTATAGTAAAAACAACACCACACACTAAAAGCTTCCTTGAGCAGGGCTGCCTTCAGATGTATTTTTTTTTAACCATAGTTGTTTTATCTGTTTGGCTTGGGAGGGCTCTTGGCAAGGCGTTTTAAGGTTTTTACAGCGCAGCCTCTACTCAGAGGTAAGGCCTACTGAATCCAGCGGGTCTTGCTCCCTCATCAGCGAGGTGCGCGTCCTCAGCTGTTGCAAATTTGTCGTGCAAACCGCCTTGCACCGGGCGGGGAGGCCGACAGCGGCGGAATAAAGCACATATGCATGCGTTGTTGTTTTTTTCCAAATAAACAGGTTAGCTTGATAGCCTTGGTGCATTTCTACGGGTGACGTTGCGCAGTTAAAAAGAAATCTAATTTAAGCTTTTGCGTGGCCATTCGAGCGTGCAAAAGTGTACGTGAGGCACTGAGGCAAACGGCTGATTAATTAGCCGGCCTCCTGTGCTGAAAACTACTCCCTTCTGGCGGGCAGGGAGCGTTTGCAAAATCCTGCACGCGAGGGTGGGGCAGACCCGGCGACGCTTCGCCCGATCCCCCGGGGAAGCGCGCGCGCGCAGGGCTTTGCTTCTCCCTGTTTTTAACGACGACCCCCTAATTAGCGCCTTTCCCCCCGCCCCGTGGAGGAGGGGAGCGGGAGCCACGTGCGGACGCGCAGGTATAAGTTTCCCGCGTGCAGCGCTCGCGCGGGGTTTCCGAGCGGGTTGCCGTGTGATGGCTTTTACGGTCCCGGTGAGTCCGAGGCTGGACCGAGACGGGAGGAGGGCGAAGCAACGGCGGCGCAGCGAGAGGCTCCAAGCGGGGATTGCAAACCCCCTCGGTGACCGCGGCGGGTGGGCAGAGGGCTGCGGGGGGCCCCCAGGGCTTTGCAACGCGGGAAGACGCGGCCTCGTAGCCTGCCTAGGAAGGGGGTGGCCGGGGCGGGTCTGGCTTCCCCAGCGTTCTCACGTGCTCGAGCCGCGCGCGGCTTCTGGCTCTCCGCGCCACCCGCGTGCAGGTGTTTCGTTTCGGTTTGGGAGTCGCCCAGAGATAGTCGCCCTGGGGACCCTTAGCGGGGCGCGGCGGCGTTCACACGACCTTCAGCGTGACTATTGACTATTATCGTAAGCACATAAAAGGGCCGTATAGAGGGGAACGCATAGGGGCGGCAATACTCCCTCTGGTCTCCGCTCCCCTACTTCGGCTTGTGTACTAATGGGCTTTGCTTTCTAAGAAGCGAAGTTGCTCTTAATTCAGATGAACATGGGCGTGGAGTTGCCTCCCTTTTTTCATGTGCGCATCCGTGCCTGTCTGCATTTTCCCCGTTGGTTTCGTTTTTCTCGAGCTGGCTCTCCGCTTCTCTTGCCCCACCCGCTTTTCTGTTTCCCAACCCCCCCCCCCGGCCGTTCCCCGTCCCCCCATTAGGCTACAATCCTAACCCCGGTTACCTAGGAGTAAGCCCCATTTAATTCAGCAGGACTTACTTCTGAGTAGGCGTCGCTAGGCGCACGCTACTAGTTTGCAAACCTGTGTACAAATGACTGGGAATACGGGCCATTGAACTCGGTGGGACCCCCCCCCCCTTTTAGGCTACAATCCTAACCCCAGTTACCTAGGAGTAAGCCCCATTTAATTCAGCAGGACTTACTTCTGAGTAGACGTCGCTAGGCGCACGCTACTAGTTTGCAAACCCGTGTAGAAATGACTGGGAATACGGGCCATTGAACTCGGTGGGACCCCCCCCCCCTTAAGGCTACAATCCTAACCCCAGTTAACTAGGAGTAAGCCCCATTTAATTCAGTAGGACTTCTGAGTAGGCGTCGCTAGGCGCACGCTACTAGATTGCAAACCTGTGTACAAATGGCTGGGAATACGGGCCATTGAACTCGGTGGGACTCGAGTAGAAAGTATTCGCACGTGCAATAAATTGCACATCTTTCCTCCACATTTTCTGCTTCTTTCGCTACAAAAGTTTTTAACATAGCAAAATGATAAAAATGGTGTTATTGCTTGTATGGGTTCTGGCCAGGGCTATTATAGAAAAAGCGGTGCCGGGACTCAACATGAACGCTTTCTTTGTTCTCTTATAATTGTAATGGGGCTCACCTGAGAGGCGCCGCAGCTGAGCTCTTGTGAATTCCTGCCGAAAAAAAGCCCTGGTTCTGACCCACTCGCTGAAATCTGCTTGGCTTTTCAGTTATTTTATCCTGTGTTTTGTGGGGGAGGGCGAAGTGCTTTTCTACCCAACGCTCACAGTTTCAGTTTGTACCATGGTGGAAAAAATACCTTTTCTGCTAGTAGAGAAAGAATTAAGTTCTTAGGAGGTGAGTTAGTGGACGCTAAGGCTAGAAATTCTGAGATAGCTCAAACTTCCCCGCAAAGAGAAGGGTCTTCTAGAGCACGTTTGAGGCACGTTCTTTGCCTCAAAGGATTCTGGGCACTGTAGTTTTAGGGCGGTTGGAAATTGTAACTGGAGCGGATACTTGAATTGATAGTGCATAAATACAGTAAATTGCTTGTGTGCTGCATATGAAACTTTATAAGAATGTACCACTGTACAGTTGTTGTTTTTTTTTAAGGCTGGATAGCTTAACTGATTTTGTATTTCATTGTTGGCCCTAAACTTAAGGAACAGGGGTGGTGGAGTCAGGAATAATACTTGCTAGATGCCGTTATCCCCAGTCAATTGCGTGAAACTCAGTTGTTTTCATTAGCTGTTTACTCTAGAAGGGCTGTCTGTGGTGTGTTCTCTGATAGTACAGATATTTTAAGGACTGTTCAGCTTTTTTCCTTGCTGGTGGTTGTGCTGCTTGCTGATTACCACAAACTAGCTGCAGCTGTGTGTTCTAGGAGAAGCTGGAATTCAACATTGCTGAGTCCTGATTTCATTAAGCGTTCTAGTCCTCATGGTGCAGAAAGCTTTGGAGACTCAAGCACAGAGTCTCAGAAGTTAAGAAACCGTTGCAAGAGTTACGAGGTGCGAGTTTAAATCTGCAGCCACTGCTTTACTAATACGCTGCACTTTAAGCAGTCAAGCCCCAATCCTCATGTCTTCAGGTCTGCTCTTGGCAATATCTGAAAACATACATATGTGTGCCTGTGTTGGTGTGTGGAGGATGAAGCCTTGAACAGGCGTGGTTGGTGGAGTAGAGGACACTGGAATCATTTGATTAATGGTATGAAAAGACTACATTGACAGGAAGCGAAAATGACCCTAGCTCTGAATCACCCACTCACACAAACTTGGAAATGCTAACTTGAGAGTATGCTAAGTATTTGGTTTATTACCATTGTGTGGCGCAAATAGTTTGATTCCAAAGCTGTTGCGGCTGACTCCTTAAGCGCATTCTGAAAGCGTTTACTTAAAAGTTGTTGCTTGTAGCATCGCTTTCATTATGCTGTTCCAAGGTGGGTAATCCATTTCAACCCAAGCATTACATACCCTTTGAGGGGGGGGGGGAGACAAGCCTAGTGGCAGGCAGAGCTGGAGGCAAAAGTGGGCAAACCAAAGGTTAAGAGGCAGCGTGGTGTAGTGGTTAAGAGTGGTAATTTGGTGAACCGGGTTCATGTCTCCGCTCCTCCACATGCAGCTGCTGGGTGACCTTGGGCCAGTCACACTTCTTTGAAGTCTCCCAGCCCCACTCACATCACAGAATTTGTTCTGGGGGAAGAAGGGAAAGGAGAATGTTAGCCACTTTGAGACTCCTTCGGGTAGTGATAAAGCGGGATATCAAATCCAAACTCTTCTTAAGAATCCTGCCTTTGTACAGTAGGCTTATATTCCAGCCATAGAAAAGTCAAAAGGTGCCTTTCTATGTTCACACCTCTCTATTCAAGGAGGCAGGGTGGCAGTTCAAGGATAACCTTTGTCAGATAAAAGCACTTGAGGATGTTGTGTGAAGCTGGTGACGGTACAGGGCACAGAGTCTTGGAGCTTGTCTGAAGTGGAGTTTTATTGTGTGTTTGCAGTTGTTTGCGTTTCCATTTAATTTGCATAGTCCCCATGGTGTTACTCTCAAACAACAGTCTCAATGCCTTTCCACTGCAACAGCCTCACACCTAGATTTTTCCGTAACAAGGGATAACTCAGTACAGTACAGGGATAATCTGATAAATTGGGCTCCAGTTCTCTCCATTTAGGCTTGCAGATTATTTTAGTGTTTTGGGGTGGATCCATTGTCACATTCTGATACTCCCTATTTCCACACTTAGTACTTCCTCAATGCTCTCATTCCTTTTCCAGCCATTCTGGTACCTATTTCCTGTGCATTCCTTAATGGAGCAATATTTCCCTCCCCTTGATCCCAAACACTTGTACCAAAACCAGAAAACTACACAAGCAAACCAAATTCAAAAATTCTGCCTTGGATATTGCACATTCTGGCCCTTGAATTTGTACAAAACCAGAAAACTGCAAAAATGTATGCTGAGAATTTACAGTTGCCTGTGTTCTTTTGTGCAGTTCCTGGGGTAGAGATTAAAAGAAGGAATTGAGGTATGTATACAGCTATCTTTATTCCTGCACTGTCAGTACTTAATTTGCATAGAATCAACACACCAAAGCCAGGGGCAACACACAAAAGGGAGCATCTACTATTATGAATGGGAAAGACCACAGTTGCTCCTTGTACACTACTCAATTCAAATTACACCAGAGTAGTCCAAATGTGAACAAGCACGCAATGACCAAATGGAGAGGCATGGAGGACTGCATTCAGGCTCTCTGACCTAAGGTCCCCCTCTCTTCTGTGGTGCTAACATGGTCGCTTTTGTTTCCAGAAGGACAGTACTGGAAGGACCATAAAAGATTGCTGGGACAACTGTGACGTTCCAGCTTTGACCACGTGCAGCAACGCAAAGATTTTCCGACAAATAAACGGCATGCTGGGGAACTCACTTGACTTCAAGGGAGTCTGCACAACACCCATTGCAAAAGAAAGAGATCTATTATCAGGTGACTTAATGAGTTGATTATAATATTTTAACATATGGGGCGTGTTAGTCTGCAGGCTTCTATGGAGTTGTAATATTTACAGTCAATGTGTGAGCTAGCAAATAAGTTGGTAGCAAGGTGTGCGATCTGGAGGAACAGCTGGCAGAGTCATATGAGGATTATATTCCTGATACTGTGGGTAAATTTCAAGTTCCCAAGCACACCTGTTCCCTACTTTCTGCTGCATGACCAGACCCATTCCATAGGTAAAGACTGTTGTATTAAAACACAAGCCAAAGTGCACCATCATTAAAATAAAACAAATGCTACTACCCAATGCTTCTAAATGGTTAAAAATTGGCCCTGTCTGATGAGGTTGGAAAGCACACATTAGTTTTCATTTTGTGCTTGTAATGAGCAGTGCAAAAAATAAATCAGAATTGCAGGCATAAATAGTTTTTGTAAAATTAGAAAAGCTTCAGTTTACATTGTAGTTGGGTACCCGAAATGCTCTTTTTCTTGAATGTGCCAGTATAACAGGCAAGTCAGTGTTAAATTAGTTGTAAATTAGTTCTTAAATCTACAGATAGCAAATGAAGAAGACACTAATCCAAAGACAGTGAGCAAGCCTATGGAAATGATCTGAGTCTTGTTCTGCAGCCTTGAGGATTTGGATGCAGCCAGGGATTTATAAATCTCCTGAAGCTCAAGCCCAAAGTTGGTAATAGTATTTAGAGAGAAACAAAATGCTCCACAAGTAGTTAAATAAATGTAAGCTGTACCCTGGATGCTCATTTAGCTAAAATCCCCCATCCTCGCTGTATAAGTAAAGCTATTAGCAATTAAGTTATTTTTATCAGAAATAACAATGATCTCTACCTGCATTATGTTTGGGGAAAATGGAGGCAGTGGACCTTCTTGGGTCCACATGTTAGATAATAAATATCCAGATGGCTGTGAATTATCCATAGCAAATCCTGTTTTAGGACACAGATAATGGTCTGTGTGCTGTTTAGGTCCTTTTGATTTGGCAATTATTTGCATTTAATCTGCACGCAAGTACCAGGCCACTTCAACAGGTGGGTGGGGAAGCCCACCTGCTCATTAGCTGATGTCACTGCAGTGCCAGGAGAAGTGTTTTCCTTCCCCAAGTTTATATATACTACTGCTGTACGCTGGCTCCCTCAGCCAGTAAAGCGAGATGAGCGCCGCAACCCAAGAGTCGTTCGCGACTGGACCTAACGGTCAGCGGTCCCTTTACCTTTACCTTCTGCCCAGGTGGGTTGAAATCAAACCATGCTGGCAAAGGAAATGTTTTCCTGTAGGGTTTGCTTTTGGTACCCATCAGCTGATTGATGCTGACAGCAAGTCCTACCTCTGGCAGGGATTGGCTGCATATGGTTTCTGATCAGGAATTCTGTAATGCAGTAGGACTCTGGTAAGTTTATTGGCACTTAACAGCAACACTCACTCACCAAGGATCAATTTAGAGTGTACTTAGAGTTCATGGTTGTTTCTTTTTAGTCATGGCTTTCCCTGCTCCACACTTGATGTAACAAGTGTGCATTTCAGCTGTGCATAGTTTGGAAAAAAAGAAAGCCTGCCTTGGTGACCAGATTAGGATGCCTTCTAATATGCTTTTTTGTTTTTTCACCCTTTTTTTGCTGCTCTGGGCTCCTGTGGGAAGAAGGGTGGGATATAAACTTAAATAAAATAAATAATAATTTGGCCCATGGGCCAAAGTTCTTCACTGCTGCAAGACAGAACAAAAACCCCACATAGAAAGAGAGAATAGGTGGGTTCTTTCCAGCACTCAAGGCCCTACCTTTTCAGAGCATTCATTACGTATCAGATTTTATGGGGCTGTATGGATTTGTTGTTGGGTCAGCCTTAACCTTGAAACACGTAACTATAATATGTGAATGATCTCTTCTAACTAATGTTGGTGGTATTACTGTAGCCCGCCACCATGCAGGTGGTAAATTCCCTTATCACACACCCACAGTAGTAATTTGCGTGCAGTTTTTTGACCTTGAGAAGTTAAGCTTTAAAGTGCATTCGTCCGAAAATGCTGTTCCTGGGTCAGTAAAACTGTTGATGGAGCCTTAAATCTCTGCCCGTAGCCATCTCCAGACCCTTTTGATGAAAGTTAAATTCAGATTGTGCAATCCAGACCTGGGCTAACAAGGTCTTTTGAATATTTTAAGAGGATTACTTCTTGGGAGGTTGAACAACAGCTTTGCAGGAGCTGAGCCTTCTTTCATAAAATGAAGCATTTGACTGGTTCTGCTCAGGCGGCATCTCATCAAGCATGTGGGCATGACTTGGTGAAATTTATTGGCTGCATCTACCCACTGTTTCCAGTCATACTAATTGCTAATCCCAGTGGCACTGCCTTTTCTGCCATGAGCCTCTGAAGGATTTATAACCTGGCATCATTCTCATAGCAATATCACTTGATCTCCTGCAGACACCTGGGGAATACCATCTGCTCCTGTTGATGTAAATGCTTATAGGACTATTCAGCTTCAATCTGAAAATCATAGAAGTGGGTGGGGGTTGCTTCCAGAGCTCATACCAGGTTAATTTCTAAGAGAGCCTCTCCCCTAGATCTTGACTCCTTTAAAGAGACCATCGTGTTTTAGGCAGGCTGAAAATGAGCATGGCAAGTGGACCCCTTAGCCCAAGTGGACATCTCAGCCCACAAACAGCCACTAAGCAAACCATGGGATATCACAAAAACATAGTTTTAAAGTTACAAGAAGAAGCCTGGTTTTCTGTAAACTGGCATGCTGTCCTCCCTGCATCCTTCTGTGGTACTGCACAGGAATCATAGAATTGGAAGGGCTTGAACCCACAACCCTGAAATTAAAAGTCTCATGCTCTGCCAACAGAGCAGCTTGTTTTAGAATAGTTGGTTTACTGTGTTGTGAATAACTGATGTTTGTCCAGGTTTTCATAACTATGGACAGTGGAAAACACAGCCCTTTTGGGAAGCGAAGTGCTCAAACATAAAATAGCAGTTGCAGGGAACCAGGCAGAGGGCCTTCTCGGTAGTGGCACCCGCTGTGTGGAACGCCCTCCCATCAGATTTCAAAGAAATAAACAACTATCTGACGTTTAGAAGACATCTGAAGGTAGCCCTGTTTAGGGAAGTTTTTAATGACTGATGTTTTAATGTATTTTTAATCTTTTGTTGGAAGCTGCCCAAAGTGGCTGGGGAAACCCAGCCAGATGGGCAGGGTATAAATAAATTATTATTATTATTATTATTATTATTATTATTATTATTATTGCTGCTGCTGCTGCTTCTACTACTACTACTACTTGGGCAAATGCCTAGGTCTGTCCTCCATCCTTTGGTGGAACATGCTGATTCCTTTGTAAGTGGAAAAACAAGGTGGCCCTTATATTGCCAAAAGTAAATATGAAGTTTTAGGGTGAGTTCTGGGTTTAGAAAAAGTCATAGAATCCCAATTCGGTAGCTTTACCCAGCTGATTGAGATGTTCCCTCAGCGAATGAAGATTGGGCTTTATTCTCCAAGGGAATAAGCTGGCACTTGTTAAAAAGATTTAAGTTTTACTCCTTTCTGAGAATAGTATTAATGCTTAACAGGATTTCAGATTAAAGGATTATTACTCCCGCAAAGGAGATCATGTTGAGTGAGCATTCCCAAATACTGGTATATGCTTTGTTTCTCTGCATTTTAAGGAAATGGTTGTTCTTGAGAGTATAGCTCTAGAATAGGCTTGTATACCACACTTGCAGTGTAGCACTTATGTGTAGACATAGTTCAAAAGGTTCCTGCCTGAAAGCAACTAGTCTGTGGAATATACTGAACTCAGTGGGTCTTTGAGCAGACATGCATAGGATTGCCCTGTAAGGCTATTAACACAAACCTAACCTAACGTTGTAGGACGTAACCTAACGTTGTAGGAGATTGCAGAGTTTAATGGCTGCACAACAAAGGAATCCAACACAGTTGTGAAACAGCTGTGCAGTCCATTGCACAGCCATCTTTGGTAGTGCATGTAATTTTTCCTTGTGCAACGACGTCCTGCCGGTGCAGCAAATCTACCACTTAGCGACTTTCATTTAGCAGTAGATTTGATACAACCCGAAGAGTTGCAAGTGATAAAATTGGACTACTGTGAACTGTGCCAATGATATCGGTGCAAGTTTGCATCCATACTTTGCAGTTGGCATAATTCTGCTACCACGAGAAAGTTGGAAAGCCATGTGAGGGCACCCAAGCTCTGCCTTTCACTCTTTCCCCAGGAATAGTATAAATTTTATTCAGCATTCCCTCTGGCTCTGAGACTTCAGACATTGCCCACACATTCAAGAATATCTTGGCAACCATGAGACTGCTGCTTTCTTGCTAAAAACTGAAACTCCTAGGAAACAGTTGTGTGCTGCCGTGGTGTTATGTGAGTTTTCCCCCTGTGCCTGCATGGACCTGCAGCAAACACACTACTAAGTCTATTCTCCAGTTTTTAGGTAATTACCAGTTTCGCTCTCAAACTTGGAGCCTTATGCTGAAGTTCCAGCCCAGTGCACCATTTATGGCATCCTAATACAGCCACAAATGATTTTTTAAAAAATTATACAGACTGTGATCAGATTCAGATGTTCTTCTGAGCACTTTCACCTCTGGGCTGTGGTTTGGCGAAATCACACGGCTAAATATTTCCCGCCAGGGTGTGGGGACCTTATACAATCTGCCTTATACCATCTGCGCTTCCCAAGCAATTTTCTCATTTTAAACATTGCTGTTGCAGCATATAGTTTATTAGGCATGTTCTAAACATAGATAACAAGGAATTGTGTTCCCCTTTCTCCCTTCTGTAAGAAATATATCAACCAATATTGCCCATCAAATGCCACTTTGTGCAGATTTTTTAAATATTGTATTTAGACCTCTGCTGTGTCTAATAGAGAATCCTTAATCAGTGTTCTGTGTTTGCAATAAGCACTCTAAAGGCATGTACAATTCAGCCACTCAACTGATCCCAGCCCCCCCCCCAAATGTTTTGATAAAATCTCTACCCAGCTAGCATGCATGTTTAAGTCATAGCTTTTAAAATCCCATGAGTTCCAGAATAGGACTTCCTAGCCTAAATTTGCATTCACCTCCATCCCAAAACTTTCAGAGCATACTCTTTTTTAAAAATGGAAATAACATGCAATATGATCCATTTACAATAACATCTCTCCAATTTAATCTTAGCCAACAAATGGCAACCTAAATTGCAAGGTTTTAAATATTCTATCAGTTTAAAAAAAAAAAAACTTCTGAGGGGGAAGAGAAAAGAATTCCACAGCTGTGGGAGACCAGCAAAAAAAAAAAACCAGGACTATTCTAAACTTAATGTAATCAGTTATCAATAGTTAACAAAGTTATGCATGAATAGTTAACTGTAAATGTCAGGAATACTGGGATCCAGCAACCTTTGGTTTTCATTTAGCATCCTAAGGGCAACTCACTACCGTTGCAAATTTCGTATACAATAAAACTCAAAACAAGTGTAATACAGCTTAATTTTTCAAAACATGAGTTGTGGTTATGATGCAAGGCAGCGAATGCCTTATCCCTAAATTGGAGGGGTCCTTTTGTGTGTAGAGAATCTTGCTGGGCTGGAGAGGAAGGATTTTATCAGGCGATAATGCATAAAATGCAAGCTGCCTACTACATAAGTGTGGTGTTGACTTCATGTAATACTTGACCATGAAAAATGATAGATGGTTGGTTTACTGATAACTTGACTGTCTCCCCCTCACCCCCCCCCCAAAAAAAACCCTAGATGATTTCAACAAGAAGCTAATTTTGCATCCTCAAAGATCCTCCTCCTTATTCTGTACTAAAAATGTGGCTGCTTTGTAACTCCCCTTTAGGGTTTCAGGCAGCATGTCTGGCCTTAAGTTGAGAATGAAACTGCCATTTCTTAGCAATTCCAGAGGTTGGCACAGGTAGCTGTGCTCTTTGGTGTTTGTTCCAGCGGTTAAATCTCAGGTGGGTGGCAGTGTGAGCAGGATGTTACTGCTGGAACACCTTATGACTAGAGCTTCAAAGGAGACAAGGTTCTCTGGTCTGGCTCCCACCCTGTTCTGCATTATGCTGGAATTTGGAGACTTGCAAAACATAACTGCCTTTTCCTCCTACATCCCTGTGCCATTTATTTCAGAGAGATTTTTTTTTTAGATGGGAAAGCAGTGTAGTGACAGGTTATGCTTTGGGTGTGGCTGTCCCCCCCTCCAAAATAGTTTTTTTATATTATTATTAAGGCAGGGGGGTGCTGACTTTAACCGTAGCACTGTTTAAACGTCAGGCTCTGTTACCACTACCCTTTAAGTGTGCATGCACCTTCCAACGCATAGCTCAGAATCTTTCTTTTATTTGAAGGTTACCCATAGCGGTAAACAATGCAGAGACTGCGAGGACTCACGGTAGCCAAGTTTAAAGCAAACAGACGATGCTAGCAGAATTGTGAAGCTTTGCATTTTGCTGCTTCCAGGGCTTGCGCCAGCAGCTGGAAACATGCCAGGACGAAAGGGTTTTTTGGGGGTTGTGGGTGGGGAGGCGGGGCCAGGGGAGCTGGAGAGCACCAAGCCAACAGTGTGATCTCTCTCTCACTCACTCTCTCACACACACTCTCTCTCTGTGCCGCTGTGCTGCTGCCTCTGCTGCTCTGCTTTAGCTGAGGGGGATGGCTGCTGCCTCCAGCCACCTCCCCGCTCTAAGCTGAGCTACAGCTCCCTGTTTAACTGTGTCCGCTGGCCTCGCCTCTTCTCCCCTCCTGCATGCTGCCTCGGCTCCCATGGGCAGGCTCGCTCTCCACCTCTATCATGTAAGCGAAGATGTGGCTATATTGCATGGCCCAGTGACGTCTCTGGCAGAACGGTAAGCATCAGCAGAGCCTGATCACATGCCGGCCCAGTCACTAGTGCCGGCGGGATAGGAGGGTGGACGTGGGTCTGGGCGCAGGCCATCTGGTGCTCTGCTCCTCTCCTCCCCGCCACCCCTCCATGTCATCACTATCTGTAGAAATAATAGCTGCCGAATATCGTGAGATCTGGTTTGGGCTTCTCCCTCTGCAAAACTCCTAAACTCCCGAGCTCGTGCGTGAGTGTATTTTTATTTGTGTGTGTTTTTTCTTTCTTTCTTCCCCCTGTCTGAGCAGACTTCCAGGACTCCAAGGGAGTGGCAGCAAGCAGAATGCTCTTCCCACCTTCTGTGCAGGAAGGTCCGCGTGGTCTCCCAGACACCACTGACCTGTGCCTTGGGCTGCAGTCTCTCAGCCAGCCAGGGTGGGACAGGCCATGGAGCTCTCAGGATTCAGATGCTGCAGCCCAGCCTAGCCTGCAGTCTGGTGAGTGACTCTGCTGACGCACAGCAACAGTTGCCGGGTTGCCTTTTTTTGCAGCTTTGTCACCAGGAGATGTTCCTGGCATAACGGCAGGTTCTGATTATTCCCGACAGCTTCTTTCTTAACATTATTATTGTTGTTATTGTTTTACTAAGGCACCCATTCCCTCAAGCGTAATATTGGGGCACTAAGTGAGACCTTTTGGGGAAGGGAAACTGTAGCTGCCCCCCTCCCCAATTAATAGAGAGCGATAAGTTTCTAAACCTGATACTGCATTGAGATTGCAATGGTAAATATTGGGCGGGGGCAGTAGTAGTGTTTTCTGTGATGCTCCTGTAGAGCCAGCTGGTTGGAGGACTAAAGTTGTGCTCCCCAAAGTGGCTTCGGATCGTGGGCTGTTGTAATATTTTAGGCTGGTGCAACGTGGGTAGTTGATGATGGCAAGGAGTTCAATTGTATTTATTTAGAATGTTGTTGTTTTTTACTGTGCTTTTCAACCCACCAGAAGTTACCACAGCAATTGAAGCTGCCCCCTGCAGGGGGTGTAAAAACAAAGGAAAGGAGCTTCATTCAGGCTCATTAGCAGATGCCCAAATCTTGACTCTAGGCAGTGGGTGGTACCTCTTCCTGGGTCAAGGGCCTGTGAGAGATGCCTCTATCCCTATTGTGAGATTACTGATCTGTATCTACCAGGTTAGGATAGTATCTCTGGTTGGATGTGATTGCACTAAACTCTCACATTCCATTATCCTTTTGAAGTTTTCCTTCATGGGGGAGCCAAGCATTTGCACCTGCTTCTTAGAGTGTTGTCCTCTCCTACTGCAGAGTTTCTGTGATTTGCCAGCCTGTGATGAGTCAGGAAGATGAAACTTTGGAGAAGCCAAGCTAAGTAAAAGAAACCCAAAATAGTCTAGTCACTGCCCTCTGAAAACTATTCTGCTTTTGCTCAGCTGGGCTTCTCAAAGTTTACAATGATACTCAGTACAGTTCTTTGAGAATGTGTGTTGTATTGGCTTTTGCAGAAGAAACCAAAACGTATTTTTATCCTGTTAAAGCCTTGGAAACTACCACTGGCTTTGACGGGTAGCAGGACAAATCAGTAAGATGTTCCGCCAGTATTTTTGCTGGTCCCGTCAGGCTGTTGTAAATGCTTTTGGCATCAGCATCTTAAATAGCTTCTGAGTGGTTCTGCAACTTCTAGCAAGAATGGCTTAAGGAAAGGCTTGTGTGCCTCTCCAGCTCATGTAATGGGGGTGGGTGGGGAACAGGTGGGTGTTCCCAGGAAGTGGGACGGGTGGGCTTGAACCCACATGCAGAAGGCCCATTTATGTTATTAGTCTCGATTGCAAAAGTTGCCTGTCAGAGAAGTACTTTAGTTCCTTCACCGTTTTCATTTTGGGCTGTGCTCATTTTGGCAACAGATGTGTTGCATTAATACAACTAGTTTCTGTAGGGAAACTAATGCAGGGCTGCATTAGTGGAAGATGTTGGTTGCTCAGAGGACATCTGCGCTACCAAACTGATTCCCAAAGAGCCCTGTAAATGCAGCCATTAACTCTGCTGGGCATATATTGTGCTTTTAACGGGCTTGCTTGTATTGCAATAGAATAATGGCCGCAGTGGGCTGGGGCAAGAGCTTGGTGCAGACATCTTAAGGTGGGGCAGTATTGGCATTTGCTCAACTGTAGCCATCTGTAAAAACTGTGTGCCACTTTGACAGTCTCTGCAGGGGAGGTGGGGACTGTGGTGATTAAGGAAATGATCTGGTCTGCTGGATGTACCCAATGTCCCATTAAAAGTGCATATAATACAAGTCAGGGAGGCAATGTGCGAAGGGGTTATGTATCAGTAAGGATTTCCAGACAGTGTGCATGTGATCATGAAGGCCTCAAAGAGGCCCATTATTAACCAGACATGCCTAGGCAACTACCTGAACAAAGCGTGCTCCGTAACTTATTTCTGTACTGTAGACCTGCTGCACTAGACTCCATTGTATTGCAGCAATATATGACTACAGTACTTCTTAACTGCACTGCAACCAGCTGTAAGATACTGCTGCAAAAATAACTTCCCTCGGATGGGAGCCCCGACGAGCAAAGCAAATCACGCTTGAGTCTCTTTACAGTAATGCAAAACTTGCTCAAATTCTGCCCATGGCAGAAGTCTGCTCTGATTCCCACAGTTTGCCCTGACCACAAAAGTTAAGATTTCACCAACCTAGATAACAGTTTCCATTGACTATGAGCGTGCAATTTAGAGGCATTCTTGCAATGCAGAACGATCCCATTGGCATTGGGAGCATATTTATGAGACATAGGGCCGAAAGAGCATTGCATATGGGCCCAAGCACCATTTCAGTCTGGGCATCATGTGTTGTACATGTGGACACAGTAAATTAACTGTGCATTGTTCCCTGAAGTGTACAGCCCAGCTTTGTGACTCCTTCTCTACTCCCATCCCTAAGGCCAGAAGATGTTCTGCATAGGTCTGTTAGGAGTGCTACCAACAAGCTATGTATATAACCTGTTAAATAAATCCATTAAGTTAACCAGTGTCAATATAGGGCTTGAATTTGTAGCTAAGGTTCAACAAACAATATGCATAGCAAGATATTTTCAGACCATTCCCAATGTGAGAAAAGTCATATTAGAAATAGGACGAGTGGCAACACCCACACATCTATTAACCCACCTAGAGGGCAGGGATTGTATAACATTCTGGGTGTTCTGTGTGTGTATAAGCACTTACTTTTCTAAAAAAACAGTTAGCCCCACATTTCATCCTACGATAAGCAATAATTACATAAACAGTCCATAATAAAAAGGGGGGGAATTGAAATCTACATAGAGTCGGTAAAGCATGAGACTCTTAATCTCAGTGTTGTGGGTTCGAGTCCCATGTTGGGTGAAAGATTCCTGCAATTGCAGGGGGTTGGACTAGATGATCCTCATTGTGCCTTCCAACTCTACAATTCTGTGGTTCTGTGAAATGGAGCATTAGCGGATAAAGAAGGGCATTGGATATTTTGAGAATCTTTCAGCAAAAGGGGACAGGTACTCTGGTGGAAAGGTTGACAGCAGGCCCAAGTTGGCAGTATTGTGTGCCTTTTGGTGCATGCAGCTACATTAACTCCTCTGCAAAAACTGAACTATGGGTGTGTTGTCGTCTCGTGGTCTTAAGTCAGCTCTGAATCACATACCACTTTGATTCTCAATCCAAGCACAGAATTGTGCTTGAGCTGGGTGGCCTCCCCACCACCACCTTCAGCAAAAAAAAAAAGTGTTGGAAGTGGCTGAACAGCAACTTCTGCCATTGCATGTTCACTGTTCTAGCCTCCCTTGCCCCTTACTGTTTCTTCTGCTTTACAATGACTCCGCAGAGCCAGAGGAACAGCAGAAGGGAGCTGATTTTGCCTACGTATGGAAAAACCTATTTTGGTGAAACAGTTCAAAATTAAAAACTGTGAAACATAGGAACAACATAGGAAGCGACTTTATACTGGTCCACGCAGTTTAGTATTTTCTGCATGGGCTGGCATTGGGTCTCCAGGGTTCCAGACAGGTTTTTAAAAAGCAAGAAGCAATGTAAGATGGCCTTCCCAAGTGCATCATTCAGCAAAGGAAGAAATCTCCTTGAGTTGACTGCTTTAATAAGCGAATACTGGATGCTTTGTCGAGAGTCAGATTTCCTTTGCCATGTCTTGGTGCAGCAGCTGGCATCTTGGCGAAGTGCTGGACACCAGGACTGCAGCATTGCCCAGATTTGTCTCAAGGCCCCAGCCTGTAGGTTGGGAGGGACAAGCCCTGCCAAGTACCAGGCTATGCTGTTGGTTCTGAGCAGTTTAGAAGCTTCTATAATGACTCAGCTGTACAAATCTACAGGGAGCTGGCTGAAAGTGCAAAAAGTTCGCAATCATGCTAAAAATACTATTGCTGATCTGCACTCTTGAAGTGCCAGTGTTTGACTACTGATGAGGTCTGAATCCAAGCATGTACTTACTGCTGTGATTCCTTTAAATCGGCATGCCGCTCCTCTGTGACTTGCTCTCACCATCCAGAGTGGTAAAGGCTGTGTGATCTGTAGCTTTATTATGCATTGCTTACAGCGGTGCGGCTTTCATTGAAGTATATAGTCCACAGCCTTCTATTTCACCAGGTAAGGAAAGTGATTCCTCTGTTGCAGATTTGTCAGCTGGGCTCAGTGACCACCTTTCTCTGGTATATTTAGTTGCAGGGAATGGCACATAGTAAAGGGACCCCTGACTGTTAAGTCTAGTCGCAGACGACTCTGGAGTTGTGGTGCTCATCTCGCTTTACAGTATGAGGGAGCCAACATTTGTCCGCAGACAGTTTTTCCAGGTCATGTGGCCAGCATGACTAAGCCACTTTTGGCGAAACCAGAGCAGCGCACGGAAACGCTATTTACCTTCCCGCCGGAGCGGTACCTATTTATCTACTTGCACTTTGGCGTGCTTTCGAACTGCTAGGAGCAGGGACCGAACAACAGGAGCTCACCCCATCGCAGGGATTCGAACCACCAACCTTCTGATCGGCAAGCCCTAGGCTCTGTGGTTTAGACCACAGCGCCACCCACGTCATGGAACTGTACTGAACTGTGCTGGAAGCCAATTGTTTAAATCAATGTTTTCCAAACTTTGGTCTCTAACTGTTTTTGGACTGCAGTTCCCATCATCCCTGACCACCGGTCTTGCTAGCTAGGGCTGATGGGAGTTGTAGTCCAAAAACAGCTGGAGACCCAAGTTTGGGAAACACTGGTTTAAGCAGTTAATGTAGTTGTGGCATCTTGGTTGTGGTGGAGAGGCCATGGCTGTAGAGTGTCAGTACTACCACCTCTTGGGAGCTAGGGCAGGGAGCACTAGGACTTGTCCACTGGTTGAAAGTTTGATAGCAACTTGCCCAGCCAACCCTCCAGAGTTTGACTGAAGTGGTCTGAGAGCGCAAGAGGTTGTAGACCATTTGCATTGCAGTTAAGACCATATAGCAAGGAAGAAAGGCAGCAATGCTGGTAAGGGCTAGCCAGAACACAGTAGGAAAGGGAGGCAAGTTGCTGAGTCAACAGTTGAGTTAACCGCCCTGGCCGCTGTCGGGAGCCGTAGCTCACTGGTGTAGAGCACATGCATTGCATGTAGAAGTTTCCTAGGTTCAATCCCTGGTATGCCCAGTTAGCGTTGGGAAAGAAGTCCTGTCTATAACTTTACCAGGCCATTGCCAAGTAGATAATACAGACCTAGGGGGATAAATGGCTCAGGTAAGATGCACACCATACTTTCAATGTAGTATCATACCAGTCATGGTTCTCCCCCCCCCCCCAAAGAAACCTGGGCACTGTAGGGTCTCGTAACAGCTCTGGGCAGTTCCCAGGATTCTTTGGGGGAAGCCATGACTGTACCAGAGGTACCGTATTTTTCTCTCTATAAGACGCACCAGACCATAAGACGCACCTAGTTTTTGGAGGAGAAAAACAAGAAGAAAAATATTCTGAATCTCAGAAGTCAGAACAGCAAGAGGGATCGCTGCGCAGTGAAAGCTGCGATCCCTCTTGCTGTTCTGGCTTCTGGGATAGCTGCGCAGCCTGCATCTGCTCCATAAGACACACACACATTCCCCCTTACTTTTTAGGAGGGGAAAAGTGAGTCTTATAGAGCAAAAAATACGGTATATGAGTGCTTTAAATGTATAGCATGGATGTGACATCGGCATTAGACAAATTCTGCCAGAATAGGAATGGGTAGCTGGGTATACAGAAGATCCAGCCGGCCAGTTTTGGGAGAGGGATGCTGACACCATCCCCTCTTACTCTAGTATACTAAGAATATTTCCTAATTTGGCAACTTGTATTCTACTTGCCGTTCATTTCTGAGCTCAAGGATACCTTATTGGTATGGCAACAGTCGTCCACAACTTCTCCAATTTCCCTGCATCCTGCATCATGGTAATGCAATGTCTGCAGCCACATCGTGTGTAAAGGTCACAGAAACGCACAATTTCAGTTGGAGCAACAATGGGAGAAAGAGGTTCAAACCCAGAAATAGCAAATGGTCTGCCTATAACAAGGAATACAATTTCTCAGTGCCGTTGTGAATGGGAATCTTGTTGAAAGAAGTACTCCAGCCTTGCAATGCTTTAGCATAACAGCATCACTAGAAATGCGAGGTACCTCCTTTAGATTGCTGCAGCACATACCATTTTAAAATGATTTTTATTTATGGGTGGTTTCTAGGTCTCGGAATTGGGTTGTTTACCTGCCCTGGGTGACAGTTTGGTGGGCTCAGACCCAAATCCATTGCTGTCACTAGAAGCCCTGGTGACATTAGCAGCTTCGCTTGGCGCACCAACTACAACTGTTCCTGGACAGGGAAGTAAGGATAACCTTGTGACTAGATTACTGTAATATGCTGTAGGTGAGCATATTATCCTTGCACCTTATCCAGAAACTACAAGTTGCTGAACTATAATAAACCCAGCATCTCTTTGGTTTTGCCAGTTTATGAGAAGCAGGGAAAAATCAATAAAAGCAGAAACAATCAGTGGTACAGTAAAACAAATAGTGCAGTTCCAAACATAGACCTTCTTATGCGGCCTAGGACCCTCATACTTATGGGACTTCTTCTCCTGGCATGTCCTGCAGAGGACCCTAAGATCCATGAATAATAGCTTAAAGGTCCCAGGCTGTAAGGAAGCCAGACTATCCTCCACCAGGGCCAGGGCTTTTTCAGTGAAAGCTCCGACCTTGTGGAATGCTCTGTCCCCTGAGACTAGGGCTCTGCAGGACTTGATCTCCTTCCACAGCGCCTGTAAGACAGAGCTATTCTGCCTGGCCTTCAATTCGAATTAGCCTGGTCCTCTATTCCCTATTCTCTTTTCCCTTTCCTCTTCTATGAAAAAACCCTTTCTGGGACCACACATTTAAATTCTTCCCTGGTCTCCTTGCTGGCCCTAGTAGGACCAACTTGGCCAGTTAGCCTTGGTGATAGTTCGATGTCTACTGACTGGGTTGTCCCCCCCCAAAAAAAAACGACCCCTGAATTTTTGAATTTTATTGATATTGATGCTGCATTTTATGTTGTATTGTATTTTTTTTTTAATGATATTTATTAAAAGTTTAATAATTACAGAAGGAAAAGAAAAAAGAAAAAACACAGTAAAAGAGAGAAGAAAAAAGAAAAATTAAAAAATACATCAAAAAAGCAAAAAATAAAACAACACCTCCACCCCACTAGAGAAAAAACAAAAGCATTTAAAAACACTTCCATTTTTCACAACTCTATCCTTCAATGACTTATTTCCTCGACCTCCTCCCACCTCCCTTTTTTGTATTCCAGTTAATAATTAAGTCAGCAAATTCTTTCCATCTTTCACTGCTTACTATCGTTTAATTATCTTAATCCATTTTAACCTTATCTTCCCATCGAAATCTTAAAATTTATCTATACTTCAATCTAAAAAATAAAAAGAGTGAGGTATAAATAAATCTTCTATTATTATTATTATTATTATTACTATTACTATTATTATTACTACTACTACTGCTATTATTATTCCCGCCCCCCACGCACTGTAGAAGACGGAGGAATCTGAAATAAGTAAGAAGCAAGAGGAGTTGGAGGTTGTGTTGTGCAAAGACCTTGGCCACCATGTTGCAGGAGGAGTGTGCTATCATCACTTGTATTTCTGCCTTTGACATGGATCCAAACAATTTGCAGCAGCATGAATTTGGGTGGTATTATGTTTCTCTGTACTTTTTCCGCTCCCGAGTCCTTTGAGGCCCAGTCAATAAAGAAACAGGTCTACTTAACTATGCCAGCAAAAGGGAGGCCACAGCAAAGAAGGCATCAAATCCTTCTCTTGTGACAACGACAGTGCCCTCCAAGAGGCCAAAGTGCATCTTGCTCTTGTATTTGAGAATTCTGTGCGCTCCCTCTCTCCTTTTAGCCTATCAGAAAAAATAAAGAACAAACCAAAACAGGAATTTGTTTCAAAATGGGAGGTCTTCAAAAGTTTATTTGCAAAATAATTACAGCAGTTTAAACTCTGTTGCAGCATTTGAATAATTTCAGTAGTAGCTTTAAGAAAGATATGAGATCTAAGATAAATTAAGAATTAATCAATCTATGATAAAAGTGTGTACTGGCAACAAGTAACCTAATTGAAACAGGGAATAGACGGGAGGTCAGTTCTACAGTCCAAAGACCATTTTTTGCTTTATAATCTTGTAATTAATACTGTGTTTATCTCTATTTTCATTTTTATTTTTCTCTTTTGTCTTTCGGTGTATCAAAAAAAAAAGAGAGAGAGAGAATTCTGCTCTCAGTGTACAATGCAAGACTTCCTGGTTTGCAGTGTACAGGAATTGTAATGAGCTGATACCGTACATAGTCTTTCAGTTTTAGAAACCATTCTGGGGTAGTAAATACATGAACATATTGTCTTTAACGTTTTGTTCATCAGTCTAAAATACAATATTTCATATTAGTAATATTAAAATTTGCCAATTTGTAAGGGGGGGAGCGCCACCATTTTTTCCTGTTCCCCACTCCCAGGTTTTCTCTTCTCTAAATATAAACGGGGTCATATAAGGCATTGTCAATGGTACCACAGTCTAGCTGTGTCTTGACAACATCTGCTCCCTTTTGCAGGCTAGATTGGAATATGATGTTTGCTTTCTCTGTTGCTGTATCAGAAATTGGAATTATAAGCAATATGTAACTGGTAGGAATAGTTCTTGACCCCAAGTCAGGGTATATCCATTATCTCTAAAGGCTTGTCATGTTTTGCTTATTTTCTGGTATTTCAGCACTGAAGCAGAATATAGGGCATCGTTTTGTCATGGCCAAACTAAACTATTGCTAGATATGTAGCTGAATGGACTGTTCCACTTCTGGGGAGTCTAGTTTTGAATGCACCTCCATGTTAACTCATGGCAAAAAGAAAGTTTAATATAGCAGGGAAACGCTTGTTGTTTTCTGTGCTTTCTTTTTATTATCAGGATTTTTTTTAAGTGATACAACCCACCCTACCATTCTGCCACTTCCTACAAGTACAACCAATGCCTTAATTACTTTTGTCCAATGGGAACTTGAACCCTAAGGCTGGATTGAAGAATAGCTTTATGGTAACGTTGAGCCATGGGACGCGGGTGGCGCTGTGGGTTAAAGCCTCAGTGCTTAGGGCTTGCCGATCGAAAGGTCGGTGGTTCGAATCCCCACGGCGGGGTGCGCTCCCGTTGTTCGGTCCCAGCGCCTGCTAACCTAGCAGTTCGAAAGCACTCTCGGGTGCAAGTAGATAAATAGGGACCGCTTACTAGCGGGAAGGTAAACAGCGTTTCTGTGTGCGGCTCTGGCTTGCCAGAGCAGCGATGTCACGCTGGCCACGTGACCCGGAAGTGTCTCTGGACAGCGCTGGCCCCCGGCCTCTTGAGTGAGATGGGCGCACAACCCTAGAGTCTGTCAAGACTGGCCCGTACGGGCAGGGGTACCTTTACCTTTACCTTAACGTTGAGCCTGCTTTCAACCTTATCTAACTTGCTTTCTTGTACCTCAAACCTCAAGTCCTTTTTTCAAAAAACAACAACAACTTCATGCTGTTGGTACGTAGCATCAGGTCATGAAGATTCCCCCCCCCCCCCCAAAAAAAAAAATCTGCTGCCTGTATCCTTGAATGCTATTTGGCTTCTGTGATATGGAAGAATGGTATGCTTACCCTCGTAATTAAACCTGCTAATGTGCAATTCATTCAAGATCTGATTTCCAGGCAGAGCATAATTCAGTCAAAAAGCAAGCTCCTGGTCTTAATTTGCAAGATATATTAGCAGCGTGCAATTAGCATTTGCGGAATTTGCTTTGTTTTTTCAGCAGTAGGCAGCAAATTCTTCACAGGATGGATTTATTGTGGCTCAGTACAGAGATGTGCCCTTTTCCCCCATATCAGTAATGCTGCTTACAATAGAAAGTTTAGGTTGTACATGTGTTTGAAACTTTGGAGTGTGTTGTCCAAGCTGCTTTTGAATTTACTAATTTGGTGCTAAATAGGGATTTCCTGGCCTAAGATATGAAATGTTGGTGTGGAGCGCGAACGGCTGTGTACAGTGAACTTCTCTAGGGTTGCCAGTACAGTTAGTCCTGTCTCTTTAACACTCCATGTGGAATGTTGTAATGATAGTACTGTTAGTAGTAGTCATGTGTAATGAAGGAGAGGATAAAAACATTCAGAGCCCCTTCAGATGATCCCTGTTTACTCCCCAGTCGTGATTATTTGTGCTCATGATGATACTGAGGTTGTCATAATGTGATCTTGTTTTCAGTACCGTTTGTATCTGGAAAAGTTTCTGGGGTGGTAGCAATTGCTTCGAAGGGACCCGGGTGGCTCTGTGGTCTAAACCACTGAGCCTCTTGGCCTTGCCAATCAGAAGGTCGGCGGTTCGAATCCCCACAACAGAGTGATCTCCCGTTGCTCGGTCTTGCCAACCTAGCAGTTCGAAAGCACGCCAAAAAGTGGAAGCAGATAAATAGGTACTGCTCCGGCAGGAAGGTAAACAGCGTTTCTGTGCGCTGCTCTGGTTTCGGTGTTCCATTGCACCGGATGACCTGAAAAACCTGACTGCGGACAAACATCGGCTCCCTCGCCTGTAAAGCGAGACGAGCGCCGCAACCCCAGAGTCATCTGTGACTGGACCTAACTGTCAGGGGTCCTTTACCTTTTAACAACTGCTTCACTTCTAGTCGGGGCATATTGTGTAACTTGATGCTGAAATCCCATAACTTTCCATAACACAAATGTTTGCAGAATTTTGGGACTGCTTTTGTTATGCTGCTCTGACAGTTTTAGAGAACAACCAATAAAGTAAGATGTGGAAACAGTCCAGTATAAATTCACCACTAATGCACTATTATTTGTGTCGGGAATGTGGCTGGATCTGCGCCATACATTTAAAGCACTCCTACGACACTTCAACAGTCATGGCTCTGCCCTCCCCAAAATAATCCTGGGAACTGTAGCTTAAGGGTGCTGAGAGTTGTTAGGAGACACCTCAGGTCCCAGCATCCTTAAACTACAGTTCCCGATGTTCTTTGGGGGAAGCCATGGCTGTTAAAATTATTACAAGTGCTTCAAATGTGTGCTGTGGTTGTGATCCATGTTGTGGAATACACCTGGTGAGGAAAGCCCCCACAGCAGCCTGGAAGGCCCATCATAGCCTCATGCTGTATGAACTATGAGCTCTTCTCTCTGACTTCCCATTCGGTTTCATCCCCACATGTGGCTGGATTTGTACAGATGTGTACAAAAAAACAACAACCCAAATGCATAGTAAAAATAAGAACAACAAACCAATAATCCCTCTCCCACAACACTTTTAAAAGGGCATTGGATTTGTTCAATACAGCACATTGTTCCCTGTGACAAGGGAGCTCCGTGTAGACATTTGTTTAAAATTATTTTGTTGGCTGTTCTTCATTGCCACAGGCAATCCCAGAGCTGGGCGCAGAACTTGAAGCGAAACAACAAACACAGCCAGCAATACATAATCAACCCTTTTAAACTACCAAGAGGCTTTCTGTAGTACTAAAACAGCAAAGGCTCAGCATTAATGTTTAGCATCCAGCTGCACGCAGAACTGCTGTCAGCTGGCGTCCAAAATGCATGCAGATAACCGCCAGATCTCTTTGCAAGGAGGGAGTCCCTTAATTGGGGTGCCACCACCAAGAAGGCCCCAACGTTCCCAAGCAACTAAAATGGAATGCTTCACAAATTTGCACGTCATCCTTGGAGTAAGCTCTGGAGTAAGCCCCATTTGAAGTCTGTGGGACTTATTTCTGCAGAGACCTTTCTACAGAGGATGAGGGTGTTGGTGTAAAATATTTTCCCATGTCTGCATTTCCTAAGCTTCCCACCCCACCTATGTAAGGCTTGGGTAGTCTTTTTTTATATTGGGCTGTGTACACATTCCTGTTTCCTCTGCGACCAGTGTGCTCCTGCTTCTGCTTTGACATTAGTCACAATCCATATCTGTTCTGTATCTATCTATCTCATCGTTTCCTATGGAATCCTGCATTTTGGTGCGTTTCCTCCCAAAACAGCTTCTATCCAAATTGAGAGAAATAATTACCTTTGTTGTGATTTTACCTCTGCAATGTTTATACAGCCCTGGCTGCTTTTACAATGGGTCCCATGGAACTACCCCTCCCTTTTTATATTATTTCCTCGCTCAGAAGTATTCTTGCATATTTTTGCTAGATGCTCTTATGAGAGGCGTGGGAACACAAGTGTTAACAGCTGTGAGACTTTCCACTCATATGTTGTCGTCTTTGAGAGAATAGAGAGCCAGGATTCTGCCTGGCCTCTGAATCCGTGGAGTCGATTTACTCCTAGAAAGAGGGAGGCTAGTCCTTCTCTGTGCTGATTGATCTGGTATAGAAAAGAAAAAGTTCCACCAGATTATTCCATAGAGAGGGTCTCTCCAGTGCTTAATAGAACAGCTGAGTCACAAGTGATGATGCTTGGGCTATTGCCAGCTTGGGAGTGGCAGTTCTTGGACAGAGCAACAGAATTACAGTACAGGAAGATTTGCTTAATTCTTCTCCTTTGGCGGTGCCATTCTGGAGTGAGCTGTGCTGGATTGAGACCACCTAGGGCGGCCCTCTTTCTCCTTCCGCCAGAGACTCTGTATTTGACCATTCCTTGTGTTCCTCTTCAAGCTTATTTTGCAGATAGCACTCACAAAATCGTGTGCAGTTCAGTCTCTGACTCCTTGCTGAGTTCTTTGGTGTTGCTTCTGAACCTTAAGTGCATCAGTCTTCCTAGGTACAGTGGTACCTTGGTTCTCAACGCCTTGGTACTCAAACAACTTGGAACCCAAACACTGCAAGCCCAGAAGTGTTCAGTTTGCGAACCTTTTTTGAAAGCCGAATGTGCTCCGTTTTGAGTGTTACACTTCTGATTTGAGTGCCACACTTCCGTTTTCAGTGTTACACTGAGGTCTGTCTGTTTTTGCTATTTATTTTGTGTTTTTGTAACTGTGTAGAACCCAGTTCAGCTACTGATTGATTGTGTTAGGTTGTGGGCGAACATAGCAGACGACACAGTGATTCTTCAAACAGCTCTTCTTTATTCAGATGTCAGAACAGAACTAAGCTGAGGAGCTCAGTCAGCCTGCTTATATAGAGCTCCAGAACAATATAACTGTTGCCATTTTCTAAAACTATCCAATCATTGAACGTCGCTTTTCGATCCTTCATTTGCATACAAAACTATCCAATCACTGAACGTCACTTTTCGATCCTTCATTTGCATAACTATCTACAGTATCCCCCTGCTGGCCCAGAGTGAGAACTTCAGTACATAACAGATAGATTGATGGATTGATTGATTGATTGTGTGACTGCAGTACATTGTTTATTGGTTTCATTTTATGGATCAGTGGTCCTGTTAGATAGTAAAATTCACGTTAAACTGCTGTTTTAGGGGTTGTTTTTAAAAATCTGGAACGGATTCATCCATTTTGCATTACTTTCTATGGGAAAGGTGTGCCTTGGTTTTGGAACGGACTTCCGGAATGGATTAAGTTTGACCACCAAGGTACCACTTCATGAATATTAACTTTCCTAGGCCACTGTCTAGGGGACTGAAGTTTTAAAAATTGCCATTGTGTGTTGTGCTGTATGTGGCAAGCACATGAACATACCAAGACACAGCCATCTCAGAAAATTGTATCTTCCTTTATCAGTTGTTTGGGTCCCATTGTAGTCAGTTGTCGCTAGCTTGTGTGGTACACTCTTGAGAGTGCTGTCTGCTTCACATAGTTTTGTTCTCAGGCTGGCAGTAAGAGGCAGAACGTTGTCTCGCTAAGATTGAGCTGTCAGGTCTTTGCCATTAAAGCATTACATTGATTAAGCTGCGCCACTGGCTCAAGCCAGTTCGCTTGCTTCCATTCCATTTGGCCATGTTTGTTGCTAAATGATAAAAGGATCCAGTTGAGAAAGTCTTAACATGTCTTTGGGAGAAGATTTAATTCAGTCCTGTACTTGGGGTTCCATGCAAGTTGTGTATTCCCTCTCCTATTTACTTGAATGGAGAAACATGTTCCTTCTCTGTCCTTATGTCTGCCCCATAGTGAATATTTGCTAATTGGCTCTTATATGTGGAAGTTTCACAGGAGTGTAGGTCCGCAGGTGCTTTAAAATACACTATTTATTTTTAAACAGTTGCATGTCACCTTTCAGTCCAGTAAGCTCTCAAGTCTGCTTGCATCATTTAAAATTTTTTTTAAAGCAATGGTTTTTAAAACCTGCATATATTAAAACCCAATCTTAAAAACTGTTTTATGTATTTTATTTATATATTTAAAACAACAATAATGCATATATAAAACCAATTCAGATGCAATGCAGATACCAACTGGAAATAGGAAATAAAAGCTAGAAATAAATATGCATACTTTCTTCTGAATTAGGGGAAATAAAACAATGGATCTCTCCCACTAGGGAAAAAGAATAAGAAATAATTTATTTGGAGCAGTGGTGTGTAATCTACTTATAAATAACCAGGAGTAAGGTGAACCCTGATGTAATTTGCCAACTTGACTACTACAGACTATTCAATATAGTGAAACTACAGATTGAAGAGCTCCAGAACTTGGGCAAGTAGGCAATGAAATTGCAGAACTGGTGTGAGCACATGCAAAACCAAAAATCATATTTACCATAATTGCCTGAATATAAGCCACACTCCCCCCCCCCCAAAAAAATCCAATTGTGAAAAGTCAACTGCGGCTTATATTTGCGACCTTACGCCGCTGGCAAAGCGGCGCAGCTCCCCGCCTCCTCCCGGAAGCAGTGTGGGGCAATGGGGGGGGGGCTGGCAAAGCAACATGGCTCCTCCCCCCCCCCAGCAGCCCGGGAGTGTGGGGCAACGACACCCATCCCATCCGCGACTCCCAAGCCTCCCCCAATCCGCCGAATTTTAAAGGTGCGCCTTATTTGCAGGTGCAGCTTATATTCGGGCCCATACAGTAAATGCTGGTGGGGTTCTGATTTTGAAGTAGTTACTCAGAAAAGGAAACTTGAGTTTTGTGGAGAGCAAACGGAAAAGTTTGTCTCAATGTACTGTTGGCCGTGAAAAGGGCAAATCTAGTGTTAAGGAATTAGTAGGAAAAATATGAACAAAACTGTAAGCTTATTAGTGCTATCCCAAATCCTTGGGTGCAGCTACATTGAAAATATTGTGCAAAAGTTCTAACAGCACCATCTCAAAGGAGATGGAGCTTGAAAACATATAGAAAATGGCAGCTGAAAAGTCATCAAGGGATTGGCACACCTTAACACTGAGATGCTAAAGCATTTGGGACTTGTTAGACTAGGAAAATAAATAACTGAAGAAAGGGCATGATAGAGGCTTTCAAAATTATTAGCTGCAAGGGGAATAAAGGAGGTAATTTCTTGGTCAGCTGAGGAATGGAGCCTTGCAGGATATGTGGTTAACTTGTCTTCTAGAAGGCAAGGTTAAAACAAGGTGTTTACTGTGAACATCAGGAATGGAAGAGAATCTTCCTACCCGTTCCCAGTCTTCACTGCTTCCAATAGAAGAGCTGGGTTAATGGTTCCTGGTGCTTTTGGGGCATGTTGGAGGATGTTGAGGCAGGAATTGTTAGTTAGTATTGTTTCGTAATTTATTGGTTGTTTTCTCTTTTTTAAACCCTCAAAAGCAGATAAGCTAAAAAGATAGAACAATTAAAAAAAAATTGAAAAAACTAAAATCGGCAATAAACTAAAATACACACCTCTTATTCAGTGATTGGACAACTGGGCAGTGTGTGTGTGTGTATTTAAAGAGCGATTGCCACCAATACCAAAAGAAGATGCAAATAAGGTTCTGTAGGAGAACATTGCTCTTAGCTAGGGCTGGGCAATGTTCCGTCCCTAACTGGTTTGAAGTCCACATGCAGGAATAGACACTTTTTTTCTGCTTCTCCCTTCCCACCTTATTTTTTCCTTCCTCCTTATATTTCAGACCTTGTGATATATCAGTACAGTGGTGCCTCGCAAGACGAAAAGAATCCGTTCCGCGAGTCTCTTCGTCTAGCGGTTTTTTCGTCTTGCGAAGCAAGCCCATTAGCGGATTAGCGCTATTAGCGGTTTAGCGGCTATTAGCGGCTATTAAAGGCTTAAGGGATTAGCGGATTAGCTGCTAAAAGGCTATTAGCAGCTTAGTGCCTTAGAAAAAGGGGGTAGGGAGCGGAAAAAAACCCCCAGGAATCGCAAGACATTTTCGTCTTGCGAAGCAAGCCCATAGCAAATTCGTCCTGCGAAGCACCTCCAAAACGGAAAACCCTTTCGTCTAGCGGGTTTTCCGTCTTGCGGGGCACCACTGTATATTGCAATGTTTACCTGGTGATATATCAGTGTTCAGTTCAGTTCGATTTATTGTGTTTTGCAAGCAGCCATTAAACAAACAAAAACAAGAATAACAAGAATACTGCTAATAGTGGTTTACATTTCTACTCCCCAACCATTACAGGGTAAATCATTTCCCATTCCCCCTTTTCAGTTTTATGACATGAATTTGTAAAGCCTCGGTAAGCAGTTTGGATGTTCTAAAGGTTATATACCTCTCTACGTCAGACAACAACAAAAAAGGGCTTTGCAAGAGACGTCCTTCCCTTCTGCGATCTTAACAATGGGTTGGATATAATTTGTTTCTAAGGTCATTATAAAAAGCTCATTCAAGGAGTACATGAGTTATGACACAGAATTGCAGCTGCAAACTCTGTCCTCCTTAGGAACTCCTTTGTGTCGTCCCATCCAGTCTGCTAACGGAAGGTCATTTAGTCTTGCCTGTGTGAAGGCTGTGCTCATTTCAACATTTGGCAAATCTACCAGATATCTTGGCAGGGTTGGATAACAATAGAATTTTAAAAAGCATACAATTTGTTTCACAGTGTTGAAAACCAGATATTGTCCATCCCTAGTTGGTAGGAAACATGCCACTCCAGCTTTCTGCAAGGGCAATAGAACATACAAATCCACATAACTAGTTGGGAGTCGAGAGTCGTCTTCAAAGGTCTTCTGGTCTTTGTGGATCTGTTGAAGCAGAGATATGTCCTGATTTGGACAGCAAAAACACAAATCAAACACCAGGAGACATTCGCTCTGTGAGTGCTACAGGAGGAGGCCTCTCTGCTGCTGCTGTGGGTGGAAGTGTACCTCCTGTCTGTCTCAACAGGGAGTTCATGATGTCCACATAGACTGGCCGGAGTCAGGAAGTGATTGTTCAGGTGGTGTAACCTCTCCGTGAATATAGCCATCCAGGCTATCATAGCAGAACGGAGATTGACCCTGTGTGCAACCTCTCACAACCAGAATATGATACTCGGTATCTCTAGATTCTGGCTGCGTGACAGCGTTCCTGCCCCTTCTGTCCAAGGTGCTTGGAAGCTCCTTTTGACATTCTGGCTGGCCAATTTTTGGAAACAACTTGCGGGGCCTTGGTTTCCCCACCACCACCACCACCACAAAACCCTTGTTGTTATAATATTGAAATGCTTTTTTTAGATAGGAAGCTACCTTGCTTTAGAACCCTTTGCATCTAGAAATTGGCAGGATTGCAGGCCCACCATGAAGCCTGGAACATCGAGCTCTGAAGCTTCCGAGGCAGAATATTGCTGTAGCTGTAGAGTTCTGAGAATCTGCTTTGTGTGTGGGTGGTGTTAGTATCTGGCCCTCTGTAGTTAAAGAAGCGTTCAGTTGGTGTTTGCTTAATGCTTAAACCAAAGACGGTGTGAGTAAGCTTCCACCTGAGGTGAGGCAGGTAGATACCCAAAAGGAGGCACCAGTTGTGGAATGCTTTCTCCGGAAAAGTTTGCCTTGCCACTGACACCCATTGCCTGATTTCAGGTAAAAGGACCTCTGAACAATTCCATCCCCAATCTTTTCCAATGTAATTTTAATCCTGCTTACTGTGCTTAGCTACTTCATGACTTTGTGGCTTACAGCTTATATGGATTTCACACTTCTTTTTTGTAAGCGACCCTAGAATATAGTTGATGGGCGGTATAAAAGTAATTGCAACAAATAGGAGCATCGTACTGCTTCTTGTCTCCTAGACAGTGTCTCTGTCGTCACATTCTGTTAAAATTGAATACCACCTTACCTGAATCTGTTCTAAAAATGGGACAAATTAAATTCAGGCAGGGTTTCGTTGGCCATGAAGCCAACATTGGTGAGGAGACGCCAGTTAATTTTCATAGCAATAAGCATCCCGAACAAGATGGTTCTGAGATAGCACCAGCTTCCCTCCAAACCACCTTCACATTATAGGAAACCGCACCATCAGATTGCTTGGACAAAGATGTCCAGCGCTGGTATGATGGAGAAGAAGGCATTAGAATATGAAGCTCTTTACCGTTTGGGTTTCTTATGTTCAGACAAGCTGTTCAGCAGGGCAGGGAGCCTAACACAGAGGTAAAACATGTGGCATTAGCATCCATTTGATACCCAGTTGCATGGTAACTGTCCCTTAAGACTCATCAAAGCAAGAACCACAGGCACCAGTGCACAGCTTATCTTTGCAGGTCTCTCACCTATCAGGTTTGCCTTAAGTTACTGTAAAAGCCAGGAATCACCTGGTTGAGCTCAATTCTTGTTGAGATTTCCATGTTAAGGAAATCCACGTTTGATACCCATACTTCAAGATTGGAACCCATAATAAATCATGCAAATAGAATGCTAGCAGGTTGACTTTACCTGTTATACGTTCTGCAGTGAGGCTACTCATGAGTTGTGTAAGCAGCCCCCCAGCCAGCATAGTCTTCCATCTGTTGCGAGTGAGAAACAGCTGCCAGCACAATAATCCAGTGCTGCCTTTGCAGTGTTAAGCTGGACATAAAGATGATAGATAGCATGGATAAAAATGTATTTACAGAAGACCGTGTAGGGACTTTGTTTCCACACGGACAGATAAGACATCTGAACTCGACAAGAATGTGAACTAATCAATTAGGAGACCCAAATACTCTTCTATTTTAGGCTATTTATAGTTAATACATGTTGGCATTTTCCCATTTGTGTTTTAAGTTTCCTAAAACTTGAGTGCTAATAGATGAGCATCCTTGCTAAGGTGATTTACCTGGGGTGAAGGACTAAGGAGTGTACTCATAAAGGGCTCAGAGCTCCACTTGCTGAATATTACAACAACAAAGGATTCTGCATGTGTTCAAGTGCATCCTTGAAATCATGAGGGCCGGCAACTTTTCTTTTTAAAAAGGTAAGGTACAATTCTCCTATCTCCGCAAACGTGCCCAGGTGCCTACTTACCAGCTTCGCATAGCACAGGTTCTTTTCTTATTCTTTACTGCGAGTAAAGCCTCTAGCTGTTCTGCTTGAAAATACAAACACAGAAGCCCAATCAAGATGTAGGCAAGGGAAATGCCAGCGTCTTGGCAGTGCTCTTGCTTCTGCTTCTCAAAGCAACACAATCTCTCTGTGTCTGGTGATTCGCCCCTTTGCTTGTGTGCAACTATAGAGAGTCCGGTGGTGTGTTGGAGGGGACTGGGCGAGGTTTATCTGCGAGGGGAGCACACAGCAAGCAGAGCCACTGTCACGGATAATGCCCTTTGTGTAAACTTCTTTGAGCTGAAAGCATTGTTGATGACAGTGGCTCTGCTTGCAGGCCCTAGTGTAAGCAGAACACATGGTTTAATGTAGTCTGTGTGCACAGTGAGATGAAAAGAACGAGGCAGCCTTGACAATTAGATTTGGGAGGTCCCATATCACTGAAGTATTCGAGATCATGCATAACTTGCACGTTGCCTCTGCTTGCAGCTTTGTCTGGCATGTTGTGCTTCTCGAGAGCAAAACATGTTCAGGGGACCAGTGGATCCATCTCCTGATGTCCTTGCCTGAGATGTTCATGTGGCCATGAGGCATCTCATAAATGGTCTGCACCATTCCCCTTGTGTGCAAAGCCACAGATGGCAGGGCCCTGCATGCAGTAGCTGGTGGAACAGCAGGAGTCGTGGGACAGCAAATGAAAGCTTGGACAGGTCACCATATATTTATTTTCACTCAGAAGCATTGCTGCCAGTGTGCTTGGTACAGGTGGGCATCTGCATTGGAGCAACTAGCACAGATCTTTGTGGGCAAGTCCTCTAGTTCCCTGACACAGCAATGGATGGTGATTTGTAATCCTCAAGGAGGTCTTTTCCCCAAATTGATTTTTTTCTTTTCTTTTTGAGAGCAAACAAGTACCATCTGGTTGAAGCGGAGCAGAGGGTACCAGGGCTGAAGAGTACATAAAGCATCACTTTGTCTCTTTTGCAGTTCTTAGTGTGTTCAGCAATCCCCTGGGGAAGCCCCCTGTGAATTTCCTGACAATGGATCCCATTGGCTCTGAGCTGACTGACAGCCTTCCGAACCCTTTAAGGGGTTCCCGCCTGGACAACGCCCGTTCGTTCCTGTATTCACGCTCCAGCAGCCCCTCAGACTCTGACACCAGTGGATTCAGCTCTGGTTCTGACCATCTCTCAGACTTTCTTGTAAGTTGCTGGGGAGGTTGTATCCTTGCGGTGGGGAGGTTGTGGCAGGGCAGGTGGGTACTCTGAAATTCTGAATTGATTTGATGGCACTTCGGAGAACATGGTCTGGCTGTGGGCTCCCCATTCAGTCGCTAGGAAATGGGAGAATAGCTGGATGGGTGGATTTAAGCTATTCTGCTTTCCCAAACTATAGCTTTTTACAAGCCAAATGGCACCAGCATAAGAGTCCTGCTTCAGATTGTATTCCTGGAGAAATAACCTGTGACTGCAAAACTGCTAGACCCTGATCTGCTCACAATTTAAATAAGCGTTGCACATTCCGCTGGGTCTACACCACAACACTTGGTTTCCTGCTCATTACAAAGTTGGAAGGGATATTTTTTTCTACACTAAATTCGTTGGTTAGGGCAAAATAGCTTTAAGAAGGAGTAGAGGATCTGAAAATTGGGCGGGGAGCAGGATGTACCTTGGAAGTCGAACAGAATCCGTTCCGGAAGTCCGTTCAACTTCCAAAGCGTTCAGAAACCAAAGTGCAGCTTCTGATTGGCTGAGGAAGCTTCACAAAAAAACCTGTATGAAACACTCACTTCCAAGTTTTGATCATTTGGGAGCCAATTTGTTCAACAACTAAGGCGTTGGTACGACTGTATTTTGTAACTGCTGCAAAATAAACAGGTTGTGAAATGCAGTGCGTTTTTGGATGGACTTCTGGTGATAGAACTCACCAAATCACTTTTCGTTAGGGAGCAGAGTAAGGACGAGGAAAGACATCATTTAGTGGGTTAGTAGGAGTACAGAGACTGAGAGATGGATACAGAAGATTATCCCTCCTGTTGACTTGCTGTTAAGCTTACCCTCCTCTTTACACACAGGCTTCTGAGATGTTGCTTGTCACTGCCTTCATCTGAAGCCTTTCCTGAAGCTAGAAACGTAGCTTTCTTAACTCTGCAGAGAGTTGTAGAATTCTGTGCTGAAGACTTTTTGGCCCCCTTATTGATTGTGTGTAGTTGATAAAGGTATTTATAAGCCACCCTCTCACAAAACACCAGGGCACTTTGCAGCAACACAGAAACCGTTAAAAGTAACACAAGAGAATCATCAAAACGACCAGTTATGCAAGAAAATTTTAAATAACCGCAGCTCTGTCCGACATAAAGAAGTCTCCAAGAGATGCATGGAAGTCCAAAGCAAGGATTGCCTCCCTAATCTCCGTGATCAGTCTGGGAGATCAGGGCTCAGAGGGCAGCCCTTAAGGTGTCCTGGACCCAAGTTGTCCAGGGCTTTGTAAAACAGGTATACTAGCCTAATGCCAAGCACTGCCACTTGCCATAGGTCTGAGAAGAGATGTGGCAATAAGCTGTCAGTGTTAACATGAATGTTGCTTGTTTCATGTGCAGGGCCTTAGCCAGCCATATATGTAGCTCTGGAAGCTTGCATTTAATGAGCCTATTCTCGTTGCGTGTAGATGCAAGCTGCATATAATTTAATGAATGTGGCAGCTGCCAAAATACAGTTAATTATGCCTGCCATGGTAACGTGGATTTGGAATTCTTGCCCATTATTATTATTTATGATTAGCAGCATTTGCTTGTCACTTCATACAAAGAAGTCTTAGAGTGACTTCACATAACAAGATAAAATACAAGTGTGCAATATCAGCTAAAAGCCATATTTTTAAAAATCACATGATACTCATTTTGGCTCTGAAAGAAAGAATAGATGCACAGCAGTTTGGGTAAGGATGGGGAGAAAAAGCTTGGAAGGAAATAAATGTTTGCAACCTTGCTTCTGGGTTTTTAAGCATCTTTTTTACTGTTCTTTGCACAGAAACTTCCAACACGACTAGAAGCATGCCGTAGACAAAAGCAGAAATTTTCTATCATTCAACCTATTAGATTGCCTTAAATCACACATTTGGCTCATCCATTAGGGTCATTTAGTACTTCCCTTGTGGATAATCTTCTGGTAATTTAATACTTTACCTTGAAGACTCAAACAGACTCCCCCACCTGCCTTTCGAGACATTCCTTACACTTTCATTATATTAAGCTGAGAAAATATATGAGGAGTCCATGATAAAAAGATACTGGGTCCTTTCATAGTTTGAAATGGTTCCACCACCCCAATCCCCTTGCTTTTGTTAAGTATCCTGAATTCATAATTGTAGCTTTCCTCCCATTGGCTAAGGTGGGATCATAGAGAGAGATGAGGGATCTTAGGATGCTTTAGATTAACCGCTACATTGAAATATACATACTTGGCTCCTTCAAACTGTGTTTCTTAACACGTTTCTCTTGCAGTCGAATCTCCGGATCTCCCCACCGATGTCATTCCTGCCTCTTAGTGGCATTCCCAGGGATTCCTTAAGTGGAGCAGGATCCCACCTGGATCAAGATCAAGCTACTCTTGCTTCAGTCACTTCCACCCCAACCAGCATCCCCAAGCAGTGGTCTGGAGCATCTACCTGGCCTTCCTGGGGCATCCAAGACTCCGTGGACGACCCGTTCAGTATCGAAAGGGAAGCCAGGCTTCACAAGCAGGCAGCGGGTGAGTCAGAGCCTGGCCTTGCATGGGGAGATTGGCACGGGGGAGAGCTGGGTGCAAGATGAATGCTGAGCTGTCTTTGGCTCTTAGACGAAGCTTCTCTCTCTTTTGGTTCTTGTCTTCAGCTGTGAACGAGGCAACCTGCACATGGAGTGGGCAGCTTCCGCCCCGAAACTACAAGAATCCAATCTACTCCTGCAAGGTGTTCTTAGGAGGAGTCCCCTGGGATATCACAGAAGGCAAGTAACTGCTGAGGCAGGTTGTGGAGTGAAGGCTCTGGCTTTCTCTAGCTCTTTCCCCCACCCCACTTCATTAAGGTGCAATTATAACAGTCTCTTCGTGACCTTTGTTCCTAATTTACAGGGGATGTTTAGCACTGTAGAGACTGTCCCTCTGGTTTCTCTAAAGCAGGGCTGGCTAACCTGCTGCTCTCCAGATGTTGTTGTTGCTAATTCAGTTTCTATACTGCCCTCTATCAGAATATTTCAGGGCGGTGTACAACATTAAAAACACTTTGCAGAACATCAATGATAAAAAATATTGAAAAACGTAACGACAGATAGACAAATACAGTGGTATCTCTGGATGCGAACGGGATCCGTTCCAGAGCCTCATTCGCATCCGGAAGGGAATGCAACCCACGTCTGCGCATGCACGGGTCGTGATTCGCCGCTTCTGTGCATGCGCGTGATGTCATTTTGACAGTCTGCACGAACGGCGAAACCCGGAAGTAATGCACTGTTACTTCCGGGTCGCCGCAGCGCACAACCCGAAAATACTTATCCCGAAGCTACTTCAACCCGAGATATGACTGTAGTAAAATAATAATTAGGATAACAAAATAATAATTATACTTCCCCAAACTTTCACAGACCGTAGGTTATTTAATAGCCATAGGCCTCGGAAAAGAGGAGTGTTTTTGCCTAGTATCTAAAGACATGCATTGATGGCACCAGGCAAGCCTTTCTGAGGAGAGCATTCCACAATCAGGAAGCCACCACAGAAAAGGCCCATTGTCTTGTTGCCACCCTCCAAACCTCTCTGGAATGGGGGGGACTCAGAAGACAAGCACATGCATTTAGTTCACGTTGCTGAACTAAAACTCCCATCCGCAGCGGCCGTCATAGCCACTGGTCAGGGATGATGGGAGCTGCGGTTAGCAATGTCTGGAGAGAGACAGGTTTCCCATTCCTGGTCTGAAGGTGGTTATTAATGTTTCAGAGCAAGATTAAGGGGTTTCCACAGTCTGTCCTCAGAACAGCTCATCCTGACTTGATCTGCCTCTTATTCGAGGGCACCAGGGCATGTGACCCCCCAGGTAGTGTTGGAAACTCAACTGTTGACCCCAGCCAGCGTGAGCACTGGCCAGGGATGAAGGGGTTTTTAGTGCAGCAACGTCAGGCTCTCCATACAAAGTCTACAGCCTCAAGGGGTGTGGCCTATGCAGCTCAACTGCTCTTGGAGCTAGCCCATTGACAATGCTAGCTAGTACAGCTGCCTCTGTTATCAATTGTTTGCTCAGCTTAGCTATTCTTAAAGTTAGTGTGCTTTCAGTATAAAGTATTGTGTTGCTTATCTGAAAACCTGGAGATAGCTCAGTGGTGCAAGAGAGCCCCATGTTGGTCAAAAGATTCCTGCATTGCAGGATATGGGACTAGGTGACCTCAGCGTCCCTTCCAACTATACAATTCTATGGTTATTTAATTTAGAAGCTACTTTTTTGGGGGCAAAGCTACCCCCCCCCCGCCCAGCAGCATACAAAACAATACCAAAAATGATGCAACAGTTATAAACATCAGCATGAAAATTGCTGCAAAGCAGAACAAAGCACAGAAAACACACACACACACATCCCAAAAAGCACCACATGTTTTTGGAACCACATGAATTCCAGAAGCAGTTCACCAATTATAGGAGAGACCCCCATAGCTCAGTACTAAGCCTCTTCGCTTTGCACACAGCAGGTCCCACACTCAAATCCCTGGCATTGCTATCTACCATTATTTGGCACAGAAAAGACTTTTGTGTGAGAGCTAGGGCCAGTTAAAGTAGGCCATACGAGCCACCTTCGTGCATCGAAGTATATTCTTATATTTGTCTTCCTTGGTCTGTGGCCTAGAACAGAGACATAGCGTGCTGTTTATGCTCTGAGCATGAGATGGTGAATTGTGGTGAATAGAACATTGGACTTGGCTTGGTGACAGCCAGGTTTAAGCCTCTGCTGGACAAGAAGCTTGCTGGGCAAACTCGAACCAGTCAGTCTCAGATAATATCAAGAAAAATCCCCTCTCTGTGGCTTCCCCAGGCTGCTTTACAAGGGAAGTCAGGATAAAGATAGGTTCACGTGGAGTGTGTGGGCTCTGCAAATAATTAAGACACTAATGGTGGAGTCCCCCACGTAATTGCTATTATGTGTTTCACAGAATGCCACTTAAAATATCAGAGCTGCTGTACTGAATTGCACAAAAACGGGAATGATTCAAGTGTCATTACGTGAGAAGGCAGAAAATGCATATCAGGAGTAGTGAATAGAATTTGGGTTGGATATGGAGCACAAAAGTGCAAACCACGCTTTGCCAAAATCCATTGAATGGCCAAACGACTGACCCGACCAACTCGTACATTACTAGTGCAATGGAGTTTTTCAGCTTTCACATTCCAAAAATGAGGGGTGCTAAAAAGTTGTAACACAGCTTGGGATTTCAAAAGAGATTTTCGTTAAATTAATATAATTTAGTTTTGCTTGGCAAGTTAAATGTGTATAAAATGGCATACAAATCAAGTACTTGCGGTTATGTTGTATATCATCATCATTAGTTGTTATTTGGCATTAACTGACATTTTCAGAAGGTAAAATTTACAATTCTTTGGTTCCCTTAAAGCAGTTCATTTGCTCTTCGTCCAATGTCCCAGGTTGACTGACCAAGCTAAATGTTGTCCAGTCACAAAAATATCAGATTTGAATTCCTTACATCCCAAAACATATTTTTAAGACCCCTCACTGAAGAAATTTGCAAAAATTAAGTTCCACCCCCTAAAGTGACACTCCTACCAGTGGTGCAAGTTGATAATTGTCCTCCGTTGAGGTTCTGTGCTGGCCAGGAAACTTTTCCCTGTGCTTGTCCCTCCCTCTGGGGTTGCAACTCTCATCTCGCTTTACTGGCCGAGGGAGCCAGCGTACAGCTTCCGGGTCATGTGACCAGCATGACTTAAGCCGCTTCTGGCGAACCAGAGCAGGGCACTTAAACGCAATTTACCTTGCTGCCGGAGTGGTACCTATTTATCTACAGTGGAACATCAGGTTGCAGACGTAATCTGTGATGGAGACATGTCCTCAAACCGTAGCGTTTGTAACCTGCAGTGCTGCGTCTGCGCACGTGCATGATGCGATTTGGTGCTTATGCGCAAAGCGCAATTTAGCGCATGTGCGAGCAGCAAAACCTGGAAGTAACCCTTTCCGGAACTTCCAGGTTTTCTGTGGTCCACAACCTGAAAACACATAACCCAAAGCGTTTGTAACCCGAAGTACCACTGTACTTGCACTTTGACGTGCTTTCGAACTGCTAGGTTGGCAGGAGCAGGGACCAAGCAACGGGAGCTCACCCCGCTGCGGGGATTCAAACCGCCAACCTTCTGATTGGCAAGCCCTAGTCTCTGGTTTAGACCACAGCACCACCCGCATCTGTTAGCCAACCATTATTGATGCAATGTTTGATGGAGCCATGGGGAAGTTTTATTTAATTACATTGCTGTATGTTTATATTTTACTGGGGTTTTTTTATTTAAAAAATGCGCAAAGCAATAACTCCATGCCACGGGCATGCTCCATGCTCCATGCTCTCTTACCCCTCTAAACTAAATTTCTTATTTGCGCAGCGGGTCTGATCAGCACTTTCCGTGTGTTTGGCTCGCTGAGAGTGGAGTGGCCTGGTAAGGATAGCAAGCACCCCCGCTACCCTCCCAAAGGTAATATGCCTAAAGGTAATACAGACATGGTAGGAACCTTTTTATCCATGCTACGTATAGAGAGCACTGAGGGCTGCTGGGCTGGCATGGCTGCATGGTGGTGACTGGACAGGTAGAGCACCATAGGATTACAGGCCTCACTCGGGTGCACAGGTTCTTTCCATTAATGTAATCTGCCAGCTCTTTCAGGGTGAGGGGCTGCACACAGCGGTGTTCACACGGTGGCAGTCACACAGGGAAAAGAACAGAGCTTTGGGTTTATTTGTGCTGAGGAAGCCGTAGCTGTCGTTGCCATTCTCCCCAGTCAGTTGTATTAAGGCTTGAATTTCTGCTGAGCCAAGCAGAAAACCTTGCTTTGCCATTAAGGCATTTGGGGAAGTGGCTTGTCTTCTGTAGTTCAAGATGCATCAGCCCTAATGTTCAGTCTTGAGAAACCTGGAGTACTTCCATGCTAGGTTTTTTGTTTTTTTCCCTTCCCCCCCTCTCCAATTTTGGCACCGTTCCTCACTCGTTGGGCAGTTCAGATGCATTCCCTTTGGTTCCTTCCAGATGTTGTTGTTGTTGTTTAGTCGTTCAGTCGTGTCCGACTCTTCGTGACCCCATGGACCAGAGCACGCCAGGCACTCCTGTCTTCCCAGGCACTCCTGTCTTCCAGATGTTGCGGGCTACAACTCTCATCAGCTTAGCCAGGATGACCCATAGGGATGCCCAGTACAGTGGTACCTCGCAAGACGAATGCCTCGCAAGACAAAAAACTCGCCAGACGAAAGAGTTTTTCGTTTTCTGAGTTGCTTCGCAAGACGGATTTCCCTATGGGCTTGCTTCGCAAGACGAAAACGCCTTGCGCCTTTTTTTAAAAGCCGCCAATGCATTCCTATGGGAAACCGTCAATACGCAGCGGTGCTTCGCAAGACGAAAAAATTCACAAGACGAAAAAACTCGCAGAACGAATTAATTTCGTCTTGCCAGGCACCACTGTAGCTAAGGATGACATCTAGGACATCTAGCAGGTCCCAAGAGGGGTGATGGTGGCTGTACTTATAAGGAAGTGGGTGCTGTTAGGGCAGAGGGAGCTGCCTTTACTTTAGACAGAGCTATGGCTGCTACCGCTCAGCTCATGCACACATTAATTGGGTGTGTGCACATACACACCAGTGTAGCCCATACACCTCTGTTGATTTAAAGTACACAATTACATGCTGACTCTCTCCAGTGCTAGTGTGTGCATACTCCTTTTTTGCCTGGGGCGGGGAATCTCCTGCTTGGAATAGCAAGGCCTCTTTCCTGGGAAAAGTACATTGATAAGTATATTCTGTTCTCTCTCCCCAACTGCCTGCCATGGGAAGTCGGACGTACCAGTGGTTTCCCCAGCATAGCCATCCCACCCTGGCTATCCCACCCACAGAGACTGTATTCCGCTGTTAGCTCAAAACAGGGTCTAGAAATAGCACTGGGTTAGCAAAACGAAAAAGCTCACTTCTTATGGTTTGCAAGCACCATGGATTGCTTGGCACTGCAGTGTTTGTGCACCATTTGAGTACTTAATGGGGAGAAAATTGTGTCTCTGGCAAATGCGACGGTCTGGAGTAGAGGATTTCAATCTCTGCTGTGCCTAAGAATTGCTCAGTTGACCCAACTCTTCCATCTTCCATTAATGGAATGAGATTCTGTACATTGCAAGAAGATAGCATAATATCATTATTTCCCCCCATCTCTATTCAGTGGTGGAAATAACCTGCTGTGTATTTCTGAAAGTGGTATATAGACAAAAGGTTGTCATTCTCTGATCCTGCACTTTCCAAAGCATTGAGAAGAGGGCTCATGAGCCACTGATGTAAACGGAGCCTCGATGTTCAGAGGCAGCCTGCCTGATGAACCAGCAGGCAGGCGGGAGAGTGGCATTGCTCTTGAGCACCCCCAAAGCATCAAACTGGTCGCTGTTGAACTAAGCCGGGTTATTGAGTACAACTGGGCAATTCTTACTACGAACTGCACTGCAAAAATACTCCCAAGGGAAGAAGGGAACATGCTTGCACCCTGCGTTCTAAATTTCTTGTCTTCCACCCAAGGCTATGCATATCTGGTGTTTGAATCAGAGAAATCTGTGCGTGCTCTGCTCCAGAACTGCTCCCGCGATGTGCTGAGTCCCAGTGGCCTGAGCGAGTACTATTTCAAGATGTCCAGCCGCAGGATGCGCTGCAAAGAGGTGAGAGGATGTGCCGCTGTGCAGTCCAAACAAAGCACCCAGGTGGGTGTCTATAACATCGAGCCATGTGTGGCCTTTGAAGCGGTGGCAGCGGCCTCTCGTTCTCCAGGGTGACTTCTGCATAGGCAGCTACCCCTGGTGATGGGTGGATTTGCTCCCCGTTTGCACAAAGGTTGATTGTGCCATATGTTGCATAGTTGTTGACTCCAAACACATGCAGCTTTTAGCTAGACAGGAAGAGAGATAGGGATAGTGTTATGTACTAAGTTGAATAGGATCTAAACTGCAGCAGTCTGATTGGTCCTAGAACAATAGGATTCAGAATGCAGCAGTTTGATTGGTCCTAGAACAATGCAGCAGTATGATTGGTTGGCAGGAACCACCCAATCATGCTCCAGATAGAAGTGAATCCACAACCTGATTGGCTTACAGTAGAATTCCGGAATTAGCCAATCATGTGCAGCCCATTGTGTAAAGAATGTATATAAAGCAGATACTTTGAGGGGACCTCGATTCATTCCTCCTCACCACTATGAGCTGAATAAAGAGCATGAAATCACTTTGCGACTATATTTCAGATAGAGAGTGGCGCATTTGGAAAAGTGCTGGTTCTGAAGGTCTCTAAGCACATGGTTTGTGTTGCCAGTGGGTCAGAGGATGGGTAATGTGTTGTGGAGTGTGATAGATGCTGGAAGAGTTCGCTTGTGACTCTGCGTTGACAGAATTGGCAGCAAGGCTCCTCATTGATCTTCTCCAGTAAGAGGTCTTTGTTGTTGAAGGATGGCTGCACAAGCAGTAAAACCATGAAGAATGCATCCCGTTGCTGGTTGGCTTCTGCTTTCCTGCCCTGTGACATTGCCAGTGGTGTGTGTGTATTCAGCATGTATTGTATAGTATCATCTTGAAGATAGCTTCTTTAAATATTGTTTCTAGTGCCTGTGGTTGCAGAGAGATGGCTGGATATGTGCTGGCAACCAGCCACAAAAAATACAAATATTTTTTATTTAGACGACATCTGAAGGCAGCCCTATACAGGGAAGTTTTTTTTAATGTTTGATGTCTCACTGTGTTTTATATTTTGTTGGAAGCCACCCAGAGTGGCTGGGGTAACCCAGTCAGATGTGCGGGTTGCCAATAATAAAATTATTATCTACTGCAAACACACCAGCAGGATGCTCAGTCACCCTTCTGTGTTGTATTTGTGTGTCCCAAATTAAGGGCAAGGTTGTGTTCTGCTAAGCAAACCATCCCTAAGATACTAGCACCACACATCTATAACAAGTTACCTCTGTCCCTAGTTGAATTCAGGTGTTCAAGTGGGATGCTCAGTTTAGATGGTGTGACCCTTGTGAGATTGGTTTGGGCAGTGCACAAAGGATTAGGGCTACGACTACATCTTGTGTTGCTGCTTCAGTCACATATCTTGGCTCTACTATACTCTGGGCAAGTGTTGCATAAATGTACTGCTTGCAAAGTATTGTTTCCATGGTGCAAGCATATGTTATCACTGGGTCATGCCAACCCTGCTGTTCACAGGGAATGCGTAATAAATGCAGTCCGTAAGGCAGAATATGCTTTTAACTGCATAGTGGAACTGAACGGAAAGGAGACGTCAGCACACTTGATAACAGGACACAATATTCAGCTGAAATAGAGTAGCGAACCAGAGTGTACCAGAATTGGGAAGTGGAATAAAAGAACTATTCTTTAGCCATCTCCTGGCTTCCATGGAATCATCAAATAGTAGAGTTGGAAGGGACCCCAATGGTCATCTAGTCCAACCCCCTGCAATGCAGGAATCTTGGCTAAAACATCCATGACCGATGGCTATCCAACCTCTGCTTAAAAACCTCCAGTGAAGGAGAGTCCACAACCTCCCAAGGGAGACCATTCCCATGTTGAACAGCTCCTACTGCCATCCTCTGCTCGTGTTCCAGCTTGTCGACATCCTTCTTAAATTGTGGTGCCCAGAGCTAGGCATTATGCCTTCCGCAACGTGGGTTTTGACTACAATTCCCATCAGCTTAGTTGGTGTCTCTAATAGCTCAGATCCCAACAGGACACTTTTGACCCAAAGGCCAGTTGTACAAAAGTCAGATAGTCTGAATGTAAGAGCAGCCATCTGTGTGTTAACTCAGCGGTTTGGAAGGTTACAATGGTTGAAGTGCACTTGGCATAAGGGCATGGGAAGACCATTTAAGGTGCACTTAGAAATTGGTTGGTTGGTTTTTCAAGGGGGGGGGGATACGTGGCTTGTGGACTCAACTCAAACACAGTTTTCTCTTGGGTGACTTCAGGTCCAAGTGATCCCATGGGTCCTGGCAGACAGCAACTTTGTGCGCAGCCCCACCCAGAGGCTTGACCCTGGCAAAACGGTCTTCGTGGGAGCTCTTCATGGGATGCTGAATGCCGAAGCTTTAGCAGGGATCCTCAATGACCTGTTTGCTGGCGTCGTGTATGCAGGTATCGACACAGACAAGCACAAGTACCCTATTGGTAAGTGAGGCTAATCAGCTACTATTCATTCATATTCTGTTGGTTTCTGGGCCTTTTGGTGGTATCTTACCATGGCCAAAAAATAGGTACAGATGGTACCTTGTAAATGAAAGGGGTGTTGAATGGCTAAATTGAAGACCTTGGATACAGAGGCAATTTTAGGGCAATGCGAGTGGTGCCGTCGCACCAGATGCGCAGCTGAAAAGGGTGCCTTCTCAGTGCTTCTCCACTTTGGGAAAGAGGCATGAGGGCTCTGGCAGAGTTCTAGAGTCCTCCTACCTCCTTCCCAAAGCTGGGCAAGCACTTATCAGGCTTTGGGACAGAGGTGGGAGGACTTTGGGACCCTGCCAGAGTCTCACGCCTCCTTCCCCAAGCCTGGCTTAAGCCAGTGCCATGAGGGTTGTGGGGAGGGTGTCAAATGGCCTTGCACAGGGTGGCATATTACTGCTGGATAGCGTGACTGGGGAAAAGGTTGGTGGTCACTTTGAGTTGTATCCCACGTAGTGCTAAGTTAAAGACACTTGGTGGTTCCACTGGCAGTATTTTGTGGCTTCGGGATGGTGTTCTGCAAGACAATGCATGAGAAGGTTGTTGTTAAGTTTTTCTCAGCAGATTGCACATTCTGCAAGGCAATGAGTTTCTGCTAGCGCAGCCGCTGCATTTGATTCCTCCGTTGTGCAGTGTTAAAACTCAGCCACCTGCTAGTGCTAGTGGACAGAGAACAGCCCTTTAAACTGAATTGTTTCCCTCTGGGTAGGCTGTTCCGGCCAAAGACTTGCCTGCTTTGTAGCTTTTGATCTCTGCCTCAGGTTATCAGGATGGTGACGGTATAAATCAGGGGTGGCTAACTTTTGCCCTTCCAGATGTTGTTTGACTTGATGGCTCTCATCATCCCTGGCAATTGGCCATGCTGGCTGGTTCTGGTGGGAGTTGAAATCTTAACAATAACTGGAGAGTCACAGGTTAGCTTCCCTTGCTATAAATCTGTACAGCATTGTTTTAGCTTTTAACTTGAAAGGCTTTGAACCGTCCATTCTGCACTAGAAGTCTCTTGAGTATAGTTTGTCAAGATGAATAGGCAGCAGGCTGCTACTGGAAATAGATAAATCTGACTATTTCGGGCCAGTGTCACCTTCTCGTGTGTTTACCCATAGTTTCATTCTTTTTCCACATTAATTTGCACTGTTGAAGAAGTCTAAATCACTTTAGAAAGAGTGATGTAGCACTTAAGAGCTAGGACTTGGAAGACTGGTTCAGATCTCCGCTTCGTTGTGAGAATAAAGTGGAGAGGCAGGTCGCCTTGCTGCTGTCGTGTGAAATCTCTTGGTGGCTAGGTTCCAATCTACACATTAGTCTGTGGGTTGCAGATCAGGACGTTCCGTATAGGAATTTGCAAAGATTGAATTCCTCAAGCATCCCTCCCCTCCATTAACCTCTGAACCCCCTCTCCCTTCCTGCTGTGGTAGACCTTGGCAAGCAAGTCACATTCGTGCTGACTCATAAGTCTTGCATTACTATGCTGGTAGATACGTATCAGGATCTTTCCTTGGAGCTGCGCACTGCACTAATGGGCTGGGTTTTGTTTCAGGATCTGGCCGTGTCACCTTCAACAACCAGCGCAGCTACCTGAAAGCAGTGAGTGCTGCATTTGTGGAGATCAAAACAACCAAGTTTACAAAAAAGGTGAGAGGCACGGAAGGAAAAGACGAGCTCCTGTGTTGTGCTTATCAAGCAAGGATCCCTAAAGTGGGTGCTGTCGCAAGGTCCCTAGAAATAGAACAGAGATTCTAGGTGGGATAAAATGTACAGTATATCCTGGGGGGACATCAGCAGAGAGTTAGAGCTTGCTAGAGCTGGGATGTGAACAGTAGGACTTCTTCCCCTAAATACTGATTTCAGTAAGTAAGGAGGGGAAAAATAGCAGATATAAGGTATGAGGAGTTGGGCCACTGCTTCACCTATCTCAGTACTGTCTCTTCCTGGCAGAGATCTTCTTCCAGCATTGCAGACGAGGTTGGATATTCCAGGAATCTTAGCATCATCAAGCTTATTATATGCTGGTTTTCCAAAGTGTGCTCTTAAGTAGCTCGTGGGAACAGTAAACAGATCAATATATAGGTGCATCAGAAACGGTCATAAATACATCAAACATATTTCATAATATATTTATATCCACACTAGCAAGCTTGTAAAGGCATTTATTTCAAGAAATTCCTTATCATCCCTTTCATAATTTAGGATTGCAGAGAATAGCTGTGTTAAGGAAGCTAAGCTTCAAAACATTACCCTCAGCTCCTGATTAAAATCTTAACAAAGCAGCCGCGTTGTAATAAGGCCTCAAAAAAGGGTGCATTAACCTCAAGTAAGCACAGCCGGTTCTTCATATAACAGGTACCCAAAAGAGCTGTTTTTCTCCTTCCGGAGCAGCCTTTGTAGATGGAGTCTGTGGCAGGCCCTCCCCAGGCCTGCAAAAAGCCCTGTTTGAGCAAAGAAATGGTGGGAGTAGAAGAGGCAAGGGCTGTGGCGCAGTGGTAGAGCATCTGCCTTGCGTGCAGATGGTCTGAGGTTCAATCCCCCGCAGGAGGGACCCTGGAGAGCTGCTGCCAGCCATTGTAGGCAATTGCAATCTTGATGGACCATGTGTCTGACTCGGGCAGCTTTCTGTGTTCCAAGTATGCTGGGAAAGGGTGATCTTTTTCTCCTTACGCAGTTACTAAAACAAGTCTGCCAGGCAGTCTCCAAACTGGCTTTAGTGCCTCAGAAGCCACTATGGCGAATGTGTATAAACAAACCATTCACTCTTATGCAGGGGTGGGATACATATTATGGGAGGCTGCACCTAGTTGATTTTCATGTTCCGTGCAGAGACCACTACCCCTGTGGTCCTCTTCTGGGGGAAAGGGCAGACTTCTCCAGTGGATGAAATGAAAGCAAAGCTTTAGTCCAGGCATAGGCAAACTCGGCCCTCCAGATGTTTGGGGACTACAACTCCCATCATCTGTAGCTAACAGGACCAGTGGTCGGGGATGATGGGAGTTGTAGTCCACAAAACATCTGGAGGGCCAAGTTTGCCTATGCCTGCTTTAGCCAGGTGAATCTGACAGTAGCACTGGTCTTCTTCAACATCAACCCCTTGCAGCTGCTTTCGCAGGAGACTCAGACCTCTTTCAGCCTTGGCTCCTGCTTGTTTCCTCTGAAGTGCATGCCCCCATTTCTTCTTTCCCCCTCTCACCATTAAGATTGCACTGTGAACTCCAGCTGTGCTGCTTTGTCCCCCGGGCTCCTTCCCTCTGGCTTTAATTTCCTTTCCTTGCCTCCGGGGCAGGTTCAGATTGATCCATACCTGGAAGATGCCATGTGTCAGATCTGCAGGTCTCAGCCAGGTCCCTTCTTCTGCAGAGACCAGGTAAGGCTCTTGGGTTTTTCCCCCGTCCACCTTAGACTTGGTTGAAGGGGCAGCGTTTCCTACCCCACCCACTCTCCTGTAGTGCACAGAACAAACTTCTTGAGGGCTCCTTCCCCTTTGCCCCCTTTTAAAATGTTTGCCCATTTTCACCATCTTTGGAGTGAGTGGAAGCTGCTCTGTTGTACAGGTGAAGCAGCTGTCGTTGGTGTCCTGTGTTCTGTTTAATTGGCGGGGGGAAGGGCTGTAGCTCAGTAGTAGCGTATCTGCGTTGCATGCATGCATGCCAAAGGTCTCTAGTTGGATCCTTGGCATCTCCAGATAGGACTGGGGAAGAGTCCCTCTCATAAACCATGGAGAACTACTGCCAGTCATTATAAACAGTGCTGAGCTAGAAAGACGAATCGTCCAACACTGTATAAGGGAACCTCAGATACAGCAAAGGACAACAACCAACGTAGATGAGAACAGTCTCCACTCGCCCAAGGGCAACCTCTTTGCAACTTCTTGGCAGGCTTTTCATGGATGAAGAGCTGGTGTCTCACTAACTCCCAGCCCAAACTTTTTGTTTTGTGATGGTAGGAGGCAAGCTTTTGGCATATGTGTCTAGCAGGTGTGGGGAACTTCTGGCCCTCCAGGTGTTGACGTGCAGCTCCCATCATCCCTGACCATTAGCCCATGCTTGATGGGGCTCTTGGGAGTTGTTGGCATCCGTCTGTCTCAAGAGACAATGGAGTGCATCTCCAGGGGTGAAGTCAGATCACTGCATAAGCAGCACCAAAGTGACCTCCCCGGGGCACAAGTCTGGGCAGTGTGTCTGGAGGTCATCTGGGCAGCCCAGGACAAGGCCCCCTGATATGGTCCAAAGAAAAGCAGAGCAATGCATTTGGCACCAGCTTTGCTGCGGCAGTTGCCAGGAGGCGGCATTCAAGACGCCATCCAACCACCTTAGAAGTTCCACTCTGGATATGAGTATGGTTTACTCCTTTGCCTTCTCCCGCAAGGCAGCAGAGGTTTGGGATCAGGGTTATCCTTCTCCTAGGTAGGCTTGGAAAAGTAGCCTATCTATAATCCAGGATATTCAGGTGTCTTAACCATTCTGTTGTTGTGCTATAGAGATCCTGGCTGTGGGCAGCTCCCATGTCAGAACTTCCTTTTGGCAAAATGCCTTCATAGTATCTGTCCACACATTTAGTAGGAGATTTTTGAATGTGCTCTAATGATCTGATAGCTATTGATAAATTGCATTCCAGAATAATAAGGTGGCATTCCAGCCAGAGATTGAAATAAGTTCCTTTTATATCCCTGGTGTGGGTGTGGGTGGGTGTAAGTGTGTAAGCAAAAACGGTTAAAAGCTCCACTCCCTGTTCCTGCTGCATGTCAGAGCATCTCATGGAGCCAGACTGATGCTTCTTGATCCTTCTCTCTCCCCACCCCTCTGCATAGGTCTGCTTCAAGTACTTCTGTCGCTCCTGCTGGCACTGGAAACATTCCATTGAGCTGTTGCATCACCACCGCCCACTGATGCGCAACCAGAAGAACAGAGACTCCAGCTAGAGCAGAGGTGGGGGCACCAGGAGCCACTGCAGTCTCTGCAGGAGGAAGTTCTCCTGTTCACCCGCCACCGGAAGAGAGCCCGGAGATGTTTGCCGGTGCCACACCCAGGCTTGGGGTGCCCGTCGGAAGGACTAACGGGGAATCTTGCCTTCACGTTTGCACTTGCTGGTCTTTATTTGTTTCTGCACTAATGCACAGTGAATATTTTTTTTTTTTGTCGAGGGTTTGTTTGGGGATTTTTTCAGAGGGGAGGGCCCCTCAAATGATTCTGCAGTTCCCAGACTTTGGTTCCTTGTTGCTGCTGAGAAGCGCCAAGGGCCATGTGTTGAGAAGGTGTTGAATGCAGATGCCTTCGCCTCGGTTTCTTATTTATCAAGGGCCCTTTTTTATCTTCCTTGCAATACTGATGGTAATAATGCAGGTCTCATTGGCTCAGTTTTTTTGCAGTTGCCATACAGTGCCTTTCCATTCATTTAACCCCCCCATCTGAACGGAATACACAGATTGTTCAGCTGGAGTTTTTTACTGTAACAACAAGGAGACTTTGTTCTTCACTTAAACCAAATCATATTTCATATTTTACGCTCCAGGATTTTTACCAGTTCCTTTTTACACTCTTGAAATGGTTTTTAAGTCGTTTGAGACGAGATTTTTTTTTCTTTCCTGGCAGCTTTTAACATCATTGCAACTTGTGTCTGGGAGCTGTTCAAGTTTAAAAAAAAAAAATGAAGTTTACCAGTTGTGAATAGCAGTATTTGCAACCCAGAAGGATAGGATTTTTGGATTTTGAAACTGGACCGGATAAACGGAACTTCGAGCTGCTGTATATAGTTCGTTGCACTTTAAGTTGCACTAAGGGGGCTTGATAAAGGTTTTTAATCACAAAGTTCCAAGACTTCAATTTTCTTTTTATAACTGAGCTGGTTTAAAGGGCTGTGCTTTAGTAGGAGCCCTTTTCTATTCTGAGGAAACAAGAGGGTACCCTTAAGGAATGTAGTTGAGCCAGCAGCACAGCCCATAGATCGTGCTGGGAGTTGAAGTTTTGATTTTGTTTTATTATTTCCCCTCTTTTGGAAGCTGTGTGCCAAAGAACCAGTGTCCTAAGTTCTCCCTTCTTCCTGCTGAGCTGATGTTGCATATTCCAGCTGCTCTTTGTGGGGTTTTGTGAAGCAGTATGTGAAGTCTCTACCTCATTGTAGTATATGCAGGCAAGACTGCACTCTCCTACAGATGCGTGGAGTAAGCTGTGATGTTCTTGGCACATAATAAACACGTTGCAGCAAATTCTTAGGTGCCCTTTTTCCTTGGAGGGTGTGTGAGAGAGAGAATGTGTGTGTCTTGGAAGCTTCTAAACAGGCTTTTAAACAAAACAAAACGAGCCACTATTTTTGTTAAGTTGTGGGCGAACATAGCAGACGACACAGCGATTTCTCCAAAGCAGCTCTTTATTTGTAAGCTGGACAGAACTGAACAGCAAACAGCTCAGCCGGCCTGCTTTTATAGGCAGCCGGCTGTCGACAATGTAGCAACAACAACCCAGGGTTTCCCGCCTAAAATAACTGACGTGGACCTGAGTGAAAACTACATACACAATACTCCTGGTGGCCAGGGCGAGAATTTCAGTACATAACAATTTTCTTTTTCTTTTTTGCATTTTTGATACAGAGAAACATGACATTGATAGAGGAAGGGACACTTGTTGCCCAGCTTGAGGGTTTCCCACAGACTTCTGGCTGGTCACTAAGAACATAAAAGCCTGCTATATCATCATCAACCTTTATTACGGTCCAGAGACCCAACAAATCGTTACAAAGCAATACACAATTCATACAGCCTACCTCCAGGTTAAACATGCGTTTTGTTCAGAATATAGGGGTCATTGGTTCTTGCAACCACCGATAAAAACTTTGCCACTGCTAATGTTCTAGCATTTGTCCAGTCTTCCAATAGGATCCTGACATAGTGAGCCTCTGATTTTCCTGGGAAAAGTACCAGCAAGGGTAGTATCAGTTCAGCCCTGGCTTGCTTATATTTTTCACAGTGCAACAAAATACGTTTTGTGAAATAGATGTCTTGAGCACACGAGCAAAGTCTGTCCTGGTAGGGAACTCCTCTCAACCTGCCATCCAACACTGCAGAAGGAAAGATGTTTAGTCTGGTTTTGGTGAAAAGCCTTCGATAGTTTGGTACTGTCAGGTTTTTAATGTAAGTTGTTAGCTTAAAGACATGCCCATATTGTACTCCTACTGCCAGCGGACTACAGACTGTGTGTGATTGAGATCGCAAGTCACTGTGTGCATTGTCCCATAATCTTTGCTTTAACATCTTTAGGGTACCTTCATAACCCAGGTAATACAGTTGGGGTGGCTGTACCAATTGGGGTACCAATAGAGGTGGCTTTTTTAGCCATGGTTTTCTGCCATTTGCTGACAAATTCCTCATTGATCAGGTGTTGGTACAAACCCTTCCCTAGATCAAACACTGATAAACCGAGTGACTGCTATATCAGGCCAGTGACCCATCTTGTCCAGCATCTTGTTCTCACAGCGGCCAACCAGATGGCAAGCAGTGTTTGAGCACCCCTAAACTGCCTTTCTGCATCCTCCTCACTGGAAATCCACTACTTGGGATGTGTCTCATTTCATCATAATCTCCCAGCTGGTCCCTATGGTAGTTGGAGTAATCAAACCAGGTTGTTGGGGAGACCTTTAGCACTGTAATACTGTAATGAGTTGGACTTTCTCCACCTTAATGTGATGCACTTCACCATGGCAAAGATCCTTTCTGATGCTTATGAGCAATCAAGTCCCATTCAGCAAAAGGTCCTCTCCAATGTTAATTGAATGCTTCCTGTTGGTCAGTACTGCTTATTTTATTGCTTCCTGTTTAGCGTCATGGTGGGATTCCTGATGCAAAATATTGTAATTCAAATGATCCCTCGAATACCCTTTCATGGCAGTTTATATAGGAGGATTATTTTTTTAAAAATACACCCCCTCCCCCACCTTTGTAGGAAAATAGCATTCTCTTCTTTCATTTCATCTGAATGGCTTTCCCCCCCCCTCTCCTCCCCCTGCCACAGAAACTATCCTACTGTAAATTAAAGGAAAGTGTTCAGGGAGCCGTTAGAAGCACTTCTGCAGTAATCCCACTACCATACTCGGCAAGAAGCAATGCATTGTACAGACCGTGCCAACAGGAAATCTAAAACGCATAAGAGCTGCCATGCCTCTGTGGTGCTTTACCCCCAAACGATTTGGCAACAGCATCATCCGAGTTCTCAAATGGAAACTTGAAAGTGAACAAAAGCTGGCAATTCTAGAGGAAAGGGCTAGTACAAAAGCAACCAGAATCTATTTACACGCGGGTGGGTGCACTGAAGCAGCCTCTGCCTTTTCTGGCCTACGTTCCCTTTCAAAGGCTTGCATTGTTCCCTGTGGATTATTAGACCAGCAAAGGCATCAAGTTTCCACCCGAGTTGCATGTGAATAATGAATGAAGCCCAGGAACGCTCCATGGTGATGACACCTGGCTTTGCAGCATCACCCTGGGAGAGGCTGCCGGTGGACCCTGCGGAGGAAGCCAGCTGTCATGTCCCCAGAAGCCTGCTCTGTGTGGTGGTGACTGACCATTGGCTACTTTCCTGGCATCCTTGCTCTTATGAAAACAGACCTTCATTCTGTAAAACCATTCTCTCTAAAGCAGCATTGCACCACTTTAAACGGGCATGGCTTCCTGCAAAGGATCCTGGGAACTGCATTTGGTTGAACTGAGCATTGTTAGGAGACCCCCATTTCTCTCTGGAAACTACAATTCCCAGAATTCCGTGGGAAGAGGGTTTGATTGTTAAACCAGTCTGGGAGTTGTATGTCTGTGAGGAGAACGGGGCAGCATTTACTCTCTTGGTACTGTTAAACTACAGTTCTCAGGATTCTTTGGGTGAAGCCATGACTGTTTAATGCTTCAAAGTTATAGAACAGGTGGAACTTTCATCTGAGTGTTGCCATTACAGAATAAGGGAGGAAGAAGGTTGGGGCAAAAATTGGAATTGGTTGACAGGGCCTATCGTCGGTCAGGTGGACAAGGCAATATAATTTCCATAGCAGCAAAGCCTCAAATGATGTATTGGCTCAAATCCTAGTTTCATATATAGCTTCTGTCTCTCAGCACATCAAAGAAATGGATGAGACGTTAAGATAAGTGAATAGAGTGATTGTCTGCCGTTTACATTTGGCAAATGAACAACTTGTCATCCCAGACAAAAGTTGTTAATTTTAATCCGTGTTCTCTGGGGCCAGGCATACATAAAAAGAGCATTTAAAAAGAGTGGCTTTGCTCAGAACAAGCTGGACAATTTTTAATTTATACAGTTTTAGTAGGGTTTTGTAATAGAAAGAAAACAAAGCCGTCATCCTAATGCTACTGTTTCATGACATCCTAATTGCTGGCTGCCATGTCAGGATGTGATGGAAGTGTGATCCCATTTCTGCTTCTGGAGACTACTTAAGAACAGAAGCTGTTTTTCAGGTGACTATAGTGCTTCAAAAGCTGTCAGCAATGTACAAACTGAAGCATATCCAGCTGGCATTCAGCACGGTCCCAGTGTGCCGCAGCTGTGAAAACGGTGAATTCCATGCTGGGAATCGTTGGGGGGGGGGGGATTGAAAATAAAACTCTCGTAATGTTGCTGTGCAAATCTGGTGTTGACCCCGTTTTGAATACTGTGTACAATCCTAGTCACCTCACTTCAAAAAAATATTGTAGAGTTGGGAGTATGTTCTGTTAAGGAAAATTCTGTAATTTCCGTAACAGTTCAGAAAGGGGTAGCCAAAATAAGAGTGGAGTAACCCCCCTATGAAGAATGGTGGTAGCACTTGGGGCCTATTATTGTTATTACTACTACTATGACTATTATTTATTAAATTTGTATACTGCCCTTCCTCCATAGATGTCAGGGCAGTTCACAGCATAAAAATGCAATATAGAAATGCAATATAAATAATTTAAAAAAACAAAACAATTTCCTCCTCTCCCAACCCCATCCCACAAACACATTTAAAAGGATATATGATGTTAGCCAAAAGCCTGGTTGAAGAGGAATGTTTTTGCCCGGCACTTAAAGGTCTATAATGAAGGCACCAGGGGAACCTACCTGGGGAGAGAGCACTCCACAAACAGGGAGCCACTGCAGAGAAGGCCGGTTCTCATGTTGCCACCATCCAGACCTCATGGAGGAGGCACACAAAGAAGGGCCTTGCATGGTGATTGGAGGTCTGGGTCAGTTTATATCTGGAGGGGCAGTCCTTGAAGTATTGCAGGCAGTCCTGAGCCAATTAAGGCTTTAAGATGTTAAAACCACCACATGTAACTGGGCCCGGAAGCAAATTGGCAGCCAGTCCAGTCAATGTAATATGCTCAACATCTTGCCCCGGTGAGCGGCCTAGCTGCCAAATTCTGCACCAGCTGAAGTTTCCAAACCATCTTCAGAGGCAGCCCCACATATAACATTTTGAGAAAAAGCAAGTACGGTAAGAGTTGGCATGATGGAAGTTCATAAATTCTGCATAGCATAGGGAAAGTGGATAGAGGAAAGTTTTTGTCTCAAAACACTGGTACCTGTAGACAGCAAATGCACCTGAACGTTGGAAGTTAAACTATGGAAGTCACTCCCACAGAAATCAGTGATGCACACCAACTTGGACGGCCTTTAAATAGGATTAGACAAATTCCTGTAGCATAAGGCTAGCTATGAAGACTGTTGGGCCTACATGGTTGGGGGCAGTAATGCTTCTCAGTACAAGTTGATGGAAACCCCAGGAGGAAAGACAGCTCTTGTCCTCCGGTTCTGCTTGTGGGTTGCCAACAGGCATCTAGCTGGCCAAACCTCTGTGCACTTTAGAACCAGATAGCTTCATTCAAGGAATTCAAATGCTAAGGCAATGAAACACAGTATAAGAAAGAATTAAAAATCAACGTTCTTGTTTAAAGGGGACATGCCCCGGACCACCTGAACAAAGCTTGCGGACCAAGCCACCAGCTTGACTTGTCATAAGGCCTATGAAAAGGAAGGCATGCTCTGTTTTCATCTGAGCGTTGTGCAGGTGCCATTTGAAGCATCAACTATCCCAGAGAAGAGGTGGAGGTTAGGACCCAGTGGAGCTGCCTGCCTCTTTCCCAGCTGGGTCACTCCAGCCATTTGTCTTCAGTGCTGTCAGCAAGTTATACAGGGCTTTGTGTGAGGCATGTACCGAGCCTACCAGCCTCTCCTACCAGCAACCAACAGGTACCTGCAGGAGAAATGGGACAAAGCCAGTTATCAGGAGCACTGCAGGAAGGTACACTATAGTCTACAAAAGGGATGTTGTTGGGGTGTCTTATTACAGCTGGCATATTCCTCACTTGTACCCCCAAAGCAAACTGTAGGGAGTGGGGTGGGGTGGTGGGCAGGTGCACAGGTAAAGACTTTTAAGGAAGCGAACCTGTGGGCACTTGAGATGCTGTTAAGACTACAGCTCCCATCATCCCTGAACATTGGCCGTACTCACTGGGGGGTTGATGGGAGGTGGTGTCCAACCACATATGGAGAGCCATCTGTTTTAGAGGATACTTTACAGGAGGTGTAAATGTAGAAGAGACACCTCTCTCCTCCCCTTGCAGGAAGGGATGCCTCTTGGAAGATAGAGCTCTCCATCAGCAGTATTTACAATAACTTGTACTTCATTAAAATGATAAAGTGGTTGAAATCTGCTGCTCAGTTGCTTGGGGACATGTTTTACTTGATCATAAAATTATTAAATGTTGCAGCCTTATCATTATGCTTTCTTCTGTTCCACTTCTCCTTTAGAAAGGTCAGAGTGGCTTATATCACCAGACTCTCACCCTGGGTTCTCAGGAAGCTGGGCTTGGATGAAAACAATTTCAAATGCCTAAAAAACATCTTCCAAGATGAGCTTTCCAAACTCCTGCAACTCTCCCAAGGAATGACTCAAAGGGTGACCTACTCCCCATGGCAGGGTGCAATTTAATAGCCCCAGAATGAGTCATTCATGGGTTTTGTTGCTGTTTGTACCTAAACGCTGCAGGAGAATCCCCAGCGGTTTCAAACAGGACTGGGAGAAGATTCCTGTTTGAAGCCATTCCCTGACAGTTTGGGTAATACCAATGTTCTAGTTACTTGGCATAACACAGCTTCCTGTCATCCTATCTTTGAGCCTGATTTGCTGACATGATAGATCTGGGAATCTTGTTAAAATATTTAATTGTAGCCATGTCTAGCTCTTGTGAGCTGTAACAATGCTGTCATCATATCTAAACTGACCGGTCAAAGAAATACAAGAAACAGTGTGAATCCAGATCATTAGCTTCAGATATTCCTGACACTCTCTCAACCTTGCAGGTGGAACTAGCAGTTCCTGTGATCAACACCAAAGCCCCACCTACACCTTTGCATCTTCAGGTGAATTTGAAGAAACTCCAGGTATTGTGGAATGGACTGAACTGGATGCTCAATGTGGGCTTGTTTATGCAGTCACAATTCAGAAGTTTATATCCAAGAGGGTTGGGGATATCCTGGGATAACTGCCCCTTGCAAATGCAAACAAATAATTTCAAGATCTACCAGACATATGCCCTTGATGGGGCAATCACAAATCATGGTATTAGTCTAATGAATGAAAGGTGGTCTTCTGCACTCCAGAACTGAATGCAATTGCTGGGCTCACATATTTTTGGCTCAGCCAAACAAATCTCCAGATGGAAAATTAAATTGTCATCAGCCTCTCATGTTGTGTGTTTTCAGCTGGAAAGAGAACGCCAAGCTGTTCGGGACCAGGAAAACCGCTCACATTCTGCCAGACTTTGGCATATCAAGCAGTCGCCGGGACGGGTGGACAACTGGAACTTCTATTGCATTCACAGGTCTGTAAGTAGTGGGTTTAAATTAGGCATGGGCAACTAGTGGCCCTCAGACAAGTATTGTGGGTGGGTGGGCGGACAAGGAAGAGGGAATGGGGTGGGAGAGAGGAAGACGAGGATGAGGACAAGTCTTGCACACCTATAGCCCTGTCTCTGCCCACCATCAGCATGTGGTCCCTGGCAGGTGACCCATGAGAAAATGAAGTGCTTGACAAAAGAAAAAGTTTCCCGAACCCTGGTTTAAACAGTGACTAGGGCAGGTTCAGCAGAGATGCCAGAGAGATCCAAGTTCTAGTCTGATGGTGGGAGGGAAAATACAGTGGTACCTCGGGTTAAGAACTTAATTCGTTCGTTCTTAACCTGGTCCGTTCTTAACCTGAAACTGTTCTTAACCTGAAGCACCACTTTAGCTAATGGGGCCTCCTGCTGCCGCTGTGCCACCGGAACACGATTTCTGTTCTTGTCCTGAAGCAAAGTTCTTAACCTAAGTTACTATTTCTGGGTTAGCGGAGTCTGTAACTTGAAGCGTCTGTAACCTGAAGTGTCTGTAACCCAAGGTACCACTGTAATGCCAAAGGCATGGGTAGGCAAGCTAAGGCCCAGAGGCCAGATACGGCCCAATTGCCTTCTCAATCCGGCCCACGGACGGTCCGGGAATCAGCGTGTTTTTACATGAGTAGAATGTGTCCTTTTTTAAAAGATGCATATCTGGGTTATTTGTGGGGCATAGGAATTCATTCATATATTTTTTTCAAAATATAGCCTGATCCCCACACAAGGTCTGAGGGACAGTGGACCGGCCCCCTGCTAAAAAAGTTTGCTGATCCCTGGCCAAAGGTGAAATATACTCAGAGTCGCAAAGTGATTTCATGCTCTTTATTCAGCTCATAGTGGTGAGGAGGAATGAATGAAAGTCCCCTCAAAGTATCTGCTTTATATACATTATTTACACAATGGGCTGCACATGATTGGCTAATTCTGGAATTCTACTGTAAGCCAATCAGGTTGTGGATTCACTTATATCTGGAGCATGACTGGGTGGTTCCTGCCAACCAATCAGACTGCTGCATTGTTCTAGGACCAATCAGACTGATGCATTCTGAATCCTATTGTTCTAGGACCAATCAGACTGCTGCGATTTGGATCCTATTCAACTCAGTACATAACACCCCTCCCCTCTAAGTTCCAGTCCTGCCCGGGAGGTCACATTCATAGTCCTCGAGGTACGCCGGCGGCCCACGTGTGCGTTGCGGCCTGTGGTGTTCCCTGGTCCGGGGTTCAGGTTCTGGCTCGTGTTCCAAGGATGCTTGCTGTGATGGGCCTGTTTGGTCTGGCGCAACCGGCTCGCTCAGTCGTGGTTCTGGTTCCAGTGTCCTTTCGGCCTCGCGTGTCCTCTCTGTATTTACTGATTCTGCCTCTCCTGCTGGCCCCTCCTGCTCTATGGGCCTCACTGCCGCTCTGTTCCCTTGGGACTCCTCTGACCTTTCCTCCTCCTGGTTTTCTCCCAGGAATCGTCGCCGTATCTGGTCGCAGTGGCGGCGCCAGCATTGCCCCCCATCCGTTAGCACCTCGTATGACACGGGGCCAGTGACCCTGGTGACTGTGGCGGGTACCCATGCTGGGCCTGCCCCAAAATTCTTTGCGTACACTGGGTCCTGGGCCTCGAAGGTCCGGGGGTTCCTGCCTTCCCCCACCACTACCTCATCCTGAGCTCTATCGGGGTGAAGGCGGTCCAATCTGATTGCAAGGCGCCGACGCATTAGTAGTTCAGCAGGGCTCCGGCCAGTCGTTGAGCTGGGGGTGGTGTGCTGTGCTAGGAGGAATGTGGCAAGGCGGTACTCCCAATCCCCTTGCGTCATGTGGCGAAGGGTGTCCTTGGTGGTCCGCACCATGCGTTCTGCTTGGCCATTGGTGGCAGGGTGGAATGGCGCCGAACGGATGTGGCGGATGGCGTTCTGCGCTGTGAAGGTTTGGAATTCTCCTGACGTGAATGCAGTCCCGTTGTCTGAGACGAGAGTGTCAGGGAGCCCGTGGGTTGCAAACAGCCTGCGTAGTACCCGGATGGCTGCGGATGTAGAAGTGGACGGTACCAGTGCGACTTCCAGCCATTTGGTGTAGGAGTCCACCACTATGAAGAATGTTTTCCCCTGAAAGGGGCCAGCGAAGTCCACATGCAGGCGTGACCATGGTGCTCGGGCGGACTCCCAGGACTGGACTGGGGCCCTTGGGGGATCTGGGCGGGATTCTTGGCAGGCCTGGCAGTGTTTGACCCAGGCCTCTATCTCTCCGTCGATCCCCGGCCACCACACATAACTCCTGGCCAGGGCCTTCATTCTTACTACCCCTGGGTGTGTCTCGTGTAGGGCTGTGAGGACCCTTTTGCGGAGGGGCTGGGGAACAACGACCCTGCTTCCCCATAACAGGCACCCCTTGTGGGCCGACAGTTCATGTTTGCGGGTTGTGTAGCCAGCGAATTCTGGCCCAGGGCTGTTGCTGGACCATCCCCTCCACACCCAGTCCAGGACCCGGGAGATGACCCTGTCTTTCTTGGAATGGTGTGCAACTTCTTGTGCCTGAATGGGGCGGTCGGGAAGCAGCTCCAGGCTCATAACCTCTTGTGCAGGTGCTGGGTCGGGGCCTGTTTCCGGTAGTGGTAGCCTGCTGAGGGCGTCCGCATGGCCCATCGCCTTCCCAGGTCGGTGAATCAGTGCATAGTGGTAGCTGGCAAGGAAAATTGACCACCTGAGGACGCGAGGAGACAGCACTTGGGGGGTCTGCTTTTCGGGGGCAAACAAGCCAAGCAACGGCTTGTGGTCAGTCACCACGGTGAAGGGCCGCCCGTACAAGAAATCATGGAATTTTTTTACTCCCTTCACGATTGCCAGCCCCTCCTTGTCTATTTGTGAGTAGTTCCGTTCGGTTGCGCTGAGTGTCTGGGAAAAGTATGCTACTGGTACCTCTCTTCCATCCGGGAGTTGGTGTCCCAGGACAGCGCCAATGCCATAGGGTGAGGCGTCGCATGCTAGCACCACCGGCAGCCTCTCGTCGAAGTGTGCCAAGACCGAGTTTGAGACAAGCAAGTCCTTGACTGCCTGGAATGCAGCCTCCTGGCGCTGGCCCCACACCCAAGGGGCCCGCTTGTCCAGAAGTCTGTGTAGGGGCTCTGCTACCGCCGCTTTGTGGGGAAGGAAGGAATGATAAAAGTTCAATAGTCCCAAGAAGGCCTGAAGTTCAGTCTTGTTCTTGGGCGCTGGGGCATCACAAATGGCCCGTACCTTGTCCCCAGTCGGGTGTACCCCTTCTGCGTCCACCATAAATCCCAGAAAGTCCACCCGAGTAGACATTTTTCCCGCTTCACCTTGAGACCCGCCGTCTGGAAACGGTGCAGAACGGTGCGGAGGCGGTCCTCAAACTCCTCTGGTGTGGGCCCGGCAATCAACACATCATCGAAGAAGGTGGTGACGCCAGGAATTCCTTTAAGGAGAGAGTCCATTAGGTTCTGGAATATGCCTGGTGCCACGCTGACGCCGAATTGCAGCCGCTTCACCCTGAACGCTCCTCTGTGCGTCACAATCGTCTGTGCCTCTGCTGTGACCTCATCTACTGGTAGCTGTTGATATGCTTGGGCCAAGTCCAGCTTGCCAAAAATTTTCGACCCAGCCAGGGTGGCAAGGACATGGCTGACCACTGGCACTGGGTATGCATGGGCCGTGAGGGCCTTGTTTATGGTACATTTGTAGTCTGCGCAGATGCGGACCGAACTATTAGGCTTGACGGGTGTGACGATTGGGGTTTCCCAGGGGGCATTAGGCACCGGCTCCAGCACTCCTTGCTCCACGAGCCGGTCCAATTCCTCGTCTATACGGGGTTTCAGGGCGAACGGGACCCGGCGGGCCTTGAGCCTGACTGGTCGTACTGCGGGGTCAAGCTGTAGAGCAATGGGGGGGCCCGTATACTGTCCCAATTTCCCATCAAAAACCCCCGGAAATTCCTTGCATATGGTGTCCACGTCCACTTGTAAGCTAGTGTTGTTCACCCCGGTGACGGCTAGCCCCAGTGGTCCAAACCATGCCAATCCCAGTAAGCTAATGTAGGGGCCCTTGACCACAAGCAAGTCCAGTTGCCGCGTCCGCCCTCGGTATTGCACCCTGAAGGTCCCCACCCCCATTGTGGGGACCTTACGTTTCTGGAAGTCCCGGAGGGTGAATGGGGCCGGCCTGAGTTTGGGACCCCCAGTAGGACACAGTTTCCTTAAGGTCCTTGCCGAGATTATGGATAGATTTGAACCCGTGTCAAGCTCCATGCGGCATGGGGCCCCCTCTATCTGTACCTCTACATAAATTTTCTCTACGTTGGGGTGGGGCAACTGGTATACCTGGAAGTCCGTGAGCTCCGTTGAGTTGCCTTGGTGCGTTGGGCCCCGGGACCTGGGGCTCTTGGATTGGTCATCTGATGCCTGGCGTCGGGTGGGCCGAGCCCGACACACCCGGGCGATGTGCCCCGATTTTCTGCACTGCCTGCACTCTGCGTTGCGGAAACGGCAGGTCCTCCTCTCGTGACTTTCTCCACAGCTTGCGCAGTTCCCTCCTTCTCGTCGAGGCAGCTGTGGTATGTGGGCTGCTTGAGTGCGCTGCTGTACTCGGTGCACCTCCTCCCTGTTGGATCCTGAGTCGTCGGTGAGGTCTTCGTGGTGGACCCTCGGTTGGGATGGCTGGCTCGGCCGTGCCTCTTGCGTCGACTTCTCAGCAGCTTCCGTTGCCAGGGCCTCCTCCAGAGCGACCTGGAACGTTAGATTCTTCTTAGCGTAGAGGCGTCGTTGCAGCTTCTCATCCCTCAGGCCACCGACGAGGCGGTCACGAAGCATGTTCTCCAGCTCTGAGAAGTTGCAGAACCGGGCGGCTTGGCGGAGAGAGGTCACAAACCCAGTTATGGTTTCCCCAGGGGCTTGCCGCTTTGCGTAGAAGGCATTTCGACGAGCCACCACTGAGGGCTGTGGCGAAAAGTGCCCCTTCAGCTGTTCCATTATTGTTTTGTATGGAACTGTAGCGACGTCTTCAGGCGCAAGGAGAGCCCGGGCGATTTCAAACGTCTCCTCTCCGCAGACGCTGAAGAATATTGCCCTCTTCTTGGCGTCTTCTTCATCGGTGACCCCTTTGGCTTCTAGGAGGAAGGTGAAACGAGAGGCGTACGCTTCCCAGTCTCCAGATGCTGGGTTGAACGGCGAGAAGCTGCTGTTGGTTGCCATTCTGAGTTCCTTGTGTCCCGGAGCTGAAGCCTGGATACACGGTGCGAGGCAGCGGTGCGGCAGGTGGCGGTGCTGCGGTGCGGTGTGTGGCAGTCAGCTCAGCGGGATCCTACCTTCGTCGCCAGTGAAATATACTCAGAGTCGCAAAGTGATTTCATGCTCTTTATTCAGCTCATAGTGGTGAGGAGGAATGAATGAAAGTCCCCTCAAAGTATCTGCTTTATATACATTATTTACACAATGGGCTGCACATGATTGGCTAATTCTGGAATTCTACTGTAAGCCAATCAGGTTGTGGATTCACTTATATCTGGAGCATGATTGGGTGATTCCTGCCAACCAATCAGACTGCTGCATTGTTCTAGGACCAATCAGACTGATGCATTCTGAATCCTATTGTTCTAGGACCAATCAGACTGCTGCGATTTGGATCCTATTCAACTCAGTACATAACAAAAGGGCACCTCCTGACATCAATAAGCTATTTCCAGGAAGCGGGTGGAGGCAAATGCAATCTGAATTCAGATCATTTGGGGCTGGCTGTGGCTCAAAGGGGGTCAGGACGCGATGCAAGAAACCTAGATCTAGAATAAAGGGTTTCAAGATGGAATGAGGAAGCTGTGGATCTCTGTACGCTTTTGGACCCCAACTCCCATCATCGCTGGCCATTGGCTATGTTGGCAGGGGCTGGTGAGAGTTGGAGTCCTACAAGCCCTGGAGGTCCACAGCTCCTCCTCTCCTTCTTTAAAAGAAGACCACCCCCTCCCCTGTGATCTGCTCTTCCCCGTTCAGCTTGAATTGCGGGAAGCGGCAGCGCGATCTTGCACGCATCTACTGGGAGAACCAAGAGCTGGCGAAGCGTCTGGAAGGAAGGAGGTCAGAACTTGCTCAGGAACGCTGGCAGCAAGACTGGCACAAGGAGCAGCTAATCCGTAGCAGCATTGCCCGCTATCCCCGGGAGACAGTGAGCTGCCAGGTAATAAGAGTTGGATTTGCCCCGGTCGTGGAAAGTGGAAGGAGGAAAATCCATCTACAGTCCCCTCATTTTAACAGACACTAGCCTAGGGGCTGCCAACACACCCCTGTGCCCACCAATACTTGTTTATTTATTTTAAGAGTTCTAACCCGCACTTTCATAAAATATATCAAGGTGGCTTACAACATAAAATGCAGGAAGATCAATCAATAAATATCTGTAAAACACAATTGAAACAGCAATGAAACAGCAATAGATTAAAAATAAAAAATACGAATTGTGAATACCTGCCTAAAACAATTCAGCTTTAAAATAAGGCAGGGGCATTTCTTGCCTAACCTCTACAGGTAGTGAGTTTCACAGGGCAGGGGCTGCCATGCTAAAGGCTTGGTCCCTAGTGAAGGCCAACCGAAACTCAGGGTTGCAGGGAATCACCTGAATTGCCCCATCAAAGGATCCCAATGATCAAGGTCGTGTATTAGCGATGTAGATCTTGGATTTTCTCCCCCAACTCTTATGGCCAGCGTGCTTTTTATTACTATAAATAACACATATCAGATTGAAATGGTTGCCCCACCCCAGAATGTAAGATTAGAAGAAGACCGATCTAATGTTTCAATTTCATTTTTAGTTCTATTTATGCTGGTCTGCGGCCATCTTAAAAATTTCCTTGATTTTATTTCTGCACCCCTGCATTACTCCATTACAAACTAGGAGTTCACCATCACAGTGACATTAATTTATGGTAAAAGAAATAAATAAATGAAATAATTGTCCAGTAGCGCCTTAGAGACTAAGTTTGTTCTGGGTATGCGTGCACACTTCTTCAGATACGATACCCGAATCTATGAATTTAAAGGTGAGTTAAAAGTATATTAAGGGTGGGATAACTTAATATACATTATTAGGCAATGTGTAAACATCTACAGCAAGAGAACACGCCACTTATGTTTTTGTCTTAGTGCCAATGTGGCAATGCTCTCATTATGGGATACAGTGGTACCCCGCAAGACGAATGCCTCGCAAGACGGAAAACCCGCTAGACGAAAGGGTTTTCCGTTTTTCAATGCGCTTCGCAGGACAAATTTCCCTATGGGCTTGCTTCGCAAGACAAAAATGTCTTGCGAGTCTTGAGATTTTTTTTCGCTCCCCACCCCCATTTTCTAAGCCGCTAAACTGCTAATAGCCTTTTAGCAGCTAATCCACTAATCCCTTAAGCCTTTAATAGCCGCTAAACCGCTAAACGCGCTAATCCGCTAAGCCGCTAATAGGGTTGCTTCGCAAGACGAAAAAACCGCTTGACGAAGAGACTCGCGGAACAAATTAATTTCGTCTTGCGAGGCACCACTGTACTCCAGTTCTGGGTCCTGAAAAGATACACACGTATGTACTTTGAGTAATCTCAGAACAGAAGTTGGCTGTTGAACTCATAATCAACCTTTACTAAATAGCAAAACCAAATAGTAAATTAACAATGTCACAGCAGCAATTAAATGGCAGGAGTGGGAAGGTATAATTAACAGGATCACTGCACCTCGTTCTTTATCATATTGACATACCATTCATTTTCAATCAGTTATTTATTATGATTAAGTTAGATACTGCTTTGGTGCAAAAAGGGCTCTGTTCCCTGCATGGCTGTGGTGGAAGTGCCCCAAAAGTGGATGGATGGGACCAAAGTGTGCTTAGAGCCGGCAATTAATTGGCAGAGCAGAGCTGAATAATGCAACTCTGAAGTTACAGTAAAACTTTTGACAGCAACACACTGCTCTTTCTCACCACCAAGGTAGTTACCGTATTTTTTGCTCTATAAGACTCACTTTTTCCCTCCTAAAAAGTAAGGGGAAATGTGTGTGCGTCTTATGGAGCGAATGCAGGCCGCGCAGCTATCCCAGAAGCCAGAACAGCAAGAGGGATTGCTGCTTTCACTGCGCAGCGATCCCTCTTGCTGTTCTGGCTTCTGAGAGTCAGAATACTTTTTTTCTTGTTTTCCTCCTCCAAAAACTAGGTGCGTCTTGTGGTCTGGTGCGTCTTATAGAGCGAAAAATACGGTAGTTTTCTTTGGTGACGGTGAAAACTTCAGTCCATTTATAAAACTAGCCCACCGTTTCTGTCTCATCTGCACGCCTAAGAAGTGCCTAACCATCAGCATTGTGTTTCCCAGGCAAGGAATGGGAGAAGGAGGCAGGCATGCCAGAACAACCATATTCCCCTTTCAGCCTCTGGCAGGAGAAACCCCAGCATAAACCCCAGCAGGACCCGTGAACCTTTCAGCAGCAAGAATCACAGCAGAATGGGCAAGAGCTTTGGGGGAAGTGAGAGTGAGTCCACCCAAGAAGAGGAGATAACAACCACCAAATGCTCACCTTCCTCTTTGGGAAAAAGAGATCTGGCCGGGCAACTCAGCAAAGAGACTTCTCTGCTGGCCAAGATTGCATCTGGAGGCTTCTGCCCCAGGTATGCCGATGGTTCGTTGGTCAGGACAGATTTGGCAGGGGGAGGTGCTCTTGAAAAGCCCAAAGGTGAAGCAATGATGATCAGCAGCAAACCTCGCACCTCTGTATGCTTAAGGGGGAACCTTGGACCTGTGGAGACCAGCCTGATGGCTGCTTCAGGGAACATGGAGAAGAAGGCAGCATTTTCATCCACTAAAAACATTTAACCTTGCTGCAGAAGGACTGGGAGGGCTCCCTCCTTTGAAGGGAAAGCCATCTTCTGGGTGTCTGGGTGCCTGTCGAGTGTCTATAAGCCACCACTTGGGAAATATCCTGAGTGGTGCTGCGGTACATCAAGTGAAGCACTGAGCAGATTCTCCATCTCCTCTGCAAAGCTTTGGCGAAATTCTTTGGCCAAGGTGCATGAAAGCAGCTCTGGCCTGTTGCTCAGTGACAGCTTTGCATCCAGAAGTTTCCCAGTTAAGTCCATTATATCTTCCATTGAAAGGTGATGGAAAAACCCCTTCTCTTACGATGACCCTGGAAAGCCTCTACAGGTCAGACTAAACAATACTTCACTAGATCAGAAAGTAGTGTGGCCAAGTATAAAGCAGCTTCCATGTGCCTTTCATGGCCTCCAGATATCAAATACAGCTGGACATATGAATGTGCCCAGCTCCTGATATCCGCTTCAGAGGCTCTTCTGTCTGTCAGCAATATAAATTAGGTTGGCTGATAGCAGGCCAGGGCCTTCTGGGTGGTGGCACCTCCAGAGTTGTGTGGCATCCTTCCCAAGGAATTCATTCAAGTCAACCTCTCTTGTAGTCTTTAGATGTGGAGTAAATACTTTATTTCTCATCTTACATTGACTGTGTTTTAATCATGCATGTTTGTGCTGGGTTTGTTTTTTCGTTTTGTTTTTTGGTGACTTTATTGTTATTGTGAGCCACCTTGGCAGAATTTTATTCTTAAAGATGGAATGGTTGATTGAATAAAGAAAAAGTCTAATGGTTTAACATCGTTGCTACAGCCTATGGCTAAAAGAATCAAGTGGGGGGGGGGAAATAATTTACAAAAAATGTTTTGGACATCCACTGCCCAGCAGTAGGGTTAGAAGAACAACGGAACTCTTTTTGCCCTGAAAAAAGAAGCCTTTCTTTATTCTGTTTTAAATAAAATTTTATTTCCCTAAGCCGCGCGGTCATCATTTTCCAGTGATAAAAACCCTTCTGTTTCGACCACCAAACCTTTCAAGGGAGCAGTTGCTACTGTTTGGCACCATTTTTGAGTGAATTGCCGAAAGACAGATTTTTGCTGAAATTGTGACCCCGGGGCTTAGGGATTTTTTCAAAAAATCTTTTTCTGCCGGTTAAGTTGTCGAGGGCTGATTTCTTTTCCTGTGATAAAAAGCCTTCTGTTTCGACAACCAAATCTTTCAGGGGAGCATTTGCAACCGTTTGGCACCATTTTTGAGTCATTTGCAGAACGCCAGATTTTTTATGAAATTGTGACCCCGGGGCTTAGGGATTTTTTCAGAAAATCTTTTTCTGCCGGTTAAGTTGTCGAGGGCTGATTTCTTTTCCAGTGATAAAAAGCCTTCTGTTTCGACCAAAAAACCTTTCTCGGGAGCATTTGAAACCTTTTGGCACCATTTTTGAGTGAATTGCCGAAAGTCAGATTTTTGCTGAAATTGTGACCCCGGGGTTTAGGGATTTTTTCAAAAAATCTTTTTCTGACGGTTAAGTTGCCGAGGGCTGATTTCTTTTCCTGTGATAAAAAGCCTTCTGTTTCGACCAACAAACCTTTCAGGGGAGCATTTGCAAGCGTTTGGCACCATTTTTGAGTCAACTGGAGAACTTCAGATTTTTTATGAAATTGTGACCCCGGGGCTTAGGGATTTTTTCAAAAAATCTTTTTCTGCCGGTTAAGTTGTCGAGGGCTGATTTCTTTTCCTGTGATAAAAAACCTTCTGTTTCGACCAACAAACCTTTCAGGGGAGCATTTGCAACCTTTTGGCACAATTTTTGAGTCAATTGGAGAACTTTAGATTTTTTATGAAATTGTGACCCCGGGGCTTAGGGGTTTTTTCAAAAAATCTTTTTCTGCCGGTTAAGTTGTCGAGGGCTGATTTCTTTTCCTGTGATAAAAAGCCTTCTGTTTCGACCACCAAACCTTTCAGGGGAGCATTTGGAACCGTTTGGCACCATTTTTGATTCAATTGCAGAACTTTAGATTTTTTATGAAATTGTGACCCCGGGGCTTAGGGATTTTTTCAAAAAATCTTTTTCTGCCGGTTAAGTTGGCAACGGCTGATTTCTTTTCCAGTGATAAAAACCCTTCTGTTTCGACCACCAAACCTTTCAGGGGAGCAGTTGCTACCGTTTGGCACCATTTTTGAGTGAATTGCCGAAAGTCAGATTTTTGCTGAAATTGTGACCCCGGGGCTTAGGTAGGGATTTTTTCAAAAAATCTTTTTCTGCCGGTTAAGTTGTCGAAGGCTGATTTCTTTTCCTGTGATAAAAAGCCTTCTGTCTCGACCACCAAACCTTTCAGGGGAGCAGTTGCAACCGTTTGGCACCATTTTTGAGTCAATTGGAGAACTTTAGATTTTTTATGAAATTGTGACCCTGGGGCTTAGGGATTTTTTCAAAAAATCTTTTTCTGCCGGTTAAGTTGTCGAGGGCTGATTTCTTTTCCAGTGATAAAAAGCCTTCTGTTTCGACCAAAAAAACCTTTCTGGGGAGCATTTGAAACCTTTTGGCACCATTTTTGAGTGAATTGCCGAAAGTCAGATTTTTGCTGAAATTGTGACCCCGGGGCTTAGGGATTTTTTCAAAAAATCTTTTTCTGACGGTTAAGTTGACGAGGGCTGATTTCTTTTCCTGTGATAAAAAGCCTTCTGTTTCGACCACCAAATCTTTCAGGGGAGCATTTGCAAGCGTTTGGCACCATTTTTGAGTCAACTGGAGAACTTCAGATTTTTGCTGAAATTGTGACCCTGGGGCTTAGGGATATTTTCAAAAAATCTTTTTCTGCCGGTTAAGTTGTCAAGGGCTGTTTTTTTTTCCAGTGATAAAAAGCCTTCTGTTTCGACCAAAAAACCTTTCGGGTGAGCATTTGAAACCTTTTGGCACCATTTTTGAGTCAATTGCCGAAAGTCAGATTTTTGCTGAAATTGTGACCCCGGGGCTTAGGGATTTTTTCAAAAAATCTTTTTCTGACGGTTAAGTGGCCGAGGGCTGATTTCTTTTCCTGTGATAAAAAGCCTTCTGTTTCGAACACCAAACCTTTCAGGGGAGCATTTGCAAGTGTTTGGCACCATTCTTGAGTCAACTGGAGAACTTCAGATTTTTTATGAAATTGTGACCCCGGGGCTTAGGGATTTTTTCAAAAAATCTTTTTCTGCCGGTTAAGTTGTCGAGGGCTGATTTCTTTTCCTGTGAGAAAAAACCTTTTGTTTCGACCACCAAACCTTTCAGGGGAGCAGTTGCAACCGTTTGGCACCATTTTTGAGTCAATTGGAGAACTTTAGATTTTTTATGAAATTGTGACCCCGGGGCTTAGGGGTTTTTTCAAAAAATCTTTTTCTGCCGGTTAAGTTGTCGAGGGCCGATTTCTTTTCCTGTGAAAAAAAGCCTTCTGTTTCGACCACCAAACCTTTCAGGGGAGCATTTGGAACCATTTGGCACCATTTTTGATTCAATTGCAGAACTTTAGATTTTTTATGAAATTGTGACCCCGGGGCTTAGGGATTTTTTCAAAAAATCTTTTTCTGCCGGTTAAGTTGTCAAGGGCTGATTTCTTTTCCAGTGATAAAAAGCCTTCTGTTTCGACCACCAAACCTTTCAGGGGAGCAGTTGCAACCGTTTGGCACCATTTTTGAGTCAATTGGAGAACTTCAGAATTTTCATGAAATTATGACCCCGGGGCTTAGGGATTTTTTCAAAAAATCTTTTTCTGCCGGTTAAGTTGTCGAGGGCTGATTTCTTTTCCTGTGATAAAAAGTCTTCTGTTTCGACCACCAAACCTTTCAGGGGAGCAGTTGCTACCGTTTGGCACCATTTTTGAGTGAATTGCCGAAAGTCAGATTTTTGCTGAAATTGTGACCCCGGGGCTTAGGGATTTTTTCAGAAAATCTTTTTCTGCCGGTTAAGTTGTCGAGGGCTGATTTCTTTTCCAGTGATAAAAAGCCTTCTGTTTCGACCAAAAAACCTTTCTCGGGAGCATTTGAAACCTTTTGGCACCATTTTTGAGTGAATTGCCGAAAGTCAGATTTTTGCTGAAATTGTGACCCCGGGGCTTAGGGATTTTTTCAAAAAATCTTTTTCTGCCGGTTAAGTTGGCAACGGCTGATTTCTTTTCCAGTGATAAAAACCCTTCTGTTTCGACCAACAAACCTTTCAGGGGAGCATTTGCAACCTTTTGGCACAATTTTTGAGTCAATTGGAGAACTTTAGATTTTTTATGAAATTGTGACCCCGGGGCTTAGGGGTTTTTTCAAAAAATCTTTTTCTGCCGGTTAAGTTGTCGAGGGCTGATTTCTTTTCCTGTGATAAAAAGCCTTCTGTTTCGACCACCAAACCTTTCAGGGGAGCATTTGGAACCGTTTGGCACCATTTTTGATTCAATTGCAGAACTTTAGATTTTTTATGAAATTGTGACCCCGGGGCTTAGGGATTTTTTCAAAAAATCTTTTTCTGCCGGTTAAGTTGGCAACGGCTGATTTCTTTTCCAGTGATAAAAACCCTTCTGTTTCGACCACCAAACCTTTCAGGGGAGCAGTTGCTACCGTTTGGCACCATTTTTGAGTGAATTGCCGAAAGTCAGATTTTTGCTGAAATTGTGACCCCGGGGCTTAGGTAGGGATTTTTTCAAAAAATCTTTTTCTGCCGGTTAAGTTGTCGAGGGCTGATTTCTTTTCCTGTGATAAAAAGCCTTCTGTCTCGACCACCAAACCTTTCAGGGGAGCAGTTGCAACCGTTTGGCACCATTTTTGAGTCAATTGGAGAACTTTAGATTTTTTATGAAATTGTGACCCTGGGGCTTAGGGATTTTTTCAAAAAATCTTTTTCTGCCGGTTAAGTTGTCGAGGGCTGATTTCTTTTCCAGTGATAAAAAGCCTTCTGTTTCGACCAAAAAAACCTTTCTGGGGAGCATTTGAAACCTTTTGGCACCATTTTTGAGTGAATTGCCGAAAGTCAGATTTTTGCTGAAATTGTGACCCCGGGGCTTAGGTAGGGATTTTTTCAAAAAATCTTTTTCTGCCGGTTAAGTTGTCGAGGGCTGATTTCTTTTCCTGTGATAAAAAGCCTTCTGTCTCGACCACCAAACCTTTCAGGGGAGCAGTTGCAACCGTTTGGCACCATTTTTGAGTCAATTGGAGAACTTTAGATTTTTTATGAAATTGTGACCCTGGGGCTTAGGGATTTTTTCAAAAAATCTTTTTCTGCCGGTTAAGTTGTCGAGGGCTGATTTCTTTTCCAGTGATAAAAAGCCTTCTGTTTCGACCAAAAAAACCTTTCTGGGGAGCATTTGAAACCTTTTGGCACCATTTTTGAGTGAATTGCCGAAAGTCAGATTTTTGCTGAAATTGTGACCCCGGGGCTTAGGGATTTTTTCAAAAAATCTTTTTTTGACGGTTAAGTTGTCGAGGGCTGATTTCTTTTCCTGTGATAAAAAGCCTTCTGTTTCGACCACCAAATCTTTCAGGGGAGCATTTGCAAGCGTTTGGCACCATTTTTGAGTCAACTGGAGAACTTCAGATTTTTGCTGAAATTGTGACCCCGGGGCTTAGGGATTTTTTCAAAAAATCTTTTTCTGCCGGTTAAGTTGTCGAGGGCTGATTTCTTTTCCTGTGAGAAAAAACCTTCTGTTTCGACCACCAAACCTTTCAGGGGAGCAGTTGCAACCGTTTGGCACCATTTTTGAGTCAATTGGAGAACTTTAGATTTTTTATGAAATTGTGACCCCGGGGCTTAGGGGTTTTTTCAAAAAATCTTTTTCTGCCGGTTAAGTTGTCGAGGGCCGATTTCTTTTCCTGTGAAAAAAAGCCTTCTGTTTCGACCACCAAACCTTTCAGGGGAGCATTTGGAACCATTTGGCACCATTTTTGATTCAATTGCAGAACTTTAGATTTTTTATGAAATTGTGACCCTGGGGCTTAGGGATATTTTCAAAAAATCTTTTTCTGCCGTTTAAGTTGTCAAGGGCTGTTTTTTTTCCCAGTGATAAAAAGCCTTCTGTTTCGACCAAAAAACCTTTCGGGTGAGCATTTGAAACCTTTTGGCACCATTTTTGAGTCAATTGCCGAAAGTCAGATTTTTGCTGAAATTGTGACCCCGGGGCTTAGGGATTTTTTCAAAAAATCTTTTTCTGACGGTTAAGTGGCCGAGGGCTGATTTCTTTTCCTGTGATAAAAAGCCTTCTGTTTCGAACACCAAACCTTTCAGGGGAGCATTTGCAAGTGTTTGGCACCATTTTTGAGTCAAGTGGAGAACTTCAGATTTTTTATGAAATTGTGACCCCGGGGCTTAGGGATTTTTTCAAAAAATCTTTTTCTGCCGGTTAGGTTGTCGAGGGCTGATTTCTTTTCCTGTGAGAAAAAACCTTTTGTTTCGACCACCAAACCTTTCAGGGGAGCAGTTGCAACCGTTTGGCACCATTTTTGAGTCAATTGGAGAACTTTAGATTTTTTATGAAATTGTGACCCCGGGGCTTAGGGGTTTTTTCAAAAAATCTTTTTCTGCCGGTTAAGTTGTCGAGGGCCGATTTCTTTTCCTGTGAAAAAAAGCCTTCTGTTTCGACCACCAAACCTTTCAGGGGAGCATTTGGAACCATTTGGCACCATTTTTGATTCAATTGCAGAACTTTAGATTTTTTATGAAATTGTGACCCTGGGGCTTAGGGATATTTTCAAAAAATCTTTTTCTGCCGGTTAAGTTGTCAAGGGCTGTTTTTTTTTCCAGTGATAAAAAGCCTTCTGTTTCGACCAAAAAACCTTTCGGGTGAGCATTTGAAACCTTTTGGCACCATTTTTGAGTCAATTGCCGAAAGTCAGATTTTTGCTGAAATTGTGACCCCGGGGCTTAGGGATTTTTTCAAAAAATCTTTTTCTCACGGTTAAGTGGCCGAGGGCTGATTTCTTTTCCTGTGATAAAAAGCCTTCTGTTTCGAACACCAAACCTTTCAGGGGAGCATTTCCAAGTGTTTGGCACCATTTTTGGGTCAAGTGGAGAACTTCAGATTTTTTATGAAATTGTGACCCCGGGGCTTAGGGATTTTTTCAAAAAATCTTTTTCTGCCGGTTAAGTTGTCGAGGGCTGATTTCTTTTCCTGTGAGAAAAAACCTTTTGTTTCGACCACCAAACCTTTCAGGGGAGCAGTTGCAACCGTTTGGTACCATTTTTGAGTCAATTGGAGAACTTTAGATTTTTTATGAAATTGTGACCCCGGGGCTTAGGGGTTTTTTCAAAAAATCTTTTTCTGCCGGTTAAGTTGTCGAGGGCCGATTTCTTTTCCTGTGAAAAAAAGCCTTCTGTTTCGACCACCAAACCTTTCAGGGGAGCATTTGGAACCATTTGGCACCATTTTTGATTCAATTGCAGAACTTTAGATTTTTTATGAAATTGTGACCCTGGGGCTTAGGGATATTTTCAAAAAATCTTTTTCTGCCGGTTAAGTTGTCAAGGGCTGTTTTTTTTTCCAGTGATAAAAAGCCTTCTGTTTCGACCAAAAAACCTTTCGGGTGAGCATTTGAAACCTTTTGGCACCATTTTTGAGTCAATTGCCGAAAGTCAGATTTTTGCTGAAATTGTGACCCCGGGGCTTAGGGATTTTTTCAAAAAATCTTTTTCTGACGGTTAAGTGGCCGAGGGCTGATTTCTTTTCCTGTGATAAAAAGCCTTCTGTTTCGAACACCAAACCTTTCAGGGGAGCATTTGCAAGCGTTTGGCACCATTTTTGAGTCAACTGGAGAACTTCAGATTTTTGCTGAAATTGTGACCCCGGGGCTTAGGGATTTTTTCAAAAAATCTTTTTCTGCCGGTTAAGTTGTCGAGGGCTGATTTCTTTTCCTGTGAGAAAAAACCTTCTGTTTCGACCACCAAACCTTTCAGGGGAGCAGTTGCTACCGTTTGGCACCATTTTTGAGTGAATTGCCGAAAGTCAGATTTTTGCTGAAATTGTGACCCCGGGGCTTAGGGATTTTTTCAGAAAATCTTTTTCTGCCGGTTAAGTTGTCGAGGGCTGATTTCTTTTCCAGTGATAAAAAGCCTTCTGTTTCGACCAAAAAACCTTTCTCGGGAGCATTTGAAACCTTTTGGCACCATTTTTGAATGAATTGCCGAAAGTCAGATTTTTGCTGAAATTGTGACCCCGGGGCTTAGGGATTTTTTCAAAAAATCTTTTTCTACCGGTTAAGTTGGCAACGGCTGATTTCTTTTCCAGTGATAAAAACCCTTCTGTTTCGACCAACAAACCTTTCAGGGGAGCATTTGCAACCTTTTGGCACAATTTTTGAGTCAATTGGAGAACTTTAGATTTTTTATGAAATTGTGACCCCGGGGCTTAGGGGTTTTTTCAAAAAATCTTTTTCTGCCGGTTAAGTTGTCGAGGGCTGATTTCTTTTCCTGTGATAAAAAGCCTTCTGTTTCGACCACCAAACCTTTCAGGGGAGCATTTGGAACCGTTTGGCACCATTTTTGATTCAATTGCAGAACTTTAGATTTTTTATGAAATTGTGACCCCGGGGCTTAGGGATTTTTTCAAAAAATCTTTTTCTGCCGGTTAAGCTGGCAACGGCTGATTTCTTTTCCAGTGATAAAAACCCTTCTGTTTCGACCACCAAACCTTTCAGGGGAGCAGTTGCTACCGTTTGGCACCATTTTTGAGTGAATTGCCGAAAGTCAGATTTTTGCTGAAATTGTGACCCCGGGGCTTAGGTAGGGATTTTTTCAAAAAATCTTTTTCTGCCGGTTAAGTTGTCGAGGGCTGATTTCTTTTCCTGTGATAAAAAGCCTTCTGTCTCGACCACCAAACCTTTCAGGGGAGCAGTTGCAACCGTTTGGCACCATTTTTGAGTCAATTGGAGAACTTTAGATTTTTTATGAAATTGTGACCCTGGGGCTTAGGGATTTTTTCAAAAAATCTTGTTCTGCCGGTTAAGTTGTCGAGGGCTGATTTCTTTTCCAGTGATAAAAAGCCTTCTGTTTCGACCAAAAAAACCTTTCTGGGGAGCATTTGAAACCTTTTGGCACCATTTTTGAGTGAATTGCCGAAAGTCAGATTTTTGCTGAAATTGTGACCCCGGGGCTTAGGGATTTTTTCAAAAAATCTTTTTCTGACGGTTAAGTTGTCGAGGGCTGATTTCTTTTCCTGTGATAAAAAGCCTTCTGTTTCGACCACCAAATCTTTCAGGGGAGCATTTGCAAGCGTTTGGCACCATTTTTGAGTCAACTGGAGAACTTCAGATTTTTGCTGAAATTGTGACCCCGGGGCTTAGGGATTTTTTCAAAAAATCTTTTTCTGCCGGTTAAGTTGTCGAGGGCTGATTTCTTTTCCTGTGAGAAAAAACCTTCTGTTTCGACCACCAAACCTTTCAGGGGAGCAGTTGCAACCGTTTGGCACCATTTTTGAGTCAATTGGAGAACTTTAGATTTTTTATGAAATTGTGACCCCGGGGCTTAGGGGTTTTTTCAAAAAATCTTTTTCTGCCGGTTAAGTTGTCGAGGGCTGATTTCTTTTCCTGTGATAAAAAGTCTTCTGTTTCGACCACCAAACCTTTCAGGGGAGCAGTTGCTACCGTTTGGCACCATTTTTGAGTGAATTGCCGAAAGTCAGATTTTTGCTGAAATTGTGACCCCGGGGCTTAGGGATTTTTTCAGAAAATCTTTTTCTGCCGGTTAAGTTGTCGAGGGCTGATTTCTTTTCCAGTGATAAAAAGCCTTCTGTTTCGACCACCAAACCTTTCAGGGGAGCATTTGGAACCGTTTGGCACCATTTTTGATTCAATTGCAGAACTTTAGATTTTTTATGAAATTGTGACCCCGGGGCTTAGGGATTTTTTCAAAAAATCTTTTTCTGCCGGTTAAGTTGGCAACGGCTGATTTCTTTTCCAGTGATAAAAACCCTTCTGTTTCGACCACCAAACCTTTCAGGGGAGCAGTTGCTACCGTTTGGCACCATTTTTGAGTGAATTGCCGAAAGTCAGATTTTTGCTGAAATTGTGACCCCGGGGCTTAGGTAGGGATTTTTTCAAAAAATCTTTTTCTGCCGGTTAAGTTGTCGAGGGCTGATTTCTTTTCCTGTGATAAAAAGCCTTCTGTCTCGACCACCAAACCTTTCAGGGGAGCAGTTGCAACCGTTTGGCACCATTTTTGAGTCAATTGGAGAACTTTAGATTTTTTATGAAATTGTGACCCTGGGGCTTAGGGATTTTTTCAAAAAATCTTTTTCTGCCGGTTAAGTTGTCGAGGGCTGATTTCTTTTCCAGTGATAAAAAGCCTTCTGTTTCGACCAAAAAAACCTTTCTGGGGAGCATTTGAAACCTTTTGGCACCATTTTTGAGTGAATTGCCGAAAGTCAGATTTTTGCTGAAATTGTGACCCCGGGGCTTAGGGATTTTTTCAAAAAATCTTTTTCTCACGGTTAAGTTGTCGAGGGCTGATTTCTTTTCCAGTGATAAAAAGCCTTCTGTCTCGACCGCTAAACCTTCCAGGGGAGCATTTGAAACCGTTTGGCACCATTTTTAGGTCAATTGCAGAACGCCAGATTTTTGATGAAATTGCGACCCCGGGGCTTAGGGATTTTTTCAAAAAATCTTTTTGTGCCGGTTAAGTTGTCGAGGGATCATTTCTTTTCCAGTGATAAAAAGCCTTCTGTTTCGAACACCAAACCTTTCAGGGGAGCAGTTGCAACCGTTTGGCACCATTTTTGAGTCAATTGGAGAACTTTAGATTTTTTATGAAATTTTGACCCCGGGGCTTAGGGATTTTTTCAAAAAAAACTTTTCCTGCCGGTTAAGTTGTTGAGGGCTGATTTCTTTTTCTATGATAAAAAGCCTTCTGTTTCGACCACCAAACCTTTCAGGGGAGCATTTGCAACCGTTTGGCACCAATTTTGAGTCAATTGGAGAACTTTAGATTTTTTATGAAATTGTGACCCCGGGGCTTAGGGATTTTTTCAAAAAATCTTTTTCTGCCGGTTAAGTTGTCGAGGGCTGATTTCTTTTCCAGTGATAAAAAGCCTTCTGTTTCGACCGCTAAACCTTCCAGGGGAGCATTTGAAACCTTTTCGCACCATTTTTGAGTGAATTGCCGAAAGTCAGACTTTTGCTGAAATTGTGACACCAAACCTTTCAGGGGAGCATTTGCAACCGTTTGGCACCAATTTTGAGTCAATGGGAGAACTTTAGATTTTTTATGAAATTGTGACCCCGGGGCTTAGGGATTTTTTCAAAAAATCTTTTTCTGCCGGTTAAGTTGTCGACGGCTGATTTCTTTTCCAGTGATAAAATGCCTTCTGTTTCGACCACCAAACCTTTCAGGGGAGCATTTGCATCCGTTTGGCACCATTTTTAGGTCAATTGCAGAACGCCAGATTTTTGATGAAATTGCGACCCCGGGGCTTAGGGATTTTTTCAAAAAATCTTTTTCTGCCGGTTAAGCTGTCGAGGGCTGATTTCTTTTCCTGTGATAAAAAGCCTTCTGTTTCGACCACCAAACCTTTCAGGGGAGCAGTTGCAACCGTTTGGCACCATTTTTGAGTCAATTGGAGAACTTTAGATTTTTTATGAAATTGTGACCCCGGGGCTTAGGGGTTTTTTCAAAAAAAAGCTTTTTCTGCCGGTTAAGTTGTCCAGGGCCAATTTCCTTTCCAGTGATAAAAAGCCTTCTGTTTCGACCACCAAACCTTTCAGGGGAGCATTTGCAACCATTTGGCACCATTTTTGAGTCAATTGCAGAACGCCAGATTTTTGATGAAATTGCGACCCCGGGGCTTAGGGATTTTTTAAAAAAATCTTTTTCTGCCGGTTAAGTTGTCGAAGGCTGATTTCTTTTCTTGTGACAAAAAAACCTTCTGTTTTGACCAACAAACCTTTCAGGGGAGCAGTTGCAACCGTTTGGCACCATTTTTGAGTGAATTGCCGAAAGTCAGATATTTGCTGATATTGTGACCCCGGGGCTTAGGGATTTTGTCAAAAAATCTTTTTCTGCCGGTTAAGTTGTCGAGGGCTGATTTCTTTTCCTGTGATAAAAAGCCTTCTGTTTCGACCACCAAATCTTTCAGGGGAGCATTTGCAACCGTTTGGCACCATTTTTGAGTCATTTGCAGAACGCCAGATTTTTGATGAAATTGTGACCCCGGGGCTTAGGGATTTTTTCAAAAAATCTTTTTTTGCCGGTTAAGTTGTCGAGGGCTGATTTCTTTTATTGTGATAAAAAGCCTTCTTTTTCGACCAACAAACCTTTCTGGGGAGCATTTGAAACCTTTTGGCACCATTTTTAGGTCAATTGCAGAACGATAGATTTTTGATGAAATTGTGACCCCGGGGCTTATGGGTTTTTTCAAAAAAATCTTTTTCCGCCGGTTAAGTTGTCCAGGGCCAATTTCTTTTCCTGTGATAAAAAGCCTTCTGTTTCCACCACCAAACCTTTCAGGGGAGCATTTGCAACCGTTTGGCACCATTTTTAGGTCAATTGCAGAACGCCAGATTTTTGATGAAATTGCGACCCCGGGGCTTAGGGATTTTTTCAAAAAATCTTTTTCTGCCGGTTAAGTTGTCGAGGGATGATTTCTTTTCCAGTGATAAAAAGCCTTCTGTTTCAACCACCAAACCTTTCAGGGGAGCAGTTGCAACCGTTTGGCACCATTTTTGAGTCAATTGGAGAACTTTAGATTTTTTATGAAATTGTGATCCCCGGGCTTAGGGATTTTTTCAAAAAAACTTTTTCTGCCGGTTAAGTTGTTGAGGGCTGATTTCTTTTCCTATGATAAAAAGCCTTCTGTTTCGACCACCAAACCTTTCAGGGGAGCATTTGCAACCGTTTGGCACCAATTTTGAGTCAATTGGAGAACTTTAGATTTTTTTTGAAATTGCGACCCCGGGGCTTAGGGGTTTTTTCAAAAAAATCTTTTTCTGCCGGTTAAGTTGTCCAGGGCCAATTTCTTTTCCTGTGATAAAAAGCCTTCTGTTTCGACCACCAAACCTTTCAGGGGAGCATTTGCAACCGTTTGGCACCATTTTTAGGTCAATTGCAGAACACCAGATTTTTGATGAAATTGCGACCCTGGGGCTTAGGGATTTTTTCAAAAAATTTTTTTCTGCCGGTTAAGTTGTCGAGGGCAGATTTCTTTTCCTATGATAAAAAGCCTTCTGTTTCGACCACCAAACCTTTCAGGGGAGCAGTTGCAACCGTTTGGCACCATTTTTGAGTAAATTGGAGAACTTTAGATTTTTTATGAAATTTTGACCCCGGGGCTTAGGGATTTTTTCAAAAAAAACTTTTCCTGCCGGTTAAGTTGTTGAGGGCTGATTTCTTTTCCTATGATAAAAAGCCTTCTGTTTCGACCACCAAACCTTTCAGGGGAGCATTTGCAACCGTTTGGCACCAATTTTGAGTCAATTGGAGAACTTTAGATTTTTTATGAAATTGTGACCCCGGGGCTTAGGGATTTTTTCAAAAAATCTTTTTCTGCCGGTTAAGTTGTCGAGGGCTGATTTCTTTTCCAGTGATAAAAAGCCTTCTGTTTCGACCGCTAAACCTTCCAGGGGAGCATTTGAAACCTTTTCGCACCATTTTTGAGTGAATTGCCGAAAGTCAGACTTTTGCTGAAATTGTGACCCCGGGGCTTAGGGATTTTTTCAAAAAAACTTTTTCTGCCGGTTAAGTTGTCGACGGCTGATTTCTTTTCCTGTGATAAAATGCCTTCTGTTTCGACCACCAAACCTTTCAGGGGAGCATTTGCAAGCATTTGGCACCATTTTTCAGTCAACTGGAGAACTTCAGATTTTTTAAGAAATTGTGACCCCGGGGCTTAGGGATTTTTTCAAAAAAGCTTTTTCTGCCGGTTAAGTTGTCGAGGGATGATTTCACCGAAAAAGCTTTCAGTCGATCGTTTGCAACAGTTTGGCACCATTTCAGAGTGAATTGCAGAACGTCAGATTTTTGCTGAAATTGTGACCGCGCGGCTTAGGGATTTTTTCAAAAAAAGTTGTTCAGACGTCGAGGGCTAATTCTGTTTACCATGATAAAAACCCATCAGTTTCCACCGAAAAAGCTTTCAGGGGATCATTTGCAACAGTTTGGCACGATTTCTGAGTGAATTGCAGAACGTCAGATTTTTGCTGAAATTGTGACCGCGCAGCTTAGGGATTTTTTCAAAAAAAGTTGCTCAGACGTCGTGGGCTAATTCTGTTTCCCATGATACAAACCCATCTGTTTTCACCGAAAAAGCTTTCAGGGGATCGTTTGGAACAGTTTGGCACCATTTCTGAGTGAATTGCAGAACGTCAGATTTTTGATGAAATTGTGACCGCGCGGCTTAGGGATTTTTTCAAAATAAGTTGCTCAGACGTCGAGGGCTAATTCTGTTTCCCATGATACAAACCCATCTGTTTCCACCGAAAAAGCTTTCATTTGATCGTTTGCAACAGTTTGGCACCATTTCTGAGTGAATTGCAGAACGTCAGATTTTTGCTGAAATTGTGACCGCGCGGCTTAGGGATTTTTTCAAAAAAAGTTGCTCAGACGTCGTGGGCTAATTCTGTTTCCCATGATACAAACCCATCTGTTTCCACCGAAAAAGCTTTCAGGGGATCGATTGCAACAGTTTGGCACCATTTCTGAGTGAATTGCAGAACGTCAGATTTTTGCTGAAATTGTGACCGCGCGGCTTAGGTATTTTTTGAAAAAAAGTTGTTCAGACGTCCAGGGCTAATTCTGTTTCCCATGATTCAAACCCATCTGTTTCCACCAAAAAAGCTTTCAGTCGATCGTTTGCAACAGTTTGGCACCATTTCTGAATGAATTGCAGAATGTCAGATTTTTGCTGAAATTGTGACCGCGCGGCTTAGGGATTTTTTCAAAAAACGTTGTTGAGACATCGAGGGCTAATTCTGTTTCCCATGATAAAAACCAATCTGTTTTCACCGAAAAAGCTTTCAGGGGATCGTTTGCAACAGTTTGGCACGATTTCTGAGTGAATTGCAGAACGTCAGATTTTTGCTGAAATTGTGACCGCGCGGCTTAGGGATTTTTTCAAAAAAAATTGTTCAGACGTCGAGGGCTAATTCTGTTTCCCATGATAAAAACCCAGCTGTTTCCACCGAAAAAGCTTTCAGGGGATCGTTTGCAACAGTTTGGCACGATTTCTGAGTGAATTGCAGAACGTCAGATTTTTGCTGAAATTGTTACCACGCGGCTTAGGTATTTTTTCAAAAAAAGGTGTTCAGACGTCGAGGCCTAATTCTGTTTCCCATGATACAAACCCATCTGTTTTCACCGAAAAAGCTTTCAGGGGATCGTTTGCAACAGTTTGGAACGATTTCTGAGTGAATTGCAGAACGTCAGATTTTTGCGGAAATTGTGACCGCGCGGCTTAGGGATTTTTTCAAAAAAAGTTGCTCAGACGTCGTGGGCTAATTCTGTTTCCCATGATACAAACCCATCTGTTTTCACCGAAAAAGCTTTCAGGGGATCGTTTGCAACAGTTTGGCACAATTTCTGAGTGAATTGCAGAACGTCAGATTTTTGCTGAAATTGTGACCGCGCGGCTTAGGCATTTTTTCAAAAAAAGGTGTTCAGACATCGAGGGCTTATTCTGTTTCCCATTATACAAACCCATCTGTTTCCACCGAAAAAGCTTTCAGGGGATCATTTGCAACAGTTTGGCACCATTTCTGAGTGAATTGCAGAACGTCAGATTTTTGCTGAAATTGTGACCACGCGGCTTAGGCATTTTTTCAAAAAAAGGTGTTCAGACATCGAGGGCTTATTCTGTTTCCCATGATACAAACCCATCTGTTTTCACCGAAAAAGCTTTCAGGGGATCGTTTGCAACAGTTTGGCACGATTTCTGTGTGAATTGCAGAACGTCAGATTTTTGCTGAAATTGTGACCGCGCGGCTTAGGGATTTTTTCAAAAAAAATTGTTCAGACGTCGAGGGCTAATTCTGTTTCCCATGATAAAAACCCATCTGTTTCCACCGAAAAAGCTTTCAGGGGATCGTTTGCAACAGTTTGGCACGATTTCTGAGTGAATTGCAGAACGTCAGATTTTTGCTGAAATTGTGACCGCGCGGCTTAGGGATTTTTTCAAAAAAAGGTGTTCAGACATCGAGGGCTTATTCTGTTTCCCATGATAAAAACCCATCTGTTTTCACCGAAAAAGCTTTCAGGGGCTCGTTTGCAACAGTTTGGCACCATTTCTGAGTGAATTGCAGAACTTCAGATTTTTGCTGAAATTGTGACCGCGCGGCTTAGGGATTTTTTCAAAAAAAGGTGTTCAGACGTCGAGGGCTAATTCTGTTTCCCATGATAAAAACCCATCTGTTTCCACCGAAAAAGCTTTCAGGGGATCGTTTGCACATGTTTGGTACCATTTCTGAGCGAATTGCAGAACCTCAGATTTTTGCTGAAATTGTGACCGCGCGGCTTAGGGATTTTTTCAAAAAAAGCTGTTCAGACATCTAGGGCTAATTCTTTTTACCATGATAAAAACCCATCTGTTTTCACCGAAAAAGCTTTTAGGGGATCGTTTGCAACAGTTTGGCACGATTTCTGAGTGAATTGCAGAACGTCAGATTTTTGCTGAAATTGTGACCGCGCGGCTTAGGGATTTTTTCAAAAAAAGGTGTTCAGACATCGAGGGCTTATTCTGTTTCCCATGATACAAACCCATCTGTTTTCACCGAAAAAGCTTTCAGGGGATCGTTTGCAACAGTTTGGCACGATTTCTGAGTGAATTGCAGAACGTCAGATTTTTGATGAAATTGTGACCGCGCGGCTTAGGGATTTTTTCAAAAAAAATTGTTCAGACGTCGAGGGCTAATTCTGTTTCCCATGATAAAAACCCAGCTGTTTCCACCGAAAAAGCTTTCAGGGGATCGTTTGCAACAGTTTGGCACGATTTCTGAGTGAATTGCAGAACGTCAGATTTTTGCTGAAATTGTGACCACGCGGCTTAGGTATTTTTTCAAAAAAAGGTGTTCAGACATCTAGGGCTAATTCTGTTTTCCATGATACAAACCCATCTGTTTTCACCGAAAAAGCTTTCAGGGGATCGTTTGCAACAGTTTGGCACCATTTTTGATTCAATTGCAGAACTTTAGATTTTTTATGAAATTGTGACCGCGCGGCTTAGGGATTTTTTCAAAAAAAATTGTTCAGACGTCGAGGGCTAATTCTGTTTCCCATGATAAAAACCCAGCTGTTTCCACCGAAAAAGCTTTCAGGGGATCGTTTGCAACAGTTTGGCACGATTTCTGAGTGAATTGCAGAACGTCAGATTTTTGCTGAAATTGTGACCGCGCGGCTTAGGGATTTTTTCAAAAAAAGGTGTTAAGACATCGAGGGCTTATTCTGTTTCCCATGATAAAAACCCATCTGTTTTCACCGAAAAAGCTTTCAGGGGATCGTTTGCAACAGTTTGGCACCATTTCTGAGTGAATTGCAGAACGTCAGATTTTTGCTGAAATTGTGACCGCGCGGCTTAGGGATTTTTTCAAAAAAAGGTGTTCAGACATCGAGGGCTAATTCTGTTTCCCATGATAAAAACCCATCTGTTTTCACCGAAAAAGCTTTCAGGGGATCGTTTGCAACAGTTTGGCACCATTTTTGATTCAATTGCAGAACTTTAGATTTTTTATGAAATTGTGACCGCGCGGCTTAGGGATTTTTTTCAAAAAAAATTGTTCAGACGTCGAGGGCTAATTCTGTTTCCCATGATAAAAACCCAGCTGTTTCCACCGAAAAAGCTTTCAGGGGATCGTTTGCAACAGTTTGGCACGATTTCTGAGTGAATTGCAGAACGTCAGATTTTTGCTGAAATTGTGACCGCGCGGCTTAGGGATTTTTTCAAAAAAAGGTGTTCAGACGTCGAGGGCTAATTCTGTTTCCCATGATAAAAACCCATCTGTTTCCACCGAAAAAGCTTTTAGGGGATCGTTTGCAACAGTTTGGCAACATTTCTGAGTGAATTGCAGAACGTCAGATTTTTGCTGAAATTGTGACCGCGCGGCTTAGGGATTTTTTCAAAAAAAATTGTTCAGACGTCGAGGGCTAATTCTGTTTCCCATGATAAAAACCCAGCTGTTTCCACCGAAAAAGCTTTCAGGGGATCGTTTGCAACAGTTTGGCACGATTTCTGAGTGAATTGCAGAACGTCAGATTTTTGCTGAAATTGTGACCACGCGGCTTAGGTATTTTTTCAAAAAAAGGTGTTCAGACATCTAGGGCTAATTCTGTTTTCTATGATACAAACCCATCTGTTTTCACCGAAAAAGCTTTCAGGGGATCGTTTGCAACAGTTTGGCACCATTTTTGATTCAATTGCAGAACTTTAGATTTTTTATGAAACTGTGACCGCGCGGCTTAGGGATTTTTTCAAAAAAAATTGTTCAGACGTCGAGGGCTAATTCTGTTTCCCATGATAAAAACCCAGCTGTTTCCACCGAAAAAGCTTTCAGGGGATCGTTTGCAACAGTTTGGCACGATTTCTGAGTGAATTGCAGAACGTCAGATTTTTGCTGAAATTGTGACCACGCGGCTTAGGGATTTTTTCAAAAAAAGTTGTTGAGACATCAAGGGCTAATTCTGTTTTCCATGATACAAACCCATCTGTTTTCACCGAAAAAGCTTTCAGGGGATCGTTTGCAACAGTTTGGCACGATTTCTGAGTTAATTGCAGAACGTCAGATTTTTGCTGAAATTGTGACCGCGCGGCTTAGGGATTTTTTCAAAAAAAGGTGTTAAGACATCGAGGGCTTATTCTGTTTCCCATGATAAAAACCCATCTGTTTTCACCGAAAAAGCTTTCAGGGGCTCGTTTGCAACAGTTTGGCACCATTTCTGAGTGAATTGCAGAACGTCAGATTTTTGCTGAAATTGTGACCGCGCGGCTTAGGGATTTTTTCAAAAAAAGGTGTTCAGACATCGAGGGCTAATTCTGTTTCCCATGATAAAAACCCATCTGTTTCCACCGAAAAAGCTTTCAGGGGATCGTTTGCAACAGTTTGGCACCATTTCTGAGTGAATTGGAGAACGTCAGATTTTTGCTGAAATTGTGACCGCGCGGCTTAGGGATTTTTTCAAAAAAAGGTGTTCAGACGTCGAGGGCTAATTCTGTTTCCCATGATAAAAACCCATCTGTTTCCACCGAAAAAGCTTTCAGGGGATCGTTTGCACATGTTTGGTACCATTTCTGAGTGAATTGCAGAACGTCAGATTTTTGCTGAAATTGTGACCGCGCGGCTTAGGGATTTTTTCAAAAAAAGCTGTTCAGACATCTAGGGCTAATTCTTTTTACCACGATAAAAACCAATCTGTTTTCACCGAAAAAGCTTTTAGGGGATCGTTTGCAACAGTTTGGCAACATTTCTGAGTGAATTGCAGAACGTCAGATTTTTGCTGAAATTGTGACCGCGCGGCTTAGGGATTTTTTCAAAAAAAGGTGTTCAGACATCGAGGGCTTATTCTGTTTCCCATGATACAAACCCATCTGTTTTCACCGAAAAAGCTTTCAGGGGATCGTTTGCAACAGTTTGGCACGATTTCTGAGTGAATTGCAGAACGTCAGATTTTTGATGAAATTGTGACCGCGCGGCTTAGGGATTTTTTCAAAAAAAATTGTTCAGACGTCGAGGGCTAATTCTGTTTCCCATGATAAAAACCCAGCTGTTTCCACCGAAAAAGCTTTCAGGGGATCGTTTGCAACAGTTTGGCACGATTTCTGAGTGAATTGCAGAACGTCAGATTTTTGCTGAAATTGTGACCACGCGGCTTAGGTATTTTTTCAAAAAAAGGTGTTCAGACATCTAGGGCTAATTCTGTTTTCCATGATACAAACCCATCTGTTTTCACCGAAAAAGCTTTCAGGGGATCGTTTGCAACAGTTTGGCACCATTTTTGATTCAATTGCAGAACTTTAGATTTTTTATGAAATTGTGACCCCGGGGCTTAGGGATTTTTTCAAAAAATCTTTTTCTGCCGGTTAAGTTGTCAAGGGCTGATTTCTTTTCCAGTGATAAAAAGCCTTCTGTTTCGACCACCAAACCTTTCAGGGGAGCAGTTGCAACCGTTTGGCACCATTTTTGAGTCAATTGGAGAACTTCAGAATTTTCATGAAATTATGACCCCGGGGCTTAGGGATTTTTTCAAAAAATCTTTTTCTGCCGGTTAAGTTGTCGAGGGCTGATTTCTTTTCCTGTGATAAAAAGTCTTCTGTTTCGACCACCAAACCTTTCAGGGGAGCAGTTGCTACCGTTTGGCACCATTTTTGAGTGAATTGCCGAAAGTCAGATTTTTGCTGAAATTGTGACCCCGGGGCTTAGGGATTTTTTCAGAAAATCTTTTTCTGCCGGTTAAGTTGTCGAGGGCTGATTTCTTTTCCAGTGATAAAAAGCCTTCTGTTTCGACCAAAAAACCTTTCTCGGGAGCATTTGCAACCTTTTGGCACAATTTTTGAGTCAATTGCAGAACTTTAGATTTTTTATGAAATTGTGACCCCGGGGCTTAGGGATTTTTTCAAAAAATCTTTTTCTGCCGGTTAAGTTGGCAACGGCTGATTTCTTTTCCAGTGATAAAAACCCTTCTGTTTCGACCAACAAACCATTCAGGGGAGCATTTGCAACCTTTTGGCACAATTTTTGAGTCAATTGGAGAACTTTAGATTTTTTATGAAATTGTGACCCCGGGGCTTAGGGGTTTTTTCAAAAAATCTTTTTCTGCCGGTTAAGTTGTCAAGGGCTGATTTCTTTTCCAGTGATAAAAAGCCTTCTGTTTCGACCAAAAAACCTTTCTCGGGAGCATTTGAAACCTTTTGGCACCATTTTTGAGTGAATTGCCGAAAGTCAGATTTTTGCTGAAATTGTGACCCCGGGGCTTAGGGATTTTTTCAAAAAATCTTTTTCTGCCGGTTAAGTTGTCAAGGGCTGATTTCTTTTCCAGTGATAAAAAACCTTCTGTTTCGACCAGCAAACCTTTCAGGGGAGCAGTTGCAACCGTTTGGCACCATTTTTGAGTCAATTGGAGAACTTCAGAATTTTCATGAAATTATGACGCCGGGGCTTAGGGATTTTTTCAAAAAATCTTTTTCTGCCGGTTAAGTTGTCGAGGGCTGATTTCTTTTCCTGTGATAAAAAGTCTTCTGTTTCGACCACCAAACCTTTCAGGGGAGCAGTTGCTACCGTTTGGCACCATTTTTGAGTGAATTGCCGAAAGTCAGATTTTTGCTGAAATTGTGACCCCGGGGCTTAGGGATTTTTTCAAAAAATCTTTTTCTGCCGGTTAAGTTGCCGAGGGCTGATTTCTTTTCCTGTGATAAAAAGCCTTCTGTTTCGACCAACAAACCTTTCAGGGGAGCATTTGCAAGCGTTTGGCACCATTTTTGAGTCAACTGGAGAACTTCAGATTTTTTATGAAATTGTGACCCCGGGGCTTAGAGATTTTTTCAAAAAATCTTTTTCTGCCGGTTAAGTTGTCGAGGGCTGATTTCTTTTCCAGTGATAAAAACCCTTCTGTTTCGACCACCAAACCTTTCAGGGGAGCATTTGGAACCGTTTGGCACCATTTTTGATTCAATTGCAGAACTTTAGATTTTTTATGAAATTGTGACCCCGGGGCTTAGGTATTTTTTCAAAAAATCTTTTTCTGCCGGTTCAGTTGTCGAGGGCTGATTTCTTTTCCTGTGATAAAAAGCCTTCTGTTTCGACCAAAAAACCTTTCGGGTGAGCATTTGAAACCTTTTGGCACCATTTTTGAGTGAATTGCCGAAAGTCAGATTTTTGCTGAAATTGTGACCCCGGGGCTTAGGGATTTTTTCAAAAAATCTTTTTTTGACGGTTAAGTTGCCGAGGGCTGATTTCTTTTCATGTGATAAAAAGCCTTCTGTTTCGACCACCAAACCTTTCAGGGGAGCATTTGCAACCGTTTGGCACCATTTTTAGGTCAATTGCAGAACGCCAGATTTTTGATGAAATTGCGACACTGGGGCTTAGCGATTTTTTAAAAAAAAATTTTTCTGCCGGTTAAGTTGTCGAGGGATGATTTCTTTTCCTATGATAAAAAGCCTTCTGTTTCGACCACCAAACCTTTCAGGGGAGCATTTGCAACCGTTTGGCACCAATTTTGAGTCAATTGGAGAACTTTAGATTTTTTATGAAATTGTGACCCCGGGGCTTAGGGATTTTTTCAAAAAATCTTTTTCTGCCGGTTAAGTTGTCGAGGGCTGATTTCTTTTCCAGTGATAAAAAGCCTTCTGTCTCGACCGCTAAACCTTCCAGGGGAGCATTTGAAACCGTTTGGCACCATTTTTAGGTCAATTGCAGAACGCCAGATTTTTGATGAAATTGCGACTCCGGGGCTTAGGGATTTTTTAAAAAAATCTTTTTCTGCCGGTTAAGTTGTCGAGGGATGATTTCTTTTCCAGCGATAAAAAGCCTTCTGTTTCAACCACCAAACCTTTCAGGGGAGCAGTTGCAACCGTTTGGCACCATTTTTGAGTCAATTGGAGAACTTTAGATTTTTTATGAAATTGTGACCCCGGGGCTTAGGGATTTTTTCAAAAAAACTTTTTCTGCCGGTTAAGTTGTTGAGGGCTGATTTCTTTTCCTATGATAAAAAGCCTTCTGTTTCGACCACCAAACCTTTCAGGGGAGCATTTGCAACCGTTTGGCACCAATTTTGAGTCAATTGGAGAACTTTAGATTTTTTTTGAAATTGCGACCCCGGGGCTTAGGGGTTTTTTCAAAAAAATCTTTTTCTGCCGGTTAAGTTGTCCAGGGCCAAATTCTTTTCCTGTGATAAAAAGCCTTCTGTTTCGACCACCAAACCTTTCAGGGGAGCATTTGCAACCGTTTGGCACCATTTTTAGGTCAATTGCAGAACGCCAGATTTTTGATGAAATTGCGACCCTGGGGCTTAGGGATTTTTTCAAAAAATTTTTTTCTGCCGGTTAAGTTGTCGAGGGCTGATTTCTTTTCCAGTGATAAAAAGCCTTCTGTCTCGACCGCTAAACCTTCCAGGGGAGCATTTGAAACCGTTTGGCACCATTTTTAGGTCAATTGCAGAACGCCAGATTTTTGATGAAATTGCGACCCCGGGGCTTAGGGATTTTTTCAAAAAATCTTTTTCTGCCTGTTAAGTTGTCGAGGGATGATTTCTTTTCCAGTGATAAAAAGCCTTCTGTTTCGAACACCAAACCTTTCAGGGGAGCAGTTGCAACCGTTTGGCACCATTTTTGAGTCAATTGGAGAACTTTAGATTTTTTATGAAATTGTGACCCCGGGGCTTAGGTATTTTTTCAAAAAATCTTTTTCTGCCGGTTAAGTTGTCGAGGGCTGATTTCTTTTCCTGTGATAAAAAGCCTTCTGTTTCGACCAAAAAACCTTTCGGGTGAGCATTTGAAACCTTTTGGCACCATTTTTGAGTGAATTGCCGAAAGTCAGATTTTTGCTGAAATTGTGACCCCGGGGCTTAGGGATTTTTTCAAAAAATCTTTTTCTGACGGTTAAGTTGCCGAGGGCTGATTTCTTTTCCTGTGATAAAAAGCCTTCTGTTTCGACCACCAAACCTTTCAGGGGAGCATTTGCAACCGTTTGGCACCATTTTTAGGTCAATTGCAGAACGCCAGATTTTTGATGAAATTGCGACCCTGGGGCTTAGCGATTTTTTCAAAATTTTTTTTTCTGCCGGTTAAGTTGTCGAGGGATGATTTCTTTTCCTATGATAAAAAGCCTTCTGTTTCGACCACCAAACCTTTCAGGGGAGCATTTGCAACCGTTTGGCACCAATTTTGAGTCAATTGGAGAACTTTAGATTTTTTTTGAAATTGCGACCCCGGGGCTTAGGGGTTTTTTCAAAAAAATCTTTTTCTGCCGGTTAAGTTGTCCAGGGCCAAATTCTTTTCCTGTGATAAAAAGCCTTCTGTTTCGACCACCAAACCTTTCAGGGGAGCATTTGCAACCGTTTGGCACCATTTTTAGGTCAATTGCAGAACGCCAGATTTTTGATGAAATTGCGACCCTGGGGCTTAGGGATTTTTTGAAAAAATTTTTTTCTGCCGGTTAAGTTGTTGAGGGCTGATTTCTTTTCCTATGGTAAAAAGCCTTCTGTTTCGACCACCAAACCTTTCAGGGGAGCATTTGCAACCGTTTGGCACCAATTTTGAGTCAATTGGAGAACTTTAGATTTCTTTTGAAATTGCGACCCCGGGGCTTAGGGGTTTTTTCAAAAAAATCTTTTTCTGCCGGTTAAGTTGTCCAGGGCCAATTTCTTTTCCTGTGATAAAAAGCCTTCTGTTTCGACCACCAAACCTTTCAGGGGAGCAGTTGCAACCGTTTGGCACCATTTTTGAGTCAATTGGAGAACTTTAGATTTTTTATGAAATTGTGACCCCGGGGCTTAGGTATTTTTTCAAAAAATCTTTTTCTGCCGGTTAAGTTGTCGAGGGCTGATTTCTTTTCCTGTGATAAAAAGCCTTCTGTTTCGACCAAAAAACCTTTCGGGTGAGCATTTGAAACCTTTTGGCACCATTTTTGAGTGAATTGCCGAAAGTCAGATTTTTGCTGAAATTGTGACCTTAGGGATTTTTTCAAAAAATCTTTTTCTGACGGTTAAGTTGCCGAGGGCTGATTTCTTTTCCTGTGATAAAAAGCCTTCTGTTTCGACCACCAAACCTTTCAGGGGAGCATTTGCAACCGTTTGGCACCAATTTTGAGTCAATTGGAGAACTTTAGATTTTTTTTGAAATTGCGACCCCGGGGCTTAGGGGTTTTTTCAAAAAAATCTTTTTCTGCCGGTTAAGTTGTCCAGGGCCAAATTCTTTTCCTGTGATAAAAAGCCTTCTGTTTCGACCACCAAACCTTTCAGGGGAGCATTTGCAACCGTTTGGCACCATTTTTAGGTCAATTGCAGAACGCCAGATTTTTGATGAAATTGCGACCCTGGGGCTTAGGGATTTTTTGAAAAAATTTTTTTCTGCCGGTTAAGTTGTTGAGGGCTGATTTCTTTTCCTATGGTAAAAAGCCTTCTGTTTCGACCACCAAACCTTTCAGGGGAGCATTTGCAACCGTTTGGCACCAATTTTGAGTCAATTGGAGAACTTTAGATTTCTTTTGAAATTGCGACCCCGGGGCTTAGGGGTTTTTTCAAAAAAATCTTTTTCTGCCGGTTAAGTTGTCCAGGGCCAATTTCTTTTCCTGTGATAAAAAGCCTTCTGTTTCGACCACCAAACCTTTCAGGGGAGCATTTGCAACCGTTTGGCACCATTTTTAGGTCAATTGCAGAACGCCAGATTTTTGATGAAATTGCGACCCTGGGGCTTAGGGATTTTTTCATAAAATTTTTTTCTGCCAGTTAAGTTGTCGAGGGCTGATTTCTTTTCCAGTGATAAAAAGCCTTCTGTCTCGACCGCTAAACCTTCCAGGGGAGCATTTGAAACCTTTTGGCACCATTTTTAGGTCAATTGCAGAACGCCAGATTTTTGATGAAATTGCGACCCCGGGGCTTAGGGATTTTTTCAAAAAATCTTTTTCTGCCGGTTAAGTTGTCGAGGGATGATTTCTTTTCCAGTGATAAAAAGCCTTCTGTTTCGAACACCAAACCTTTCAGGGGAGCAGTTGCAACCGTTTGGCACCATTTTTGAGTCAATTGGAGAACTTTAGATTTTTTATGAAATTTTGACCCCGGGGCTTAGGGATTTTTTCAAAAAAAACTTTTCCTGCCGGTTAAGTTGTTGAGGGCTGATTTCTTTTCCTATGATAAAAAGCCTTCTGTTTCGACCACCAAACCTTTCAGGGGAGCATTTGCAACCGTTTGGCACCAATTTTGAGTCAATTGGAGAACTTTAGATTTTTTATGAAATTGTGACCCCGGGGCTTAGGGATTTTTTCAAAAAATCTTTTTCTGCCGGTTAAGTTGTCGAGGGCTGATTTCTTTTCCAGTGATAAAAAGCCTTCTGTTTCGACCGCTAAACCTTCCAGGGGAGCATTTGAAACATTTTCGCACCATTTTTGAGTGAATTGCCGAAAGTCAGACTTTTGCTGAAATTGTGACACCAAAACTTTCAGGGGAGCATTTGCAACCGTTTGGCACCAATTTTGAGTCAATTGGAGAACTTTAGATTTTTTATGAAATTGTGACCCCGGGGCTTAGGGGTTTTTTCAAAAAAAAAGCTTTTTCTGCCGGTTAAGTTGTCCAGGGCCAATTTCCTTTCCTGTGATAAAAAGCCTTCTGTTTCGACCACCAAACCTTTCAGGGGAGCATTTGCAACCATTTGGCACCATTTTTGAGTCAATTGCAGAACGCCAGATTTTTGATGAAATTGCGACCCCGGGGCTTAGGGATTTTTTAAAAAAATCTTTTTCTGCTGGTTAAGTTGTCGAAGGCTGATTTCTTTTCTTGTGACAAAAAAACCTTCTGTTTTGACCAACAAACCTTTCAGGGGAGCAGTTGCAACCGTTTGGCACCATTTTTGAGTGAATTGCCGAAAGTCAGATATTTGCTGATATTGTGACCCCGGGGCTTAGGGATTTTGTCAAAAAATCTTTTTCTGCCGGTTAAGTTGTCGAGGGCTGATTTCTTTTCCTGTGATAAAAAGCCTTCTGTTTCGACCACCAAACCTTTCAGGGGAGCATTTGCAACCGTTTGGCACCATTTTTAGGTCAATTGCAGAACGCCAGATTTTTGATGAAATTGCGACCCTGGGGCTTAGCGATTTTTTCAAAATTTTTTTTTCTGCCGGTTAAGTTGTCGAGGGATGATTTCTTTTCCTATGATAAAAAGCCTTCTGTTTCGACCACCAAACCTTTCAGGGGAGCATTTGCAACCGTTTGGCACCAATTTTGAGTCAATTGGAGAACTTTAGATTTTTTTTGAAATTGCGACCCCGGGGCTTAGGGGTTTTTTCAAAAAAATCTTTTTCTGCCGGTTAAGTTGTCCAGGGCCAAATTCTTTTCCTGTGATAAAAAGCCTTCTGTTTCGACCACCAAACCTTTCAGGGGAGCATTTGCAACCGTTTGGCACCATTTTTAGGTCAATTGCAGAACGCCAGATTTTTGATGAAATTGCGACCCTGGGGCTTAGGGATTTTTTGAAAAAAATTTTTTCTGCCGGTTAAGTTGTTGAGGGCTGATTTCTTTTCCTATGGTAAAAAGCCTTCTGTTTCGACCACCAAACCTTTCAGGGGAGCATTTGCAACCGTTTGGCACCAATTTTGAGTCAATTGGAGAACTTTAGATTTCTTTTGAAATTGCGACCCCGGGGCTTAGGGGTTTTTTCAAAAAAATCTTTTTCTGCCGGTTAAGTTGTCCAGGGCCAATTTCTTTTCCTGTGATAAAAAGCCTTCTGTTTCGACCACCAAACCTTTCAGGGGAGCATTTGCAACCATTTGGCACCATTTTTGAGTCAATTGCAGAACGCCAGATTTTTGATGAAATTGCGACCCCGGGGCTTAGGGATTTTTTAAAAAAATCTTTTTCTGCTGGTTAAGTTGTCGAAGGCTGATTTCTTTTCTTGTGACAAAAAAACCTTCTGTTTTGACCAACAAACCTTTCAGGGGAGCAGTTGCAACCGTTTGGCACCATTTTTGAGTGAATTGCCGAAAGTCAGATATTTGCTGATATTGTGACCCCGGGGCTTAGGGATTTTGTCAAAAAATCTTTTTCTGCCGGTTAAGTTGTCGAGGGCTGATTTCTTTTCCTGTGATAAAAAGCCTTCTGTTTCGACCACCAAACCTTTCAGGGGAGCATTTGCAACCGTTTGGCACCATTTTTAGGTCAATTGCAGAACGCCAGATTTTTGATGAAATTGCGACCCTGGGGCTTAGCGATTTTTTCAAATTTTTTTTTTCTGCCGGTTAAGTTGTCGAGGGATGATTTCTTTTCCTATGATAAAAAGCCTTCTGTTTCGACCACCAAACCTTTCAGGGGAGCATTTGCAACCGTTTGGCACCAATTTTGAGTCAATTGGAGAACTTTAGATTTTTTTTGAAATTGCGACCCCGGGGCTTAGGGGTTTTTTCAAAAAAATCTTTTTCTGCCGGTTAAGTTGTCCAGGGCCAAATTCTTTTCCTGTGATAAAAAGCCTTCTGTTTCGACCACCAAACCTTTCAGGGGAGCATTTGCAACCGTTTGGCACCATTTTTAGGTCAATTGCAGAACGCCAGATTTTTGATGAAATTGCGACCCTGGGGCTTAGGGATTTTTTGAAAAAATTTTTTTCTGCCGGTTAAGTTGTTGAGGGCTGATTTCTTTTCCTATGGTAAAAAGCCTTCTGTTTCGACCACCAAACCTTTCAGGGGAGCATTTGCAACCGTTTGGCACCAATTTTGAGTCAATTGGAGAACTTTAGATTTCTTTTGAAATTGCGACCCCGGGGCTTAGGGGTTTTTTCAAAAAAATCTTTTTCTGCCGGTTAAGTTGTCCAGGGCCAATTTCTTTTCCTGTGATAAAAAGCCTTCTGTTTCGACCACCAAACCTTTCAGGGGAGCATTTGCAACCGTTTGGCACCATTTTTAGGTCAATTGCAGAACGCCAGATTTTTGATGAAATTGCGACCCTGGGGCTTAGGGATTTTTTCATAAAATTTTTTTCTGCCAGTTAAGTTGTCGAGGGCTGATTTCTTTTCCAGTGATAAAAAGCCTTCTGTCTCGACCGCTAAACCTTCCAGGGGAGCATTTGAAACCTTTTGGCACCATTTTTAGGTCAATTGCAGAACGCCAGATTTTTGATGAAATTGCGACCCCGGGGCTTAGGGATTTTTTCAAAAAATCTTTTTCTGCCGGTTAAGTTGTCGAGGGATGATTTCTTTTCCAGTGATAAAAAGCCTTCTGTTTCGAACACCAAACCTTTCAGGGGAGCAGTTGCAACCGTTTGGCACCATTTTTGAGTCAATTGGAGAACTTTAGATTTTTTATGAAATTGTGACCCCGGGGCTTAGGGATTTTTTCAAAAAATCTTTTTCTGCCGGTTAAGTTGTCGAGGGCTGATTTCTTTTCCAGTGATAAAAAGCCTTCTGTTTCGACCGCTAAACCTTCCAGGGGAGCATTTGAAACATTTTCGCACCATTTTTGAGTGAATTGCCGAAAGTCAGACTTTTGCTGAAATTGTGACACCAAAACTTTCAGGGGAGCATTTGCAACCGTTTGGCACCAATTTTGAGTCAATTGGAGAACTTTAGATTTTTTATGAAATTGTGACCCCGGGGCTTAGGGGTTTTTTCAAAAAAAAAGCTTTTTCTGCCGGTTAAGTTGTCCAGGGCCAATTTCCTTTCCTGTGATAAAAAGCCTTCTGTTTCGACCACCAAACCTTTCAGGGGAGCATTTGCAACCATTTGGCACCATTTTTGAGTCAATTGCAGAACGCCAGATTTTTGATGAAATTGCGACCCCGGGGCTTAGGGATTTTTTAAAAAAATCTTTTTCTGCTGGTTAAGTTGTCGAAGGCTGATTTCTTTTCTTGTGACAAAAAAACCTTCTGTTTTGACCAACAAACCTTTCAGGGGAGCAGTTGCAACCGTTTGGCACCATTTTTGAGTGAATTGCCGAAAGTCAGATATTTGCTGATATTGTGACCCCGGGGCTTAGGGATTTTGTCAAAAAATCTTTTTCTGCCGGTTAAGTTGTCGAGGGCTGATTTCTTTTCCTGTGATAAAAAGCCTTCTGTTTCGACCACCAAATCTTTCAGGGGAGCATTTTCAACCGTTTGGCACCATTTTTGAGTCATTTGCAGAACGCCAGATTTTTGATGAAATTGTGACCCCGGGGCTTAGGGATTTTTTCAAAAAATCTTTTTCTGCCGGTTAAGTTGTCGAGGGCTGATTTCTTTTCCAGTGATAAAAAACCTTCTGTTTCGACCAAAAAACCTTTCGGGGGAGCATTTGATACCTTTTGGCACCATTTTTGAGTGAATTGCCGAAAGTCAGATTTTTGCTGAAATTGTGACCCCGGGGCTTAGGGATTTTTTCAAAAAATCTTTTTTTGCCGGTTAAGTTGTCGAGGGCTGATTTCTTTTATTGTGATAAAAAGCCTTCTGTTTCGACCAACAAACCTTTCTGGGGAGCATTTGAAACCTTTTGGCACCATTTTTAGGTCAATTGCAGAACGATAGATTTTTGATGAAATTGTGACCCCGGGGCTTATGGGTTTTTTCAAAAAAATCTTTTTCCACCGGTTAAGTTGTCCAGGGCCAATTTCTTTTCCTGTGATAAAAAGCCTTCTGTTTCGACCACCAAACCTTTCAGGGGAGCATTTGCAACCGTTTGGCACCATTTTTAGGTCAATTGCAGAACGCCAGATTTTTGATGAAATTGCGACCCCGGGGCTTAGGGATTTTTTCAAAAAATCTTTTTCTGCCGGTTAAGTTGTCGAGGGATGATTTCTTTTCCAGTGATAAAAAGCCTTCTGTTTCAACCACCAAACCTTTCAGGGGAGCAGTTGCAACCGTTTGGCACCATTTTTGAGTCAATTGGAGAACTTTAGATTTTTTATGAAATTGTGATCCCCGGGCTTAGGGATTTTTTCAAAAAAACTTTTTCTGCCGGTTAAGTTGTTGAGGGCTGATTTCTTTTCCTATGATAAAAAGCCTTCTGTTTCGACCACCAAACCTTTCAGGGGAGCATTTGCAACCGTTTGGCACCAATTTTGAGTCAATTGGAGAACTTTAGATTTTTTTTGAAATTGCGACCCCGGGGCTTAGGGGTTTTTTCAAAAAAATCTTTTTCTGCCGGTTAAGTTGTCCAGGGCCAATTTCTTTTCCTGTGATAAAAAGCCTTCTGTTTTGACCACCAAACCTTTCAGGGGAGCATTTGCAACCGTTTGGCACCATTTTTAGGTCAATTGCAGAACGCCAGATTTTTGATGAAATTGCGACCCTGGGGCTTAGGGATTTTTTCATAAAATTTTTTTCTGCCAGTTAAGTTGTCGAGGGGTGATTTCTTTTCCAGTGATAAAAAGCCTTCTGTCTCGACCGCTAAACCTTCCAGGGGAGCATTTGAAACCTTTTGGCACCATTTTTAGGTCAATTGCAGAACGCCAGATTTTTGATGAAATTGCGACCCCGGGGCTTAGGGATTTTTTCAAAAAATCTTTTTCTGCCGGTTAAGTTGTCGAGGGATGATTTCTTTTCCAGTGATAAAAAGCCTTCTGTTTCGAACACCAAACCTTTCAGGGGAGCAGTTGCAACCGTTTGGCACCATTTTTGAGTCAATTGGAGAACTTTAGATTTTTTATGAAATTTTGACCCCGGGGCTTAGGGATTTTTTCAAAAAAAACTTTTCCTGCCGGTTAAGTTGTTGAGGGCTGATTTCTTTTCCTATGATAAAAAGCCTTCTGTTTCGACCACCAAACCTTTCAGGGGAGCATTTGCAACCGTTTGGCACCAATTTTGAGTCAATTGGAGAACTTTAGATTTTTTATGAAATTGTGACCCCGGGGCTTAGGGATTTTTTCAAAAAATCTTTTTCTGCCGGTTAAGTTGTCGAGGGCTGATTTCTTTTCCAGTGATAAAAAGCCTTCTGTTTCGACCGCTAAACCTTCCAGGGGAGCATTTGAAACCTTTTCGCACCATTTTTGAGTGAATTGCCGAAAGTCAGACTTTTGCTGAAATTGTGACACCAAAACTTTCAGGGGAGCATTTGCAACCGTTTGGCACCAATTTTGAGTCAATTGGAGAACTTTAGATTTTTTATGAAATTGTGACCCCGGGGCTTAGGGGTTTTTTCAAAAAAAAGCTTTTTCTGCCGGTTAAGTTGTCCAGGGCCAATTTCCTTTCCTGTGATAAAAAGCCTTCTGTTTTGACCACCAAACCTTTCAGGGGAGCATTTGCAACCATTTGGCACCATTTTTGAGTCAATTGCAAAACTTTAGATTTTTTATGAAATTGTGATCCCCGGGCTTAGGGATTTTTTCAAAAAAACTTTTTCTGCCGGTTAAGTTGTTGAGGGCTGATTTGTTTTCCTATGATAAAAAGCCTTCTGTTTCGACCACCAAACCTTTCAGGGGAGCATTTGCAACCGTTTGGCACCAATTTTGAGTCAATTGGAGAACTTTAGATTTTTTTTGAAATTGCGACCCCGGGGCTTAGGGGTTTTTTCAAAAAAATCTTTTTCTGCCGGTTAAGTTGTCCAGGGCCAATTTCTTTTCCTGTGATAAAAAGCCTTCTGTTTCGACCACCAAACCTTTCAGGGGAGCATTTGCAACCGTTTGGCACCATTTTTAGGGCAATTGCAGAACGCCAGATTTTTGATGAAATTGCGACCCTGGGGCTTAGGGATTTTTTCATAAAATTTTTTTCTGCCAGTTAAGTTGTCGAGGGCTGATTTCTTTTCCAGTGATAAAAAGCCTTCTGTCTCGACCGCTAAACCTTCCAGGGGAGCATTTGAAACCTTTTGGCACCATTTTTAGGTCAATTGCAGAACGCCAGATTTTTGATGAAATTGCGACCCCGGGGCTTAGGGATTTTTTCAAAAAATCATTTTCTGCCGGTTAAGTTGTCGAGGGATGATTTCTTTTCCAGTGATAAAAAGCCTTCTGTTTCGAACACCAAACCTTTCAGGGGAGCAGTTGCAACCGTTTGGCACCATTTTTGAGTCAATTGGAGAACTTTAGATTTTTTATGAAATTTTGACCCCGGGGCTTAGGGATTTTTTCAAAAAAAACTTTTCCTGCCGGTTAAGTTGTTGAGGGCTGATTTCTTTTCCTATGATAAAAAGCCTTCTGTTTCGACCACCAAACCTTTCAGGGGAGCATTTGCAACCGTTTGGCACCAATTTTGAGTCAATTGGAGAACTTTAGATTTTTTATGAAATTGTGACCCCGGGGCTTAGGGATTTTTTCAAAAAATCTTTTTCTGCCGGTTAAGTTGTCGAGGGCTGATTTCTTTTCCAGTGATAAAAAGCCTTCTGTTTCGACCGCTAAACCTTCCAGGGGAGCATTTGAAACCTTTTCGCACCATTTTTGAGTGAATTGCCGAAAGTCAGACTTTTGCTGAAATTGTGACACCAAAACTTTCAGGGGAGCATTTGCAACCGTTTGGCACCAATTTTGAGTCAATTGGAGAACTTTAGATTTTTTATGAAATTGTGACCCCGGGGCTTAGGGGTTTTTTCAAAAAAAAGCTTTTTCTGCCGGTTAAGTTGTCCAGGGCCAATTTCCTTTCCTGTGATAAAAAGCCTTCTGTTTTGACCACCAAACCTTTCAGGGGAGCATTTGCAACCATTTGGCACCATTTTTGAGTCAATTGCAGAACGCCAGATTTTTGATGAAATTGCGACCCCGGGGCTTAGGGATTTTTTAAAAAAATCTTTTTCTGCTGGTTAAGTTGTCGAAGGCTGATTTCTTTTCTTGTGACAAAAAAAAACCTTCTGTTTTGACCAACAAACCTTTCAGGGGAGCAGTTGCAACCGTTTGGCACCATTTTTGAGTGAATTGCCGAAAGTCAGATATTTGCTGATATTGTGACCCCGGGGCTTAGGGATTTTGTCAAAAAATCTTTTTCTGCCGGTTAAGTTGTCGAGGGCTGATTTCTTTTCCTGTGATAAAAAGCCTTCTGTTTCGACCACCAAACCTTTCAGGGGAGCATTTGCAACCGTTTGGCACCATTTTTGAGTCCTTTGCAGAACGCCAGATTTTTGATGAAATTGTGACCCCGGGGCTTAGGGATTTTTTCAAAAAATCTTTTTCTGCCGGTTAAGTTGTCGAGGGCTGATTTCTTTTCCAGTGATAAAAAGCCTTCTGTTTCGACCAAAAAACCTTTCGGGTGAGCATTTGATACCTTTTGGCACCATTTTTGAGTGAATTGCCGAAAGTCAGATTTTTGCTGAAATTGTGACCCCGGGGCTTAGGGATTTTTTCAAAAAATCTTTTTTTGCCGGTTAAGTTGTCGAGGGCTGATTTCTTTTATTGTGATAAAAAGCCTTCTGTTTCGACCAACAAACCTTTCTGGGGAGCATTTGAAACCTTTTGGCACCATTTTTAGGTCAATTGCAGAACGATAGATTTTTGATGAAATTGTGACCCCGGGGCTTATGGGTTTTTTCAAAAAAATCTTTTTCCGCCGGTTAAGTTGTCCAGGGCCAATTTCTTTTCCTGTGATAAAAAGCCTTCTGTTTCGACCACCAAACCTTTCAGGGGAGCATTTGCAACCGTTTGGCACCATTTTTAGGTCAATTGCAGAACGCCAGATTTTTGATGAAATTGCGACCCCGGGGCTTAGGGATTTTTTCAAAAAATCTTTTTCTGCCGGTTAAGTTGTCGAGGGATGATTTCTTTTCCAGTGATAAAAAGCCTTCTGTTTCAACCACCAAACCTTTCAGGGGAGCAGTTGCAACCGTTTGGCACCATTTTTGAGTCAATTGGAGAACTTTAGATTTTTTATGAAATTGCGACCCCGGGGCTTAGGGGTTTTTTCAAAAAAATCTTTTTCTGCCGGTTAAGTTGTCCAGGGCCAATTTCTTTTCCTGTGATAAAAAGCCTTCTGTTTCGACCACCAAACCTTTCAGGGGAGCATTTGCAACCGTTTGGCACCATTTTTAGGTCAATTGCAGAACGCCAGATTTTTGATGAAATTGCGACCCTGGGGCTTAGGGATTTTTTCAAAAAATTTTTTTCTGCCGGTTAAGTTGTCGAGGGCAGATTTCTTTTCCTATGATAAAAAGCCTTCTGTTTCGACCACCAAACCTTTCAGGGGAGCATTTGCAACCGTTTGGCACCAATTTTGAGTCAATTGGAGAACTTTAGATTTTTTATGAAATTTTGACCCCGGGGCTTAGGGATTTTTTCAAAAAAAAACATTTCCTGCCGGTTAAGTTGTTGAGGGCTGATTTCTTTTCCTATGATAAAAAGCCTTCTGTTTCGACCACCAAACCTTTCAGGGGAGCATTTGCAACCGTTTGGCACCAATTTTGAGTCAATTGGAGAACTTTAGATTTTTTATGAAATTGTGACCCCGGGGCTTAGGGATTTTTTCAAAAAATCTTTTTCTGCCGGTTAAGTTGTCGAGGGCTGATTTCTTTTCCAGTGATAAAAAGCCTTCTGTTTCGACCGCTAAACCTTCCAGGGGAGCATTTGAAACCTTTTCACACCATTTTTGAGTGAATTGCCGAAAGTCAGACTTTTGCTGAAATTGTGACCCCGGGGCTTAGGGATTTTTTCAAAAAAACTTTTTCTGCCGGTTAAGTTGTCGACGGCTAATTTCTTTTCCTGTAATAAAATGCCTTATGTTTCGACCACCAAACCTTTCAGGGGAGCATTTGCAACCGTTTGGCACCATTTTTCAGTCAACTGGAGAACTTCAGATTTTTTAAGAAATTGTGACCCCGGGGCTTAGGGATTTTTTCAAAAAATCTTTTTCTGCCGGTTAAGTTGTCGAGGGATGATTTCACCGAAAAAGCTTTCAGTCGATCGTTTGCAACAGTTTGGCACCATTTCAGAGTGAATTGCAGAACGTCAGATTTTTGCTGAAATTGTGACCGCGCGGCTTAGGGATTTTTTCAAAAAAAGTTGTTCAGACGTCGAGGGCTAATTCTGTTTACCATGATAAAAACCCATCAGTTTCCACCGAAAAAGCTTTCAGGGGATCATTTGCAACAGTTTGGCACGATTTCTGAGTGAATTGCAGAACGTCAGATTTTTGCTGAAATTGTGACCGCGCGGCTTAGGGATTTTTTCAAAAAAAGGTGCTCAGACGTCGTGGGCTAATTCTGCTTCCCATGATACAAACCCATCTGTTTCCACCGAAAAAGCTTTCAGGGGATTGATTGCAACAGTTTGGCACTATTTCTGAGTGAATTGCAGAACGTCAGATTTTTGCTGAAATTGTGACCGCGCGGCTTAGGTATTTTTTGAAAAAAAGTTGTTCAGACGTCCAGGGCTAATTCTGTTTCCCATGATTCAAACCCATCTGTTTCCACCGAAAAAGCTTTCAGTCGATCGTTTGCAACAGTTTGGCACCATTTCTGAGTGAATTGCAGAATGTCAGATTTTTGCTGAAATTGTGACCACACGGCTTAGGGATTTTTTCAAAAAAAGTTGTTGAGATATCGAGGGCTAATTCTGTTTCCCATGATAAAAACCAATCTGTTTTCACCGAAAAAGCTTTCAGGGGATCGTTTGCAACAGTTTGGCACGATTTCTGAGTGAATTGCAGAACGTCAGATTTTTGCTGAAATTGTGACCGCGCGGCTTAGGGATTTTTTCAAAAAAAGTTGTTCAGATGTCAATTGCTAATTCTGTTTCCCATGATAAAATCACATCTGTTTCCACCGAAAAAGCTTTCAGTCGATCGTTAGCAACAGTTTGGCACCATTTCTGAGTGAATTGCAGAACGTCAGATTTTTGCTGAAATTGTGACCGCGCGGCTTAGGGATTTTTTCAAAAAAAGGTGTTCAGACACCTAGGGCTAATTCTGTTTACCATGATACAAACCCATCTGTTTTCACTGAAAAAGCTTTCAGGGGATTGTTTGCAACAGTTTGGCACGATTTCTGAGTGAATTGCAGAACGTCAGATTTTTGCTGAAATTGTGACCGCGCGGCTTAGGGATTTTTTCAAAAAAAATTGTTCAGACGTCGAGGGCTAATTCTGTTTACCATGATAAAAACCCATCAGTTTCCACCGAAAAAGCTTTCAGGGGATCATTTGCAACAGTTTGGCACGATTTCTGAGTGAATTGCAGAACGTCAGATTTTTGCTGAAATTGTGACCGCGCGGCTTAGGGATTTTTTCAAAAAAAGGTGCTCAGACGTCGTGGGCTAATTCTGCTTCCCATGATACAAACCCATCTGTTTCCACCGAAAAAGCTTTCAGGGGATTGATTGCAACAGTTTGGCACTATTTCTGAGTGAATTGCAGAACGTCAGATTTTTGCTGAAATTGTGACCGCGCGGCTTAGGTATTTTTTGAAAAAAAGTTGTTCAGACGTCCAGGGCTAATTCTGTTTCCCATGATTCAAACCCATCTGTTTCCACCGAAAAAGCTTTCAGTCGATCGTTTGCAACAGTTTGGCACCATTTCTGAGTGAATTGCAGAATGTCAGATTTTTGCTGAAATTGTGACCACGCGGCTTAGGGATTTTTTCAAAAAAAGTTGTTGAGACATCGAGGGCTAATTCTGTTTCCCATGATAAAAACCAATCTGTTTTCACCGAAAAAGCTTTCAGGGGATCGTTTGCAACAGTTTGGCACGATTTCTGAGTGAATTGCAGAACGTCAGATTTTTGCGGAAATTGTGACCGCGCGGCTTAGGGATTTTTTCAAAAAAAGTTGTTCAGATGTCAATTGCTAATTCTGTTTCCCATGATAAAATCACATCTGTTTCCACCGAAAAAGCTTTCAGTCGATCGTTAGCAACAGTTTGGCACCATTTCTGAGTGAATTGCAGAACGTCAGATTTTTGCTGAAATTGTGACCGCGCGGCTTAGGGATTTTTTCAAAAAAAGGTGTTCAGACACCTAGGGCTAATTCTGTTTACCATGATACAAACCCATCTGTTTTCACTGAAAAAGCTTTCAGGGGATCGTTTGCAACAGTTTGGCACGATTTCTGAGTGAATTGCAGAACGTCAGATTTTTGCTGAAATTGTGACCGCGCGGCTTAGGGATTTTTTCAAAAAAAATTGTTCAGACATCGAGGGCTAATTCTGTTTCCCATGATAAAAACCCAGCTGTTTCCACCGAAAAAGCTTTCAGGGGATCGTTTGCAACAGTTTGGCACGATTTCTGAGTGAATTGCAGAACGTCAGATTTTTGCTGAAATTGTGACCACGTGGCTTAGGTATTTTTTCAAAAAAAGGTGTTCAGACATCTAGGGCTAATTCTGTTTTCCATGATACAAACCCATCTGTTTTCACCGAAAAAGCTTTCAGGGGATCGTTTGCAACAGTTTGGCACGATTTCTGAGTGAATTGCAGAACGTCAGATTTTTGCTGAAATTGTGTGTGACCGCGCGGCTTAGGGATTTTTTCAAAAAAAGTTGTTCAGACGTCGAGGGCTAATTCTGCTTCCCATGATACAAGCCCATCTGTTTCCAGCGAAAAAGCTTTAGGGGATCGTTTGCAACAGTTTGGGAACATTTTTGAGTGAATTGCAGAACGTCAGATTTTTGCTGAAATTGTGACCGTGCGGCTTAGGGATTTTTTCAAAAAAAGTTGTTCAGACGTCGGGGACTAATTCTGTTTCCCATGATACAAACCCATCTGTTTCCACGAAAAAGCTTTCAGGGGATCGTTTGCAACAGTTTGGGAACATTTCTGAGTGAATTGCAGAACGTCAGATTTTTGCTGAAATTGTGACCACGCGGCTTAGGGATTTTTTCAAAAAAAGTTGTTCAGACGTCGAGGGCTAATTCTGTTTCCCATGTTTCACTCCCATCTGTTTCCACCGAAAAAGCTTTCAGGGGATCGTTTGCAACAGTTTGGGAACATTTCTGAGTGAATTGCAGAACGTCAGATTTTTGCTGAAATTGTGACCGCGCGGCTTAGGGATTTTGTCAAAAAAAAGTTGTTCAGACGTTGAGGGCTAATTCTGTTTCCCATGATACAAACTCATCTGTTTCCACCGAAAAAGCTTTCAGGGGATCGTTTGCACAAGTTTGGCACATTTTGAGTGAATTGCAGAACGTCAGATTTTGCTGAAATTGTGACCGCGCGGCTTAGGGATTTTTTCAAAAAAAGTTGTTCAGACGTCGAGGGCTAATTCTGTTTCCCATGATAAAAACCCATCTGTTTCCACCGAAAAAGCTTTCAGGGGATCGTATGCACATGTTTGGCACCATTTCTGAGTGAATTGCAGAACGTCAGATTTTTACTGAAATTGTGACCACGCGGCTTAGGGATTTTTTCAAAAAAAGGAGTTCAGACATCAAGGGCTAATTCTGTTTACCATGATACAAACCCATCTGTTTCCACCGAAAAAGCTTTCAGGGGATCATTTGCAACAGTTTGGCACCATTTCTGAGTGAATTGCAGAACGTCAGATTTTTGCTGAAATTGTGACCGCGCGGCTTAGGGATTTTTTCAAAAAAAGTTGCTCAGACGTCGAGGGCTAATTCTGTTTCCCATGATAAAAACCCATCTGTTTCCACCGAAAAAGCTTTCAGGGGATCGTTTGCACATGTTTGGCACCATTTCTGAGTGAATTGCAGAACGTCAGATTTTTACTGAAATTGTGACCGCGCGGCTTAGGGATTTTTTCAAAAAAAGGTGTTCAGACATCAAGGGCTAATTCTGTTTACCATGATACAAACCCATCTGTTTCCACTGAAAAAGCTTTCAGGGGATCGTTTGCAACAGTTTGGCACCATTTCTGAGTGAATTGCAGAACGTCAGATTTTTGCTGAAATTGTGACCGCGCGGCTTAGGGATTTTTTCAAAAAAAGTTGGTCAGACGTCGAGGGCTAATTCTGTTTCCCATGATACAAACCCATCTGTTTCCACCGAAAAAGCTTTCATTCGATCGTTTGCAACAGTTTGGCACCATTTTGAGTGAATTGCAGAAAGTCAGATTTTTGCTGAAATTGTGACCGCGCGGCTTAGGGATTTTTTCAAAAAAAGGTGCTCAGACGTCGTGGGCTAATTCTGTTTCCCATGATACAAACCCATCTGTTTCCACCGAAAAAGCTTTCAGGGGATCGATTGCAACAGTTTGGCTCCATTTCTGAGTGAATTGCAGAACGTCAGATTTTTGCGGAAATTGTGACCGCGCGGCTTAGGTATTTTTTGAAAAAAAGTTGTTCAGACGTCCAGGGCTAATTCTGTTTCCCATGATTCAAACCCATCTGTTTCCACCGAAAAAGCTTTCAGTCGATCGTTTGCAACAGTTTGGCACCATTTCTGAGTGAATTGCAGAATGTCAGATTTTTGCTGAAATTGTGACCGCGCGGCTTAGGGATTTTTTCAAAAAAAGTTGTTGAGACATCTAGGGCTAATTCTGTTTCCCATGATACAAACCCATCTGTTTCCACCGAAAAAGCTTTCAGGGGATCGTTTGCAACAGTTTGGCACGATTTCTGAGTGAATTGCAGAACGTCAGATTTTTGCGGAAATTGTGACCGCGCGGCTTAGGGATTTTTTCAAAAAAAGGTGTTCAGACATCTAGGGCTAATTCTGTTTCCCATGATACAAACCCATCTGTTTCCACCGAAAAAGCTTTCAGGGGATCGTTTGCAACAGTTTGGCACGATTTCTGAGTGAATTGCAGAACGTCAGATTTTTGCGGAAATTGTGACCGCGCGGCTTAGGGATTTTTTCAAAAAAAGTTGTTCAGGTGTCAAGGGCTAATTCTGTTTCCCTTGATAAAATCACATCTGTTTCCACCAAAAAAGCTTTCAGTCGATCTTTAGCAACAGTTTGGCACCATTTCTGAGTGAATTGCAGAACGTCAGATTTTTGCTGAAATTCTGACCGCGCGGCTTAGGGATTTTTTCAAAAAAAGTTGCTCAGACGTCGTGGGCTAATTCTGTTTCCCATGATACAAACCCATCTGTTTTCACCGAAAAAGCTTTCAGGGGATCGTTTGCAACAGTTTGGCACCATTTCTGAGTGAATTGGAGAACGTCAGATTTTTGCTGAAATTGTGACCGCGCGGCTTAGGTATTTTTTCAAAAAAAGTTGGTCAGACGTCGAGGGGTAATTCTGTTTCCCATGATACAAACCCATCTGTTTCCACCGAAAAAGCTTTCAGGGGATCATTTGCAACAGTTTGGCACCATTTCTGAGTGAATTGCAGAACGTAAAATTTTTGCTGAAATTGTGACCGCTCGGCTTAGGCATTTTTTCAAAAAAAGGTGTTCAGACATCGAGGGCTTATTCTGTTTCCCATGATACAAACCCATCTGTTTTCACCGAAAAAGCTTTCAGGGGATCGTTTGCAACAGTTTGGCACGATTTCTGAGTGAATTGCAGAACGCCAGATTTTTGATGAAATTGTGATCCCGGGGCTTAGGGATTTTTTCAAAAAATCTTTTTCTGCCGGTTAAGTTGTCCAGGGCCAATTTCTTTTCCTGTGATAAAAAGCCTTCTGTTTCGACCACCAAACCTTTCAGGGGATCGTTTGCAACCGTTTGGCACCATTTTTAGGTCAATTGCAGAACGCCAGATTTTTGCTGAAATTGTGACCGCGCGGCTTAGGGATTTTTTCAAAAAAAGTTGGTCAGACGTCGAGGACTAATTCTGTTTCCCATGATACAAACCCATCTGTTTCCACCGAAAAAGCTTTCATTCGATCGTTTGCAACAGTTTGGTACCATTTCTGAGTGAATTGCAGAAAGTCAGATTTTTGCTGAAATTGTGACCGCGCGGCTTAGGGATTTTTTCAAAAAAAGGTGCTTAGACGTCGTGGGCTAATTCTGTTTCCCATGATACAAACCCATCTGTTTCCACCGAAAAAGCTTTCAGGGGATCGATTGCAACAGTTTGGCACCATTTCTGAGTGAATTGCAGAACGTCAGATTTTTGCTGAAATTGTGACCGCGCGGCTTAGGTATTTTTTGAAAAAAAGTTGTTCAGACGTCCAGGGCTAATTCTGTTTCCCATGATTCAAACCCATCTGTTTCCACCGAAAAAGCTTTCAGTCGATCGTTTGCAACAGTTTGGCACCATTTCTGAGTGAATTGCAGAATGTCAGATTTTTGCTGAAATTGTGACCGCGCGGCTTAGGGATTTTTTCAAAAAAAGTTGTTGAGACATCGAGGGCTAATTCTGTTTCCCATGATAAAAACCCATCTGTTTTCACCGAAAAAGCTTTCAGGGGATCGTTTGCAACAGTTTGGCACGATTTCTGAATGAATTGCAGAACGTCAGATTTTTCTGAAATTGTGACCGCGCGGCTTAGGTATTTTTTGAAAAAAAGTTGTTCAGACGTCCAGGGCTAATTCTGTTTCCCATGATTCAAACCCATCTGTTTCCACCGAAAAAGCTTTCAGTCCATCGTTTGCAACAGTTTGGCACCATTTCTGAGTGAATTGCAGAATGTCAGATTTTTGCTGAAATTGTGACCGCGCGGCTTAGGTATTTTTTCAAAAAAAGGTGTTCAGACATCTAGGGCTAATTCTGTTTCCCATGATACAAACCCATCTGTTTCCACCGAAAAAGCTTTCAGGGGATCGTTTGCAACAGTTTGGCACGATTTCTGAGTGAATTGCAGAACGTCAGATTTTTGCTGAAATTGTGACCGCGCGGCTTAGGGATTTTTTCAAAAAAAGTTGTTCAGATGTCAAGGGCTAATTCTGTTTCCCTTGATAAAATCACATCTGTTTCCACCAAAAAAGCTTTCAGTCGATCTTTAGCAACAGTTTGGCACCATTTCTGAGTGAATTGCAGAACGTCAGATTTTTGCTGAAATTCTGACCGCGCGGCTTAGGTATTTTTTCAAAAAAAGTTGGTCAGACGTCGAGGGCTAATTCTGTTTCCCATGATACAAACCCATCTGTTTCCACCGAAAAAGCTTTCAGGGGATCATTTGCAACAGTTTGGCACCATTTCTGAGTGAATTGCAGAACGTAAAATTTTTGCTGAAATTGTGACCGCGCGGCTTAGGCATTTTTTCAAAAAAAGGTGTTCAGACATCGAGGGCTTATTCTGTTTCCCATGATACAAACCCATCTGTTTTCACCGAAAAAGCTTTCAGGGGATCGTTTGCAACAGTTTGGCACGATTTCTGAGTGAATTGCAGAACGCCAGATTTTTGATGAAATTGTGACCCCGGGGCTTAGGGATTTTTTCAAAAAATCTCTTTCTGCCGGTTAAGTTGTCGAGGGATGATTTCTTTTCCAGTGATAAAAAGCCTTCTGTTTCAACCACCAAACCTTTCAGGGGAGCAGTTGCAACCGTTTGGCACCATTTTTGAGTCAATTGGAGAACTTTAGATTTTTTATGAAATTCTGACCCCGGGGCTTAGGGATTTTTTCAAAAAAACTTTTTCTGCCGGTTAAGTTGTTGAGGGCTGATTTCTTTTCCTATGATAAAAAGCCTTCTGTTTCGACCACCAAACCTTTCAGGGGAGCATTTGCAACCGTTTGGCACCAATTTTGAGTCAATTGGAGAACTTTAGATTTTTTTTGAAATTGCGACCCCGGGGCTTAGGGGTTTTTTCAAAAAAATCTTTTTCTGCCGGTTAAGTTGTCCAGGGCCAATTTCTTTTCCTGTGATAAAAAGCCTTCTGTTTCGACCACCAAACCTTTCAGGGGAGCATTTGCAACCGTTTGGCACCATTTTTAGGTCAATTGCAGAACGCCAGATTTTTGATGAAATTGTGACCCTGGGGCTTAGGGATTTTTTCAAAAAAATTTTTTCTGCCGGTTAAGTTGTCGAGGGCTGATTTCTTTTCCTATGATAAAAAGCCTTCTGTTTCGACCACCAAACCTTTCAGGGGAGCATTTGCAACCGTTTGGCACCAATTTTGAGTCAATTGGAGAACTTTAGATTTTTTATGAAATTGTGACCCCGGGGCTTAGGGATTTTTTCAAAAAATCTTTTTCTGCCGGTTAAGTTGTCTAGGGCTGATTTCTTTTCCAGTGATAAAAAGCCTTCTGTCTCGACCGCTAAACCTTCCAGGGGAGCATTTGAAACCGTTTGGCACCATTTTTAGGTCAATTGCAGAACGCCAGATTTTTGATGAAATTGCGACCCCGGGGCTTAGGGATTTTTTCAAAAAATCTTTTTCTGCCGGTTAAGTTGTCGAGGGATGATTTCACCGAAAAAGCTTTCAGTCGATCGTTTGCAACAGTTTGGCACCATTTCAGAGTGAATTGCAGAACGTCAGATTTTTGCTGAAATTGTGACCGCGCGGCTTAGGTATTTTTTGAAAAAAAGTTGTTCAGACGTCCAGGGCTAATTCTGTTTCCCATGATTCAAACCCATCTGTTTCCACCGAAAAAGCTTTCAGTCGATCGTTTGCAACAGTTTGGCACCATTTCTGAGTGAATTGCAGAATGTCAGATTTTTGCTGAAATTGTGACCGCGCGGCTTAGGTATTTTTTCAAAAAAAGTTGGTCAGACGTCGAGGGCTAATTCTGTTTCCCATGATACAAACCCATCTGTTTTCACTGAAAAAGCTTTCAGGGGATCGTTTGCAACAGTTTGGCACGATTTCTGAGTGAATTGCAGAACGTAAAATTTTTGCTGAAATTGTGACCGCGCGGCTTAGGCATTTTTTCAAAAAAAGGTGTTCAGACATCGAGGGCTTATTCTGTTTCCCATGATACAAACCCATCTGTTTTCACTGAAAAAGCTTTCAGGGGATCGTTTGCAACAGTTTGGCACGATTTCTGAGTGAATTGCAGAATGTCAGATTTTTGATGAAATTGTGACCCCGGGGCTTAGGGATTTTTTCAAAAAATCTCTTTCTGCCGGTTAAGTTGTCGAGGGATGATTTCTTTTCCAGTGATAAAAAGCCTTCTGTTTCAACCACCAAACCTTTCAGGGGAGCAGTTGCAACCGTTTGGCACCATTTTTGAGTCAATTGGAGAACTTTAGATTTTTTATGAAATTGTGACCCCGGGGCTTAGGGATTTTTTCAAAAAATCTTTTTCTGCCGGTTAAGTTGTCGAGGGCTGATTTCTTTTCCTATGATAAAAAGCCTTCTGTTTCGACCACCAAACCTTTCAGGGGAGCATTTGCAACCGTTTGGCACCAATTTTGAGTCAATTGGAGAACTTTAGATTTTTTTTGAAATTGCGACCCCGGGGCTTAGGGGTTTTTTCAAAAAAATCTTTTTCTGCCGGTTAAGTTGTCCAGGGCCAATTTCTTTTCCTGTGATAAAAAGCCTTCTGTCTCGACCGCTAAACCTTCCAGGGGAGCATTTGAAACCGTTTGGCACCATTTTTAGGTCAATTGGAGAACTTTAGATTTTTTATGAAATTGTGACCCCGGGGCTTAGGGATTTTTTCAAAAAATCTTTTTCTGCCGGTTAAGTTGTCGACGGCTGATTTCTTTTCCTGTGATAAAATGCCTTCTGTTTCGACCACCAAACCTTTCAGGGGAGCATTTGCAAGCATTTGGCACCATTTTTCAGTCAACTGGAGAACTTCAGATTTTTTAAGAAATTGTGACCCCGGGGCTTAGGGATTTTTTCAAAAAATCTTTTTCTGCCGGTTAAGTTGTCAAGGGCTGATTTCTTTTCCAGTGATAAAAAGCCTTCTGTTTCGACCACCAAACCTTTCAGGGGAGCATTTGCAACCGTTTGGCACCATTTTTAGGTCAATTGCAGAACGCCAGATTTTTGATGAAATTGCGACCCCGGGGCTTAGGGATTTTTTAAAAAAATCTTTTTCTGCCGGTTAAGTTGTCGAGGGATGATTTCACCGAAAAAGCTTTCAGTCGATCGTTTGCAACAGTTTGGCACCATTTCAGAGTGAATTGCAGAACGTCAGATTTTTGCTGAAATTGTGACCGCGCGGCTTAGGGATTTTTTCAAAAAAAGTTGTTCAGACGTCGAGGGCTAATTCTGTTTACCATGATAAAAACCCATCAGTTTCCACCGAAAAAGCTTTCAGGGGATCATTTGCAACAGTTTGGCACGATTTCTGAGTGAATTGCAGAACGTCAGATTTTTCTGAAATTGTGACCGCGCGGCTTAGGTATTTTTTCAAAAAAAGTTGGTCAGACGTTGAGGGCTAATTCTGTTTCCCATGATACAAACCCATCTGTTTTCACTGAAAAAGCTTTCAGGGGATCGTTTGCAACAGTTTGGCACGATTTCTGAGTGAATTGCAGAACGTAAAATTTTTGCTGAAATTGTGACCGCGCGGCTTAGGCATTTTTTCAAAAAAAGGTGTTCAGACATCGAGGGCTTATTCTGTTTCCCATGATACAAACCCATCTGTTTTCACCGAAAAAGCTTTCAGGGGATCGTTTGCAACAGTTTGGCACGATTTCTGAGTGAATTGCAGAATGTCAGATTTTTGATGAAATTGTGACCCCGGGGCTTAGGGATTTTTTCAAAAAATCTCTTTCTGCCGGTTAAGTTGTCGAGGGATGATTTCTTTTCCAGTGATAAAAAGCCTTCTGTTTCAACCACCAAACCTTTCAGGGGAGCAGTTGCAACCGTTTGGCACCATTTTTGAGTCAATTGGAGAACTTTAGATTTTTTATGAAATTGTGACCCCGGGGCTTAGGGATTTTTTCAAAAAATCTTTTTCTGCCGGTTAAGTTGTCGAGGGCTGATTTCTTTTCCTATGATAAAAAGCCTTCTGTTTCGACCACCAAACCTTTCAGGGGAGCATTTGCAACCGTTTGGCACCAATTTTGAGTCAATTGGAGAACTTTAGATTTTTTTTGAAATTGCGACCCCGGGGCTTAGGGGTTTTTTCAAAAAAATCTTTTTCTGCCGGTTAAGTTGTCCAGGGCCAATTTCTTTTCCTGTGATAAAAAGCCTTCTGTCTCGACCGCTAAACCTTCCAGGGGAGCATTTGAAACCGTTTGGCACCATTTTTAGGTCAATTGGAGAACTTTAGATTTTTTATGAAATTGTGACCCCGGGGCTTAGGGATTTTTTCAAAAAATCTTTTTCTGCCGGTTAAGTTGTCGACGGCTGATTTCTTTTCCTGTGATAAAATGCCTTCTGTTTCGACCACCAAACCTTTCAGGGGAGCATTTGCAAGCATTTGGCACCATTTTTCAGTCAACTGGAGAACTTCAGATTTTTTAAGAAATTGTGACCCCGGGGCTTAGGGATTTTTTCAAAAAATCTTTTTCTGCCGGTTAAGTTGTCAAGGGCTGATTTCTTTTCCAGTGATAAAAAGCCTTCTGTTTCGACCACCAAACCTTTCAGGGGAGCATTTGCAACCGTTTGGCACCATTTTTAGGTCAATTGCAGAACGCCAGATTTTTGATGAAATTGCGACCCCGGGGCTTAGGGATTTTTTAAAAAAATCTTTTTCTGCCGGTTAAGTTGTCGAGGGATGATTTCACCGAAAAAGCTTTCAGTCGATCGTTTGCAACAGTTTGGCACCATTTCAGAGTGAATTGCAGAACGTCAGATTTTTGCTGAAATTGTGACCGCGCGGCTTAGGGATTTTTTCAAAAAAAGTTGTTCAGACGTCGAGGGCTAATTCTGTTTACCATGATAAAAACCCATCAGTTTCCACCGAAAAAGCTTTCAGGGGATCATTTGCAACAGTTTGGCACGATTTCTGAGTGAATTGCAGAACGTCAGATTTTTCTGAAATTGTGACCGCGCGGCTTAGGTATTTTTTCAAAAAAAGTTGGTCAGACGTCGAGGGCTAATTCTGTTTCCCATGATACAAACCCATCTGTTTTCACTGAAAAAGCTTTCAGGGGATCGTTTGCAACAGTTTGGCACGATTTCTGAGTGAATTGCAGAACGTAAAATTTTTGCTGAAATTGTGACCGCGCGGCTTAGGCATTTTTTCAAAAAAAGGTGTTCAGACATCGAGGGCTTATTCTGTTTCCCATGATACAAACCCATCTGTTTTCACCGAAAAAGCTTTCAGGGGATCGTTTGCAACAGTTTGGCACGATTTCTGAGTGAATTGCAGAATGTCAGATTTTTGATGAAATTGTGACCCCGGGGCTTAGGGATTTTTTCAAAAAATCTCTTTCTGCCGGTTAAGTTGTCGAGGGATGATTTCTTTTCCAGTGATAAAAAGCCTTCTGTTTCAACCACCAAACCTTTCAGGGGAGCAGTTGCAACCGTTTGGCACCATTTTTGAGTCAATTGGAGAACTTTAGATTTTTTATGAAATTGTGACCCCGGGGCTTAGGGATTTTTTCAAAAAATCTTTTTCTGCCGGTTAAGTTGTCGAGGGCTGATTTCTTTTCCTATGATAAAAAGCCTTCTGTTTCGACCACCAAACCTTTCAGGGGAGCATTTGCAACCGTTTGGCACCAATTTTGAGTCAATTGGAGAACTTTAGATTTTTTTTGAAATTGCGACCCCGGGGCTTAGGGGTTTTTTCAAAAAAATCTTTTTCTGCCGGTTAAGTTGTCCAGGGCCAATTTCTTTTCCTGTGATAAAAAGCCTTCTGTCTCGACCGCTAAACCTTCCAGGGGAGCATTTGAAACCGTTTGGCACCATTTTTAGGTCAATTGGAGAACTTTAGATTTTTTATGAAATTGTGACCCCGGGGCTTAGGGATTTTTTCAAAAAATCATTTTCTGCCGGTTAAGTTGTCGACGGCTGATTTCTTTTCCTGTGATAAAATGCCTTCTGTTTCGACCACCAAACCTTTCAGGGGAGCATTTGCAAGCATTTGGCACCATTTTTCAGTCAACTGGAGAACTTCAGATTTTTTAAGAAATTGTGACCCCGGGGCTTAGGGATTTTTTCAAAAAATCTTTTTCTGCCGGTTAAGTTGTCAAGGGCTGATTTCTTTTCCAGTGATAAAAAGCCTTCTGTTTCGACCACCAAACCTTTCAGGGGAGCATTTGCAACCGTTTGGCACCATTTTTAGGTCAATTGCAGAACGCCAGATTTTTGATGAAATTGCGACCCCGGGGCTTAGGGATTTTTTAAAAAAATCTTTTTCTGCCGGTTAAGTTGTCGAGGGATGATTTCACCGAAAAAGCTTTCAGTCGATCGTTTGCAACAGTTTGGCACCATTTCAGAGTGAATTGCAGAACGTCAGATTTTTGCTGAAATTGTGACCGCGCGGCTTAGGGATTTTTTCAAAAAAAGTTGTTCAGACGTCGAGGGCTAATTCTGTTTACCATGATAAAAACCCATCAGTTTCCACCGAAAAAGCTTTCAGGGGATCATTTGCAACAGTTTGGCACGATTTCTGAGTGAATTGCAGAACGTCAGATTTTTCTGAAATTGTGACCGCGCGGCTTAGGTATTTTTTGAAAAAAAGTTGTTCAGACGTCCAGGGCTAATTCTGTTTCCCATGATTTAAACCCATCTGTTTCCACCGAAAAAGCTTTCAGTCGATCGTTTGCAACAGTTTGGCACCATTTCTGAGTGAATTGCAGAATGTCAGATTTTTGCTGAAATTCTGACCGCGCGGCTTAGGTATTTTTTCAAAAAAAGGTGTTCAGACATCTAGGGCTAATTCTGTTTCCCATGATACAAACCCATCTGTTTCCACCGAAAAAGCTTTCAGGGGATCGTTTGCAACAGTTTGGCACGATTTCTGAGTGAATTGCAGAACGTCAGATTTTTGCGGAAATTGTGACCGCGCGGCTTAGGGATTTTTTCAAAAAAAGTTGTTCAGATGTCAAGGGCTAATTCTGTTTCCCTTGATAAAATCACATCTGTTTCCACCAAAAAAGCTTTCAGTCGATCTTTAGCAACAGTTTGGCACCATTTCTGAGTGAATTGCAGAACGTCAGATTTTTGCTGAAATTCTGACCGCGCGGCTTAGGGATTTTTTCAAAAAAAGTTGCTCAGACGTCGTGGGCTAATTCTGTTTCCCATGATACAAACCCATCTGTTTTCACCGAAAAAGCTTTCAGGGGATCGTTTGCAACAGTTTGGCACCATTTCTGAGTGAATTGGAGAACGTCAGATTTTTGCTGAAATTGTGACCGCGCGGCTTAGGTATTTTTTCAAAAAAAGTTGGTCAGACGTCGAGGGCTCATTCTGTTTCCCATGATACAAACCCATCTGTTTCCACCGAAAAAGCTTTCAGGGGATCATTTGCAACAGTTTTGCACCATTTCTGAGTGAATTGCAGAACGTAAAATTTTTGCTGAAATTGTGACCGCGCGGCTTAGGCATTTTTTCAAAAAAAGGTGTTCAGACATCGAGGGCTTATTCTGTTTCCCATGATACAAACCCATCTGTTTTCACCGAAAAAGCTTTCAGGGGATCGTTTGCAACAGTTTGGCACGATTTCTGAGTGAATTGCAGAACGCCAGATTTTTGATGAAATTGTGACCCCGGGGCTTAGGGATTTTTTCAAAAAATCTCTTTCTGCCGGTTAAGTTGTCGAGGGATGATTTCTTTTCCAGTGATAAAAAGCCTTCTGTTTCAACCACCAAACCTTTCAGGGGAGCAGTTGCAACCGTTTGGCACCATTTTTGAGTCAATTGGAGAACTTTAGATTTTTTATGAAATTGTGACCCCGGGGCTTAGGGATTTTTTCAAAAAAACTTTTTCTGCCGGTTAATTTGTTGAGGGCTGATTTCTTTTCCTATGATAAAAAGCCTTCTGTTTCGACCACCAAACCTTTCAGGGGAGCATTTGCAACCGTTTGGCACTAATTTTGAGTCAATTGGAGAACTTTAGATTTTTTTTGAAATTGCGAACCCGGGGCTTAGGGGTTTTTTCAAAAAAATCTTTTTCTGCCGGTTAAGTTGTCCAGGGCCAATTTCTTTTCCTGTGATAAAAAGCCTTCTGTTTCGACCACCAAACCTTTCAGGGGAGCATTTGCAACCGTTTGGCACCATTTTTAGGTCAATTGCAGAACGCCAGATTTTTGATGAAATTGCGACCCTGGGGCTTAGGGATTTTTTCAAAAAATTTTTTTCTGCCGGTTAAGTTGTCGAGGGCTGATTTCTTTTCCTATGATAAAAAGCCTTCTGTTTCGACCACCAAACCTTTCAGGGGAGCATTTGCAACCGTTTGGCACCAATTTTGAGTCAATTGGAGAACTTTAGATTTTTTATGAAATTGTGACCCCGGGGCTTAGGGATTTTTTCAAAAAATCTTTTTCTGCCGGTTAAGTTGTCGAGGGCTGATTTCTTTTCCAGTGATAAAAAGCCTTCTGTCTCGACCGCTAAACCTTCCAGGGGAGCATTTGAAACCGTTTGGCACCATTTTTAGGTCAATTGCAGAACGCCAGATTTTTGATGAAATTGCGACCCCGGGGCTTAGGGATTTTTTCAAAAAATCTTTTTCTGACGGTTAAGTTGCCCGAGGGCTGATTTCTTTTCCTGTGAGAAAAAACCTTTTGTTTCGATCACCAAACCTTTCAGGGGAGCAGTTGCAACCGTTTGGCACCATTTTTGAGTCAATTGGAGAACTTTAGATTTTTTATGAAATTGTGACCCCGGGGCTTAGGGGTTTTTTCAAAAAATCTTTTTCTGCGGGTTAAGTTGTCGAGGGCCGATTTCTTTTCCAGTGATAAAAAGCCTTCTGTTTCGACCACCAAACCTTTCAGGGGAGCATTTGCAACCGTTTGGCACCAATTTTGAGTCAATTGGAGAACTTTAGATTTTTTTTGAAATTGCGACCCCGGGGCTTAGGGGTTTTTTCAAAAAAATCTTTTTCTGCCGGTTAAGTTGTCCAGGGCCAATTTCTTTTCCTGTGATAAAAAGCCTTCTGTCTCGACCGCTAAACCTTCCAGGGGAGCATTTGAAACCGTTTGGCACCATTTTTAGGTCAATTGGAGAACTTTAGATTTTTTATGAAATTGTGACCCCGGGGCTTAGGGATTTTTTCAAAAAATCTTTTTCTGCCGGTTAAGTTGTCGAGGGCTGATTTCTTTTCCAGTGATAAAAAGCCTTCTGTTTCGACCGCTAAACCTTCCAGGGGAGCATTTGAAACCTTTTCGCACCATTTTTGAGTGAATTGCCGAAAGTCAGACTTTTGCTGAAATTGTGACCCCGGGGCTTAGGGATTTTTTCAAAAAATCTTTTTCTGCCGGTTAAGTTGTCGACGGCTGATTTCTTTTCCTGTGATAAAATGCCTTCTGTTTCGACCACCAAACCTTTCAGGGGAGCATTTGCAAGCATTTGGCACCATTTTTCAGTCAACTGGAGAACTTCAGATTTTTTAAGAAATTGTGACCCCGGGGCTTAGGGATTTTTTCAAAAAATCTTTTTCTGCCGGTTAAGTTGTCAAGGGCTGATTTCTTTTCCAGTGATAAAAAGCCTTCTGTTTCGACCACCAAACCTTTCAGGGGAGCATTTGCAACCGTTTGGCACCATTTTTAGGTCAATTGCAGAACGCCAGATTTTTGATGAAATTGCGACCCCGGGGCTTAGGGATTTTTTAAAAAAATCTTTTTCTGCCGGTTAAGTTGTCGAGGGATGATTTCACCGAAAAAGCTTTCAGTCGATCGTTTGCAACAGTTTGGCACCATTTCAGAGTGAATTGCAGAACGTCAGATTTTTGCTGAAATTGTGACCGCGCGGCTTAGGGATTTTTTCAAAAAAAGTTGTTCAGACGTCGAGGGCTAATTCTGTTTACCATGATAAAAACCCATCAGTTTCCACCGAAAAAGCTTTCAGGGGATCATTTGCAACAGTTTGGCACGATTTCTGAGTGAATTGCAGAACGTCAGATTTTTCTGAAATTGTGACCGCGCGGCTTAGGTATTTTTTGAAAAAAAGTTGTTCAGACGTCCAGGGCTAATTCTGTTTCCCATGATTTAAACCCATCTGTTTCCACCGAAAAAGCTTTCAGTCGATCGTTTGCAACAGTTTGGCACCATTTCTGAGTGAATTGCAGAATGTCAGATTTTTGCTGAAATTCTGACCGCGCGGCTTAGGTATTTTTTCAAAAAAAGGTGTTCAGACATCTAGGGCTAATTCTGTTTCCCATGATACAAACCCATCTGTTTCCACCGAAAAAGCTTTCAGGGGATCGTTTGCAACAGTTTGGCACGATTTCTGAGTGAATTGCAGAACGTCAGATTTTTGCGGAAATTGTGACCGCGCGGCTTAGGGATTTTTTCAAAAAAAGTTGTTCAGATGTCAAGGGCTAATTCTGTTTCCCTTGATAAAATCACATCTGTTTCCACCAAAAAAGCTTTCAGTCGATCTTTAGCAACAGTTTGGCACCATTTCTGAGTGAATTGCAGAACGTCAGATTTTTGCTGAAATTCTGACCGCGCGGCTTAGGGATTTTTTCAAAAAAAGTTGCTCAGACGTCGTGGGCTAATTCTGTTTCCCATGATACAAACCCATCTGTTTTCACCGAAAAAGCTTTCAGGGGATCGTTTGCAACAGTTTGGCACCATTTCTGAGTGAATTGGAGAACGTCAGATTTTTGCTGAAATTGTGACCGCGCGGCTTAGGGATTTTTTCAAAAAAAGTTGGTCAGACGTCGAGGGCTCATTCTGTTTCCCATGATACAAACCCATCTGTTTCCACCGAAAAAGCTTTCAGGGGATCATTTGCAACAGTTTTGCACCATTTCTGAGTGAATTGCAGAACGTAAAATTTTTGCTGAAATTGTGACCGCGCGGCTTAGGCATTTTTTCAAAAAAAGGTGTTCAGACATCGAGGGCTTATTCTGTTTCCCATGATACAAACCCATCTGTTTTCACCGAAAAAGCTTTCAGGGGATCGTTTGCAACAGTTTGGCACGATTTCTGAGTGAATTGCAGAACGCCAGATTTTTGATGAAATTGTGACCCCGGGGCTTAGGGATTTTTTCAAAAAATCTCTTTCTGCCGGTTAAGTTGTCGAGGGATGATTTCTTTTCCAGTGATAAAAAGCCTTCTGTTTCAACCACCAAACCTTTCAGGGGAGCAGTTGCAACCGTTTGGCACCATTTTTGAGTCAATTGGAGAACTTTAGATTTTTTATGAAATTGTGACCCCGGGGCTTAGGGATTTTTTCAAAAAAACTTTTTCTGCCGGTTAATTTGTTGAGGGCTGATTTCTTTTCCTATGATAAAAAGCCTTCTGTTTCGACCACCAAACCTTTCAGGGGAGCATTTGCAACCGTTTGGCACCAATTTTGAGTCAATTGGAGAACTTTAGATTTTTTTTGAAATTGCGACCCCGGGGCTTAGGGGTTTTTTCAAAAAAATCTTTTTCTGCCGGTTAAGTTGTCCAGGGCCAATTTCTTTTCCTGTGATAAAAAGCCTTCTGTTTCGACCACCAAACCTTTCAGGGGAGCATTTGCAACCGTTTGGCACCATTTTTAGGTCAATTGCAGAACGCCAGATTTTTGATGAAATTGCGACCCTGGGGCTTAGGGATTTTTTCAAAAAATTTTTTTCTGCCGGTTAAGTTGTCGAGGGCTGATTTCTTTTCCTATGATAAAAAGCCTTCTGTTTCGACCACCAAACCTTTCAGGGGAGCATTTGCAACCGTTTGGCACCAATTTTGAGTCAATTGGAGAACTTTAGATTTTTTATGAAATTGTGACCCCGGGGCTTAGGGATTTTTTCAAAAAATCTTTTCCTGCCGGTTAAGTTGTCGAGGGCTGATTTCTTTTCCAGTGATAAAAAGCCTTCTGTCTCGACCGCTAAACCTTCCAGGGGAGCATTTGAAACCGTTTGGCACCATTTTTAGGTCAATTGCAGAACGCCAGATTTTTGATGAAATTGCGACCCCGGGGCTTAGGGATTTTTTCAAAAAATCTTTTTCTGACGGTTAAGTTGCCCGAGGGCTGATTTCTTTTCCTGTGAGAAAAAACCTTTTGTTTCGATCACCAAACCTTTCAGGGGAGCAGTTGCAACCGTTTGGCACCATTTTTGAGTCAATTGGAGAACTTTAGATTTTTTATGAAATTGTGACCCCGGGGCTTAGGGGTTTTTTCAAAAAATCTTTTTCTGCGGGTTAAGTTGTCGAGGGCCGATTTCTTTTCCAGTGATAAAAAGCCTTCTGTTTCGACCACCAAACCTTTCAGGGGAGCAGTTGCAACCGTTTGGCACCATTTTTAGGTCAATTGCAGAACGCCAGATTTTTGATGAAATTGCGACCCTGGGGCTTAGGGATTTTTTCAAAAAATTTTTTTCTGCCGGTTAAGTTGTCGAGGGCTGATTTCTTTTCCTATGATAAAAAGCCTTCTGTTTCGACCACCAAACCTTTCAGGGGAGCATTTGCAACCGTTTGGCACCAATTTTGAGTCAATTGGAGAACTTTAGATTTTTTATGAAATTGTGACCCCGGGGCTTAGGGATTTTTTCAAAAAATCTTTTCCTGCCGGTTAAGTTGTCGAGGGCTGATTTCTTTTCCAGTGATAAAAAGCCTTCTGTCTCGACCGCTAAACCTTCCAGGGGAGCATTTGAAACCGTTTGGCACCATTTTTAGGTCAATTGCAGAACGCCAGATTTTTGATGAAATTGCGACCCCGGGGCTTAGGGATTTTTTCAAAAAATCTTTTTCTGACGGTTAAGTTGCCCGAGGGCTGATTTCTTTTCCTGTGAGAAAAAACCTTTTGTTTCGATCACCAAACCTTTCAGGGGAGCAGTTGCAACCGTTTGGCACCATTTTTGAGTCAATTGGAGAACTTTAGATTTTTTATGAAATTGTGACCCCGGGGCTTAGGGGTTTTTTCAAAAAATCTTTTTCTGCGGGTTAAGTTGTCGAGGGCCGATTTCTTTTCCAGTGATAAAAAGCCTTCTGTTTCGACCACCAAACCTTTCAGGGGAGCAGTTGCAACCGTTTGGCACCATTTTTGAGTCAATTGGAGAACTTTAGATTTTTTATGAAATTTTGACCCCGGGGCTTAGGGATTTTTTCAAAAAAAACTTTTCCTGCCGGTTAAGTTGTTGAGGGCTGATTTCTTTTCCTATGATAAAAAGCCTTCTGTTTTGACCACCAAACCTTTCAGGGGAGCATTTGCAACCGTTTGGCACCAATTTTGAGTCAATTGGAGAACTTTAGATTTTTTATGAAATTGTGACCCCGGGGCTTAGGGATTTTTTCAAAAAATCTTTTTCTGCCGGTTAAGTTGTCGAGGGCTGATTTCTTTTCCAGTGATAAAAAGCCTTCTGTTTCGACCGCTAAACCTTCCAGGGGAGCATTTGAAACCTTTTCGCACCATTTTTGAGTGAATTGCCGAAAGTCAGACTTTTGCTGAAATTGTGACCCCGGGGCTTAGGGATTTTTTCAAAAAATCATTTTCTGCCGGTTAAGTTGTCGACGGCTGATTTCTTTTCCTGTGATAAAATGCCTTCTGTTTCGACCACCAAACCTTTCAGGGGAGCATTTGCAAGCATTTGGCACCATTTTTCAGTCAACTGGAGAACTTCAGATTTTTTAAGAAATTGTGACCCCGGGGCTTAGGGATTTTTTCAAAAAATCTTTTTCTGCCGGTTAAGTTGTCAAGGGCTGATTTCTTTTCCAGTGATAAAAAGCCTTCTGTTTCGACCACCAAACCTTTCAGGGGAGCATTTGCAACCGTTTGGCACCATTTTTAGGTCAATTGCAGAACGCCAGATTTTTGATGAAATTGCGACCCCGGGGCTTAGGGATTTTTTAAAAAAATCTTTTTCTGCCGGTTAAGTTGTCGAGGGATGATTTCACCGAAAAAGCTTTCAGTCGATCGTTTGCAACAGTTTGGCACCATTTCAGAGTGAATTGCAGAACGTCAGATTTTTGCTGAAATTGTGACCGCGCGGCTTAGGGATTTTTTCAAAAAAAGTTGTTCAGACGTCGAGGGCTAATTCTGTTTACCATGAGAAAAACCCATCAGTTTCCACCGAAAAAGCTTTCAGGGGATCATTTGCAACAGTTTGGCACGATTTCTGAGTGAATTGCAGAATGTCAGATTTTTCTGAAATTGTGACCGCGCGGCTTAGGGATTTTTTCAAAAAAAGGTGCTCAGACGTCGTGGGCTAATTCTGTTTCCCATGATACAAACCCATCTGTTTCCACCGAAAAAGCTTTCAGGGGATCGTTTGCAACAGTTTGGCATGATTTCTGAGTGAATTGCAGAACGTCAGATTTTTGCTGAAATTGTGACCATGCGGCTTAGGTATTTTTTCAAAAAAAGGTGTTCAGATGTCAAGGGCTAATTCTGTTTCCCATGATAAAATCACATCTGTTTCCACCGAAAAAGCTTTCAGTCGATCGTTAGCAACAGTTTGGCACCATTTCTGAGTGAATTGCAGAACGTCAGATTTTTGCTGAAATTCTGACCGCGCGGCTTAGGGATTTTTTCAAAAAAAGTTGCTCAGACGTTGTGCGCTAATTCTGTTTCCCATGATACAAACCCATCTGTTTTCACCGAAAAAGCTTTCAGGGGATCGTTTGCAACAGTTTGGCACGATTTCTGAGTGAATTGCAGAACGCCAGATTTTTGATGAAATTGTGACCCCGGGGCTTAGGGATTTTTTCAAAAAATCTCTTTCTGCCGGTTAAGTTGTCGAGGGATGATTTCTTTTCCAGTGATAAAAAGCCTTCTGTTTCAACCACCAAACCTTTCAGGGGAGCAGTTGCAACCGTTTGGCACCATTTTTGAGTCAATTGGAGAACTTTAGATTTTTTATGAAATTGTGACCCCGGGGCTTAGGGATTTTTTCAAAAAAACTTTTTCTGCCGGTTAAGTTGTTGAGGGCTGATTTCTTTTCCTATGATAAAAAGCCTTCTGTTTCGACCACCAAACCTTTCAGGGGAGCATTTGCAACCGTTTGGCACCAATTTTGAGTCAATTGGAGAACTTTAGATTTTTTTTGAAATTGCGACCCCGGGGCTTAGGGTTTTTTTCAAAAAAATCTTTTTCTGCCGGTTAAGTTGTCCAGGGCCAATTTCTTTTCCTGTGATAAAAAGCCTTCTGTTTCGACCACCAAACCTTTCAGGGGAGCATTTGCAACCGTTTGGCACCATTTTTAGGTCAATTGCAGAACGCCAGATTTTTGATGAAATTGCGACCCTGGGGCTTAGGGATTTTTTCAAAATTTTTTTTTCTGCCGGTTAAGTTGTCGAGGGCTGATTTCTTTTCCTATGATAAAAAGCCTTCTGTTTCGACCACCAAACCTTTCAGGGGAGCATTTGCAACCGTTTGGCACCAATTTTGAGTCAATTGGAGAACTTTAGATTTTTTATGAAATTGTGACCCCGGGGCTTAGGGATTTTTTCAAAAAATCTTTTTCTGCCGGTTAAGTTGTCGAGGGCTGATTTCTTTTCCAGTGATAAAAAGCCTTCTGTCTCGACCGCTAAACCTTCCAGGGGAGCATTTGAAACCGTTTGGCACCATTTTTAGGTCAATTGCAGAACGCCAGATTTTTGATGAAATTGCGACCCCGGGGCTTAGGGATTTTTTCAAAAAATCTTTTTCTGACGGTTAAGTTGCCCGAGGGCTGATTTCTTTTCCTGTGAGAAAAAACCTTTTGTTTCGATCACCAAACCTTTCAGGGGAGCAGTTGCAACCGTTTGGCACCATTTTTGAGTCAATTGGAGAACTTTAGATTTTTTATGAAATTGTGACCCCGGGGCTTAGGGGTTTTTTCAAAAAATCTTTTTCTGCGGGTTAAGTTGTCGAGGGCCGATTTCTTTTCCAGTGATAAAAAGCCTTCTGTTTCGACCACCAAACCTTTCAGGGGAGCAGTTGCAACCGTTTGGCACCATTTTTGAGTCAATTGGAGAACTTTAGATTTTTTATGAAATTTTGACCCCGGGGCTTAGGGATTTTTTCAAAAAAAACTTTTCCTGCCGGTTAAGTTGTCGAGGGCTGATTTCTTTTCCTATGATAAAAAGCCTTCTGTTTTGACCACCAAACCTTTCAGGGGAGCATTTGCAACCGTTTGGCACCAATTTTGAGTCAATTGGAGAACTTTAGATTTTTTATGAAATTGTGACCCCGGGGCTTACGGATTTTTTCAAAAAATCTTTTTCTGCCGGTTAAGTTGTCGAGGGCTGATTTCTTTTCCAGTGATAAAAAGCCTTCTGTTTCGACCGCTAAACCTTCCAGGGGAGCATTTGAAACCTTTTCGCACCATTTTTGAGTGAATTGCCGAAAGTCAGACTTTTGCTGAAATTGTGACCCCGGGGCTTAGGGATTTTTTCAAAAAATCATTGTCTGCCGGTTAAGTTGTCGACGGCTGATTTCTTTTCCTGTGATAAAATGCCTTCTGTTTCGACCACCAAACCTTTCAGGGGAGCATTTGCAAGCATTTGGCACCATTTTTCAGTCAACTGGAGAACTTCAGATTTTTTAAGAAATTGTGACCCCGGGGCTTAGGGATTTTTTCAAAAAATCTTTTTCTGCCGGTTAAGTTGTCAAGGGCTGATTTCTTTTCCAGTGATAAAAAGCCTTCTGTTTCGACCACCAAACCTTTCAGGGGAGCATTTGCAACCGTTTGGCACCATTTTTAGGTCAATTGCAGAACGCCAGATTTTTGATGAAATTGCGACCCCGGGGCTTAGGGATTTTTTAAAAAAATCTTTTTCTGCCGGTTAAGTTGTCGAGGGATGATTTCACCGAAAAAGCTTTCAGTCGATCGTTTGCAACAGTTTGGCACCATTTCAGAGTGAATTGCAGAACGTCAGATTTTTGCTGAAATTGTGACCGCGCGGCTTAGGGATTTTTTCAAAAAAAGTTGTTCAGACGTCGAGGGCTAATTCTGTTTACCATGATAAAAACCCATCAGTTTCCACCGAAAAAGCTTTCAGGGGATCATTTGCAACAGTTTGGCACGATTTCTGAGTGAATTGCAGAATGTCAGATTTTTCTGAAATTGTGACCGCGCGGCTTAGGGATTTTTTCAAAAAAAGGTGCTCAGACGTCGTGGGCTAATTCTGTTTCCCATGATACAAACCCATCTGTTTCCACCGAAAAAGCTTTCAGGGGATCGTTTGCAACAGTTTGGCACCATTTCTGAGTGAATTGGAGAACGTCAGATTTTTGCTGAAATTGTGACCGCGCGGCTTAGGGATTTTTTCAAAAAAAGTTGGTCAGACGTCGAGGGCTAATTCTGTTTCCCATCATACAAACCCATCTGTTTCCACCGAAAAAGCTTTCAGGGGATCATTTGCAACAGTTTGGCACCATTTCTGAGTGAATTGCAGAACGTCAGATTTTTGCTGAAATTGTGACCGCGCAGCTTAGGGATTTTTGTTCAAAAAAAGGTGTTCAGACATCGAGGGCTTATTCTGTTTCCCATGATAAAAACCCATCTGTTTTCACCGAAAAAGCTTTCAGGGGCTCGTTTGCAAGAGTTTGGCACCATTTCTGAGTGAATTGCAGAACGTCAGATTTTTGCTGAAATTGTGACCGCGCGGCTTAGGGATTTTTTAAAAAAAAGGTGTTCAGACATCTAGGGCTAATTCTGTTTACCATGATAAAAACCCATCTGTTTTCACCGAAAAAGCTTTCAAGGGATCGTTTGCAACAGTTTGGCACCATTTCTGAGTGAATTGGAGAACGTCAGATTTTTGCTGAAATTGTGACCGCGCGGCTTAGGGATTTTTTCAAAAAAAGTTGCTCAGACGTCGAGGGCTAATTCTGTTTCCCATGATAAAAACCCATCTGTTTCCACCGAAAAAGCTTTCAGGGGATCGTTTGCACATGTTTGGCACCATTTCTGAGTGAATTGCAGAACGTCAGATTTTTGCTGAAATTGTGACCGCGCGGCTTAGGGATTTTTTCAAAAAAAGGTGTTCAGACATCTAGGGCTAATTCTGTTTACCATGATAAAAACCCATCTGTTTCCACCGAAAAAGCTTTCAGGGGATCGTTTGCAACAGTTTGGCACGATTTCTGAGTGAATTGCAGAACGTCAGATTTTTGCTGAAATTGTGACCGCGCGGCTTAGGGATTTTTTTCAAAAAAATTGTTCAGATGTCGAGGGCTAATTCTGTTTCCCATGATAAAAACCCATCTGTTTCCACCGAAAAAGCTTTCAGGGGATCATTTGCACATGTTTGATACCATTTCTGAGTGAATTGCAGAACGTCAGATTTTTGCTGAAATTGTGACCGCGCGGCTTAGGGATTTTTTAAAAAAAAGGTGTTCAGACATCTAGGGCTAATTCTGTTTACCATGATAAAAACCCATCTGTTTTCACCGAAAAAGCTTTCAAGGGATCGTTTGCAACAGTTTGGCACCATTTCTGAGTGAATTGGAGAACGTCAGATTTTTGCTGAAATTGTGACCGCGCGGCTTAGGGATTTTTTCAAAAAAAGTTGCTCAGACGTCGAGGGCTAATTCTGTTTCCCATGATGAAAACCCAGCTGTTTCCACCGAAAAAGCTTTCAGGGGATCGTTTGCAACAGTTTGGCACGATTTCTGAGTGAATTGCAGAACGTCAGATTTTTGCTGAAATTGTGACCATGCGGCTTAGGGATTTTTTCAAAAAAAGGTGTTCAGACATCTAGGGCTAATTCTGTTTACCATGATAAAAACCCATCTGTTTCCACCGAAAAAGCTTTCAGGGGATCGTTTGCAACAGTTTGGCACCATTTCTGAGTGAATTGCAGAACGTCAGATTTTTGCTGAAATTGTGACCGCGCGGCTTAGGGATTTTTTCAAAAAAAGGTGTTCAGACATCGAGGGCTAATTCTGTTTCCCATGATAAAAACCCAGCTGTTTCCACCGAAAAAGCTTTCAGGGGATCGTTTGCAACAGTTTGGCACGATTTCTGAGTGAATTGCAGAACGTCAGATTTTTGCTGAAATTGTGACCATGCGGCTTAGGTATTTTTTCAAAAAAAGGTGTTCAGACATCTAGGGCTAATTCTGTTTCCCATGATAAAAACCCATCTGTTTTCACCGAAAAAGCTTTCAGGGGATCGTTTGCAACAGTTTGGCACCATTTCTGAGTGAATTGCAGAACGTCAGATTTTTGCTGAAATTGTGACCGCGCGGCTTAGGGATTTTTTTCAAAAAAAGGTGTTCAGACATCGAGGGCTTATTCTGTTTCCCATGATAAAAACCCATCTGTTTTCACCGAAAAAGCTTTCAGGGGCTCGTTTGCAACAGTTTGGCACCATTTCTGAGTGAATTGCAGAACGTCAGATTTTTGCTGAAATTGTGACCGCGCGGCTTAGGGATTTTTTCAAAAAAAGGTGTTCAGACATCAAGGGCTAATTCTGTTTCCCATGATAAAAACCCATCTGTTTCCACCGAAAAAGCTTTCAGGGGATCGTTTGCAACAGTTTGGCACAATTTCGGAGTGAATTGGAGAACGTCAGATTTTTGCTGAAATTGTGACCGCACGGCTTAGCGATTTTTTCAAAAAAAGGTGTTCAGACATCGAGGGCTAATTCTATTTCCCATGATAAAAACCCATCTGTTTCCACCGAAAAAGCTTTCAGGGGATCGTTTGCACATGTTTGGCACCATTTCTGAGTGAATTGCAGAACGTCAGATTTTTACTGAAATTGTGACCGCGCGGCTTAGGGATTTTTTCAAAAAAAGTTGCTCAGACGTCGAGGGCTAATTCTGTTTCCCATGATGAAAACCCAGCTGTTTCCACCGAAAAAGCTTTCAGGGGATCGTTTGCAACAGTTTGGCACGATTTCTGAGTGAATTGCAGAACGTCAGATTTTTGCTGAAATTGTGACCATGCGGCTTAGGTATTTTTTCAAAAAAAGGTGTTCAGACATCTAGGGCTAATTCTGTTTCCCATGATAAAAACCCATCTGTTTTCACCGAAAAAGCTTTCAGGGGCTCGTTTGCAACAGTTTGGCACCATTTCTGAGTGAATTGCAGAACGTCAGATTTTTGCTGAAATTGTGACCGCGCGGCTTAGGGATTTTTTCAAAAAAAGGTGTTCAGACATCAAGGGCTAATTCTGTTTCCCATGACAAAAACCCATCTGTTTCCACCGAAAAAGCTTTCAGGGGATCGTTTGCAACAGTTTGGCACAATTTCGGAGTGAATTGGAGAACGTCAGATTTTTGCTGAAATTGTGACCGCGCGGCTTAGGGATTTTTTCAAAAAAAGGTGTTCAGACATCAAGGGCTAATTCTATTTCCCATGATAAAAACCCATCTGATTCCACCGAAAAAGCTTTCAGGGGATCGTTTGCACATGTTTGGCACCATTTCTGAGTGAATTGCAGAACGTCAGATTTTTGCTGAAATTGTGACCGCGCGGTTTAGGGATTTTTTCAAAAAAAGATGTTCAGACATCGAGGGCTAATTCTGTTTCCCATGATAAAAACCCATCTGTTTTCACCGAAAAGGCTTTTAGGGGATCGTTTGCAACAGTTTGGCAACATTTCTGAGTGAATTGCAGAACGTCAGATTTTTGCTGAAATTGTGACCGCGCGGCTTAGGGATTTTTTCAAAAAAAGTTGCTCAGACGTCGAGGGCTAATTCTGTTTCCCATGATAAAAACCCATCTGTTTCCACCGAAAAAGCTTTCAGGGGATCGTTTGCACATGTTTGGCACCATTTCTGAGTGAATTGCAGAACGTCAGATTTTTGCTGAAATTGTGACCGCGCGGCTTAGGGATTTTTTCAAAAAAAGGTGTTCAGACGTCGAGGGCTAATTCTGTTTCCCATGATAAAAACCCATCTGTTTCCACTGAAAAAGCTTTCAGGGGATCGTTTGCACATGTTTGGCATCATTTCTGAGTGAATTGCAGAACGTCAGATTTTTACTGAAATTGTGACCGCGCGGCTTAGGGATTTTTTCAAAAAAAGTTGCTCAGACGTCGAGGGCTAATTCTGTTTCCCATGATAAAAACCCATCTGTTTCCACTGAAAAAGCTTTCAGGGGATCGTTTGCACATGTTTGGCACCATTTCTGAGTGAATTGCAGAACGTCAGATTTTTACTGAAATTGTGACCGCGCGGCTTAGGGATTTTTTTAAAAAAAAGTTGTTCAGACGTCGAGGGCTAATTCTGTTTACCATGATAAAAACCCATCTGTTTTCATCGAAAAAGCTTTCAGGGGCTCGTTTGCAACAGTTTGGCACCATTTCTGAGTGAATTGCAGAACGTCAGATTTTTGCTGAAATTGTGACCGCGCGGCTTAGGGATTTTTTCAAAAAAAGGTGTTCAGACATCTAGGGCTAATTCTGTTTCCCATGATAAAAACCCATCTGTTTTCACCGAAAAAGCTTTCAAGGGATCGTTTGCAACAGTTTGGCACCATTTCTGAGTGAATTGGAGAACGTCAGATTTTTGCTGAAATTGTGACCGCGCGGATTAGGGATTTTTTCAAAAAAAGGTGTTCAGACGTCGAGGGCTAATTCTGTTTCCCATGATAAAAACCCATCTGTTTCCACCGAAAAAGCTTTCAGGGGATCATTTGCACATGTTTGGTACCATTTCTGAGTGAATTGCAGAAAGTCAGATTTTTGCTGAAATTGTGACCGCGCGGCTTAGGGATTTTTTAAAAAAAAGGTGTTCAGACATCGAGGGCTAATTCTGTTTACCATGATAAAAACCCATCTGTTTTCACCGAAAAAGCTTTCAAGGGATCGTTTGCAACAGTTTGGCACCATTTCTGAGTGAATTGGAGAACGTCAGATTTTTGCTGAAATTCTGACCGCGCGGCTTAGGGATTTTTTCAAAAAAAATTGTTCAGACGTCGAGGGCTAATTCTGTTTCCCATGATGAAAACCCAGCTGTTTCCACCGAAAAAGCTTTCAGGGGATCGTTTGCAACAGTTTGGCACGATTTCTGAGTGAATTGCAGAACGTCAGATTTTTGCTGAAATTGTGACCATGCGGCTTAGGTATTTTTTCAAAAAAAGGTGTTCAGACATCTAGGGCTAATTCTGTTTCCCATGATACAAACCCATCTGTTTTCACCGAAAAAGCTTTCAGGGGATCGTTTGCAACAGTTTGGCACGATTTCTGAGTGAATTGCAGAACGTCAGATTTTTGCTGAAATTGTGACCGCGCGGTTTAGGGATTTTTTCAAAAAAAGTTGCTCAGACGTCGAGGGCTAATTCTGTTTCCCATGATAAAAACCCATCTGTTTCCACCGAAAAAGCTTTCAGGGGATCGTTTGCAACAGTTTGGCACAATTTCGGAGTGAATTGCAGAACGTCAGATTTTTGCTGAAATTGTGACCGCGCGGCTTAGGGATTTTTTCAAAAAAAGGTGTTCAGACATCTAGGGCTAATTCTGTTTACCATGATAAAAACCCATCTGTTTCCACCGAAAAAGCTTTCAGGGGATCGTTTGCAACAGTTTGGCACGATTTCTGAGTGAATTGCAGAACGTCAGATTTTTGCTGAAATTGTGACCGCGCGGCTTAGGGATTTTTTCAAAAAAAATTGTTCAGACGTCGAGGGCTAATTCTGTTTCCCATGATGAAAACCCAGCTGTTTCCACCGAAAAAGCTTTCAGGGGATCGTTTGCAACAGTTTGGCACGATTTCTGAGTGAATTGCAGAACGTCAGATTTTTGCTGAAATTGTGACCATGCGGCTTAGGTATTTTTTCAAAAAAAGGTGTTCAGACATCTAGGGCTAATTCTGTTTCCCATGATACAAACCCATCTGTTTTCACCGAAAAAGCTTTCAGGGGATCGTTTGCAACAGTTTGGCACGATTTCTGAGTGAATTGCAGAACGTCAGATTTTTGCTGAAATTGTGACCGCGCGGTTTAGGGATTTTTTCAAAAAAAGTTGCTCAGACGTCGAGGGCTAATTCTGTTTCCCATGATAAAAACCCATCTGTTTCCACCGAAAAAGCTTTCAGGGGATCGTTTGCAACAGTTTGGCACAATTTCGGAGTGAATTGCAGAACGTCAGATTTTTGCTGAAATTGTGACCGCGCGGCTTAGGGATTTTTTCAAAAAAATGTGTTCAGACATCAAGGGCTAATTCTGTTTCCCATGATAAAAACCCATCTGTTTCCACCGAAAAAGCTTTCAGGGGATCGTTTGCACATGTTTGGCACCATTTCTGAGTGAATTGTAGAACGTCAGATTTTTGCTGAAATTGTGACCGCGCGGCTTAGGGATTTTTTCAAAAAAAGGTGTTCAGACTTCTAGGGCTAATTCTGTTTACCATGATAAAAACCCATCTGTTTCCACCGAAAAAGCTTTCAGGGGATCGTTTGCAACAGTTTGGCACCATTTCTGAGTGAATTGGAGAACGTCAGATTTTTGCTGAAATTGTGACCGCGCGGCTTAGGGATTTTTTCAAAAAAAATTGTTCAGACGTCGAGGGCTAATTCTGTTTCCCATGATAAAAACCCAGCTGTTTCCACCGAAAAAGCTTTCAGGGGATCGTTTGCAACAGTTTGGCACAATTTAGGAGTGAATTGGAGAACGTCAGATTTTTGCTGAAATTGTGACCGCGCGGCTTAGGGATTTTTTCAAAAAAAGGTGTTCAGACATCGAGGGCTAATTCTATTTCCCATGATAAAAACCCATCTGTTTCCACCGAAAAAGCTTTCAGGGGATCGTTTGCAACAGTTTGGCACCATTTCTGAGTGAATTGCAGAACGTAAAATTTTTGCTGAAATTGTGACCGCGCGGCTTAGGCATTTTTTCAAAAAAAGGTGTTCAGACATCGAGGGCTTATTCTGTTTCCCATGATACAAACCCATCTGTTTTCACCGAAAAAGCTTTCAGGGGATCGTTTGCAACAGTTTGGCACGATTTCTGAGTGAATTGCAGAACGCCAGATTTTTGATGAAATTGTGACCCCGGGGCTTAGGGATTTTTTCAAAAAATCTCTTTCTGCCGGTTAAGTTGTCGAGGGATGATTTCTTTTCCAGTGATAAAAAGCCTTCTGTTTCAACCACCAAACCTTTCAGGGGAGCAGTTGCAACCGTTTGGCACCATTTTTGAGTCAATTGGAGAACTTTAGATTTTTTATGAAATTGTGACCCCGGGGCTTAGGGATTTTTTCAAAAAAACTTTTTCTGCCGGTTAATTTGTTGAGGGCTGATTTCTTTTCCTATGATAAAAAGCCTTCTGTTTCGACCACCAAACCTTTCAGGGGAGCATTTGCAACCGTTTGGCACCAATTTTGAGTCAATTGGAGAACTTTAGATTTTTTTTGAAATTGCGACCCCGGGGCTTAGGGGTTTTTTCAAAAAAATCTTTTTCTGCCGGTTAAGTTGTCCAGGGCCAATTTCTTTTCCTGTGATAAAAAGCCTTCTGTTTCGACCACCAAACCTTTCAGGGGAGCATTTGCAACCGTTTGGCACCATTTTTAGGTCAATTGCAGAACGCCAGATTTTTGATGAAATTGCGACCCTGGGGCTTAGGGATTTTTTCAAAAAATTTTTTTCTGCCGGTTAAGTTGTCGAGGGCTGATTTCTTTTCCTATGATAAAAAGCCTTCTGTTTCGACCACCAAACCTTTCAGGGGAGCATTTGCAACCGTTTGGCACCAATTTTGAGTCAATTGGAGAACTTTAGATTTTTTATGAAATTGTGACCCCGGGGCTTAGGGATTTTTTCAAAAAATCTTTTCCTGCCGGTTAAGTTGTCGAGGGCTGATTTCTTTTCCAGTGATAAAAAGCCTTCTGTCTCGACCGCTAAACCTTCCAGGGGAGCATTTGAAACCGTTTGGCACCATTTTTAGGTCAATTGCAGAACGCCAGATTTTTGATGAAATTGCGACCCCGGGGCTTAGGGATTTTTTCAAAAAATCTTTTTCTGACGGTTAAGTTGCCCGAGGGCTGATTTCTTTTCCTGTGAGAAAAAACCTTTTGTTTCGATCACCAAACCTTTCAGGGGAGCAGTTGCAACCGTTTGGCACCATTTTTGAGTCAATTGGAGAACTTTAGATTTTTTATGAAATTGTGACCCCGGGGCTTAGGGGTTTTTTCAAAAAATCTTTTTCTGCGGGTTAAGTTGTCGAGGGCCGATTTCTTTTCCAGTGATAAAAAGCCTTCTGTTTCGACCACCAAACCTTTCAGGGGAGCAGTTGCAACCGTTTGGCACCATTTTTGAGTCAATTGGAGAACTTTAGATTTTTTATGAAATTTTGACCCCGGGGCTTAGGGATTTTTTCAAAAAAAACTTTTCCTGCCGGTTAAGTTGTTGAGGGCTGATTTCTTTTCCTATGATAAAAAGCCTTCTGTTTTGACCACCAAACCTTTCAGGGGAGCATTTGCAACCGTTTGGCACCAATTTTGAGTCAATTGGAGAACTTTAGATTTTTTATGAAATTGTGACCCCGGGGCTTAGGGATTTTTTCAAAAAATCTTTTTCTGCCGGTTAAGTTGTCGAGGGCTGATTTCTTTTCCAGTGATAAAAAGCCTTCTGTTTCGACCGCTAAACCTTCCAGGGGAGCATTTGAAACCTTTTCGCACCATTTTTGAGTGAATTGCCGAAAGTCAGACTTTTGCTGAAATTGTGACCCCGGGGCTTAGGGATTTTTTCAAAAAATCATTTTCTGCCGGTTAAGTTGTCGACGGCTGATTTCTTTTCCTGTGATAAAATGCCTTCTGTTTCGACCACCAAACCTTTCAGGGGAGCATTTGCAAGCATTTGGCACCATTTTTCAGTCAACTGGAGAACTTCAGATTTTTTAAGAAATTGTGACCCCGGGGCTTAGGGATTTTTTCAAAAAATCTTTTTCTGCCGGTTAAGTTGTCAAGGGCTGATTTCTTTTCCAGTGATAAAAAGCCTTCTGTTTCGACCACCAAACCTTTCAGGGGAGCATTTGCAACCGTTTGGCACCATTTTTAGGTCAATTGCAGAACGCCAGATTTTTGATGAAATTGCGACCCCGGGGCTTAGGGATTTTTTAAAAAAATCTTTTTCTGCCGGTTAAGTTGTCGAGGGATGATTTCACCGAAAAAGCTTTCAGTCGATCGTTTGCAACAGTTTGGCACCATTTCAGAGTGAATTGCAGAACGTCAGATTTTTGCTGAAATTGTGACCGCGCGGCTTAGGGATTTTTTCAAAAAAAGTTGTTCAGACGTCGAGGGCTAATTCTGTTTACCATGATAAAAACCCATCAGTTTCCACCGAAAAAGCTTTCAGGGGATCATTTGCAACAGTTTGGCACGATTTCTGAGTGAATTGCAGAATGTCAGATTTTTCTGAAATTGTGACCGCGCGGCTTAGGGATTTTTTCAAAAAAAGGTGCTCAGACGTCGTGGGCTAATTCTGTTTCCCATGATACAAACCCATCTGTTTCCACCGAAAAAGCTTTCAGGGGATCGTTTGCAACAGTTTGGCATGATTTCTGAGTGAATTGCAGAACGTCAGATTTTTGCTGAAATTGTGACCATGCGGCTTAGGTATTTTTTCAAAAAAAGTTGTTCAGATGTCAAGGGCTAATTCTGTTTCCCATGATAAAATCACATCTGTTTCCACCGAAAAAGCTTTCAGTCGATCGTTAGCAACAGTTTCGCACCATTTCTGAGTGAATTGCAGAACGTCAGATTTTTGCTGAAATTCTGACCGCGCGGCTTAGGGATTTTTTCAAAAAAAGTTGCTCAGACGTTGTGCGCTAATTCTGTTTCCCATGATACAAACCCATCTGTTTTCACCGAAAAAGCTTTCAGGGGATCGTTTGCAACAGTTTGGCACGATTTCTGAGTGAATTGCAGAACGCCAGATTTTTGATGAAATTGTGACCCCGGGGCTTAGGGATTTTTTCAAAAAATCTCTTTCTGCCGGTTAAGTTGTCGAGGGATGATTTCTTTTCCAGTGATAAAAAGCCTTCTGTTTCAACCACCAAACCTTTCAGGGGAGCAGTTGCAACCGTTTGGCACCATTTTTGAGTCAATTGGAGAACTTTAGATTTTTTATGAAATTGTGACCCCGGGGCTTAGGGATTTTTTCAAAAAAACTTTTTCTGCCGGTTAAGTTGTTGAGGGCTGATTTCTTTTCCTATGATAAAAAGCCTTCTGTTTCGACCACCAAACCTTTCAGGGGAGCATTTGCAACCGTTTGGCACCAATTTTGAGTCAATTGGAGAACTTTAGATTTTTTTTGAAATTGCGACCCCGGGGCTTAGGGTTTTTTTCAAAAAAATCTTTTTCTGCCGGTTAAGTTGTCCAGGGCCAATTTCTTTTCCTGTGATAAAAAGCCTTCTGTTTCGACCACCAAACCTTTCAGGGGAGCATTTGCAACCGTTTGGCACCATTTTTAGGTCAATTGCAGAACGCCAGATTTTTGATGAAATTGCGACCCTGGGGCTTAGGGATTTTTTCAAAATTTTTTTTTCTGCCGGTTAAGTTGTCGAGGGCTGATTTCTTTTCCTATGATAAAAAGCCTTCTGTTTCGACCACCAAACCTTTCAGGGGAGCATTTGCAACCGTTTGGCACCAATTTTGAGTCAATTGGAGAACTTTAGATTTTTTATGAAATTGTGACCCCGGGGCTTAGGGATTTTTTCAAAAAATCTTTTTCTGCCGGTTAAGTTGTCGAGGGCTGATTTCTTTTCCAGTGATAAAAAGCCTTCTGTCTCGACCGCTAAACCTTCCAGGGGAGCATTTGAAACCGTTTGGCACCATTTTTAGGTCAATTGCAGAACGCCAGATTTTTGATGAAATTGCGACCCCGGGGCTTAGGGGTTTTTTCAAAAAATCTTTTTCTGACGGTTAAGTTGCCCGAGGGCTGATTTCTTTTCCTGTGAGAAAAAACCTTTTGTTTCGATCACCAAACCTTTCAGGGGAGCAGTTGCAACCGTTTGGCACCATTTTTGAGTCAATTGGAGAACTTTAGATTTTTTATGAAATTGTGACCCCGGGGCTTAGGGGTTTTTTCAAAAAATCTTTTTCTGCGGGTTAAGTTGTCGAGGGCCGATTTCTTTTCCAGTGATAAAAAGCCTTCTGTTTCGACCACCAAACCTTTCAGGGGAGCAGTTGCAACCGTTTGGCACCATTTTTGAGTCAATTGGAGAACTTTAGATTTTTTATGAAATTTTGACCCCGGGGCTTAGGGATTTTTTCAAAAAAAACTTTTCCTGCCGGTTAAGTTGTTGAGGGCTGATTTCTTTTCCTATGATAAAAAGCCTTCTGTTTTGACCACCAAACCTTTCAGGGGAGCATTTGCAACCGTTTGGCACCAATTTTGAGTCAATTGGAGAACTTTAGATTTTTTATGAAATTGTGACCCCGGGGCTTAGGGATTTTTTCAAAAAATCTTTTTCTGCCGGTTAAGTTGTCGAGGGCTGATTTCTTTTCCAGTGATAAAAAGCCTTCTGTTTCGACCGCTAAACCTTCCAGGGGAGCATTTGAAACCTTTTCGCACCATTTTTGAGTGAATTGCCGAAAGTCAGACTTTTGCTGAAATTGTGACCCCGGGGCTTAGGGATTTTTTCAAAAAATCATTTTCTGCCGGTTAAGTTGTCGACGGCTGATTTCTTTTCCTGTGATAAAATGCCTTCTGTTTCGACCACCAAACCTTTCAGGGGAGCATTTGCAAGCATTTGGCACCATTTTTCAGTCAACTGGAGAACTTCAGATTTTTTAAGAAATTGTGACCCCGGGGCTTAGGGATTTTTTCAAAAAATCTTTTTCTGCCGGTTAAGTTGTCAAGGGCTGATTTCTTTTCCAGTGATAAAAAGCCTTCTGTTTCGACCACCAAACCTTTCAGGGGAGCATTTGCAACCGTTTGGCACCATTTTTAGGTCAATTGCAGAACGCCAGATTTTTGATGAAATTGCGACCCCGGGGCTTAGGGATTTTTTAAAAAAATCTTTTTCTGCCGGTTAAGTTGTCGAGGGATGATTTCACCGAAAAAGCTTTCAGTCGATCGTTTGCAACAGTTTGGCACCATTTCAGAGTGAATTGCAGAACGTCAGATTTTTGCTGAAATTGTGACCGCGCGGCTTAGGGATTTTTTCAAAAAAAGTTGTTCAGACGTCGAGGGCTAATTCTGTTTACCATGATAAAAACCCATCAGTTTCCACCGAAAAAGCTTTCAGGGGATCATTTGCAACAGTTTGGCACGATTTCTGAGTGAATTGCAGAATGTCAGATTTTTCTGAAATTGTGACCGCGCGGCTTAGGGATTTTTTCAAAAAAAGGTGCTCAGACGTCGTGGGCTAATTCTGTTTCCCATGATACAAACCCATCTGTTTCCACCGAAAAAGCTTTCAGGGGATCGTTTGCAACAGTTTGGCATGATTTCTGAGTGAATTGCAGAACGTCAGATTTTTGCTGAAATTGTGACCATGCGGCTTAGGTATTTTTTCAAAAAAAGGTGTTCAGATGTCAAGGGCTAATTCTGTTTCCCATGATAAAATCACATCTGTTTCCACCGAAAAAGCTTTCAGTCGATCGTTAGCAACAGTTTCGCACCATTTCTGAGTGAATTGCAGAACGTCAGATTTTTGCTGAAATTCTGACCGCGCGGCTTAGGGATTTTTTCAAAAAAAGTTGCTCAGACGTTGTGCGCTAATTCTGTTTCCCATGATACAAACCCATCTGTTTTCACCGAAAAAGCTTTCAGGGGATCGTTTGCAACAGTTTGGCACCATTTCTGAGTGAATTGGAGAACGTCAGATTTTTGCTGAAATTGTGACCGCGCGGCTTAGGGATTTTTTCAAAAAAAGTTGGTCAGACGTCGAGGGCTAATTCTGTTTCCCATCATACAAACCCATCTGTTTCCACCGAAAAAGCTTTCAGGGGATCATTTGCAACAGTTTGGCACCATTTCTGAGTGAATTGCAGAACGTCAGATTTTTGCTGAAATTGTGACCGCGCAGCTTAGGGATTTTTGTTCAAAAAAAGGTGTTCAGACATCGAGGGCTTATTCTGTTTCCCATGATAAAAACCCATCTGTTTTCACCGAAAAAGCTTTCAGGGGCTCGTTTGCAAGAGTTTGGCACCATTTCTGAGTGAATTGCAGAACGTCAGATTTTTGCTGAAATTGTGACCGCGCGGCTTAGGGATTTTTTCAAAAAAAGTTGTTCAGACGTCGAGGGCTAATTCTGTTTACCATGATAAAAACCCATCAGTTTCCACCGAAAAAGCTTTCAGGGGATCATTTGCAACAGTTTGGCACGATTTCTGAGTGAATTGCAGAATGTCAGATTTTTCTGAAATTGTGACCGCGCGGCTTAGGGATTTTTTCAAAAAAAGGTGCTCAGACGTCGTGGGCTAATTCTGTTTCCCATGATACAAACCCATCTGTTTCCACCGAAAAAGCTTTCAGGGGATCGTTTGCAACAGTTTGGCATGATTTCTGAGTGAATTGCAGAACGTCAGATTTTTGCTGAAATTGTGACCATGCGGCTTAGGTATTTTTTCAAAAAAAGGTGTTCAGATGTCAAGGGCTAATTCTGTTTCCCATGATAAAATCACATCTGTTTCCACCGAAAAAGCTTTCAGTCGATCGTTAGCAACAGTTTCGCACCATTTCTGAGTGAATTGCAGAACGTCAGATTTTTGCTGAAATTCTGACCGCGCGGCTTAGGGATTTTTTCAAAAAAAGTTGCTCAGACGTTGTGCGCTAATTCTGTTTCCCATGATACAAACCCATCTGTTTTCACCGAAAAAGCTTTCAGGGGATCGTTTGCAACAGTTTGGCACCATTTCTGAGTGAATTGGAGAACGTCAGATTTTTGCTGAAATTGTGACCGCGCGGCTTAGGGATTTTTTCAAAAAAAGTTGGTCAGACGTCGAGGGCTAATTCTGTTTCCCATCATACAAACCCATCTGTTTCCACCGAAAAAGCTTTCAGGGGATCATTTGCAACAGTTTGGCACCATTTCTGAGTGAATTGCAGAACGTCAGATTTTTGCTGAAATTGTGACCGCGCAGCTTAGGGATTTTTGTTCAAAAAAAGGTGTTCAGACATCGAGGGCTTATTCTGTTTCCCATGATAAAAACCCATCTGTTTTCACCGAAAAAGCTTTCAGGGGCTCGTTTGCAAGAGTTTGGCACCATTTCTGAGTGAATTGCAGAACGTCAGATTTTTGCTGAAATTGTGACCGCGCGGCTTAGGGATTTTTTAAAAAAAAGGTGTTCAGACATCTAGGGCTAATTCTGTTTACCATGATAAAAACCCATCTGTTTTCACCGAAAAAGCTTTCAAGGGATCGTTTGCAACAGTTTGGCACCATTTCTGAGTGAATTGGAGAACGTCAGATTTTTGCTGAAATTGTGACCGCGCGGCTTAGGGATTTTTTCAAAAAAAGTTGCTCAGACGTCGAGGGCTAATTCTGTTTCCCATGATAAAAACCCATCTGTTTCCACCGAAAAAGCTTTCAGGGGATCGTTTGCACATGTTTGGCACCATTTCTGAGTGAATTGCAGAACGTCAGATTTTTGCTGAAATTGTGACCGCGCGGCTTAGGGATTTTTTCAAAAAAAGGTGTTCAGACATCTAGGGCTAATTCTGTTTACCATGATAAAAACCCATCTGTTTCCACCGAAAAAGCTTTCAGGGGATCGTTTGCAACAGTTTGGCACGATTTCTGAGTGAATTGCAGAACGTCAGATTTTTGCTGAAATTGTGACCGCGCGGCTTAGGGATTTTTTTCAAAAAAATTGTTCAGATGTCGAGGGCTAATTCTGTTTCCCATGATAAAAACCCATCTGTTTCCACCGAAAAAGCTTTCAGGGGATCATTTGCACATGTTTGATACCATTTCTGAGTGAATTGCAGAACGTCAGATTTTTGCTGAAATTGTGACCGCGCGGCTTAGGGATTTTTTAAAAAAAAGGTGTTCAGACATCTAGGGCTAATTCTGTTTACCATGATAAAAACCCATCTGTTTTCACCGAAAAAGCTTTCAAGGGATCGTTTGCAACAGTTTGGCACCATTTCTGAGTGAATTGGAGAACGTCAGATTTTTGCTGAAATTGTGACCGCGCGGCTTAGGGATTTTTTCAAAAAAAGTTGCTCAGACGTCGAGGGCTAATTCTGTTTCCCATGATGAAAACCCAGCTGTTTCCACCGAAAAAGCTTTCAGGGGATCGTTTGCAACAGTTTGGCACGATTTCTGAGTGAATTGCAGAACGTCAGATTTTTGCGGAAATTGTGACCGCGCGGCTTAGGGATTTTTTCAAAAAAAGTTGGTCAGACGTCGAGGGCTAATTCTGTTTCCCATCATACAAACCCATCTGTTTCCACCGAAAAAGCTTTCAGGGGATCATTTGCAACAGTTTGGCACCATTTCTGAGTGAATTGCAGAACGTCAGATTTTTGCTGAAATTGTGACCGCGCAGCTGAGGGATTTTTGTTCAAAAAAAGGTGTTCAGACATCGAGGGCTTATTCTGTTTCCCATGATAAAAACCCATCTGTTTTCACCGAAGAAGCTTTCAGGGGCTCGTTTGCAAGAGTTTGGCACCATTTCTGAGTGAATTGCAGAACGTCAGATTTTTGCTGAAATTGTGACCGCGCGGCTTAGGGATTTTTTAAAAAAAAGGTGTTCAGACATCTAGGGCTAATTCTGTTTACCATGATAAAAACCCATCTGTTTTCACCGAAAAAGCTTTCAAGGGATCGTTTGCAACAGTTTGGCACCATTTCTGAGTGAATTGGAGAACGTCAGATTTTTGCTGAAATTGTGACCGCGCGGCTTAGGGATTTTTTCAAAAAAAGTTGCTCAGACGTCGAGGGCTAATTCTGTTTCCCATGATAAAAACCCATCTGTTTCCACCGAAAAAGCTTTCAGGGGATCGTTTGCACATGTTTGGCACCATTTCTGAGTGAATTGCAGAACGTCAGATTTTTGCTGAAATTGTGACCGCGCGGCTTAGGGATTTTTTCAAAAAAAGGTGTTCAGACATCTAGGGCTAATTCTGTTTACCATGATAAAAACCCATCTGTTTCCACCGAAAAAGCTTTCAGGGGATCGTTTGCAACAGTTTGGCACGATTTCTGAGTGAATTGCAGAACGTCAGATTTTTGCTGAAATTGTGACCGCGCGGCTTAGGGATTTTTTTCAAAAAAATTGTTCAGATGTCGAGGGCTAATTCTGTTTCCCATGATAAAAACCCATCTGTTTCCACCGAAAAAGCTTTCAGGGGATCATTTGCACATGTTTGATACCATTTCTGAGTGAATTGCAGAACGTCAGATTTTTGCTGAAATTGTGACCGCGCGGCTTAGGGATTTTTTAAAAAAAAGGTGTTCAGACATCTAGGGCTAATTCTGTTTACCATGATAAAAACCCATCTGTTTCCACCGAAAAAGCTTTCAGGGGATCGTTTGCAACAGTTTGGCACCATTTCTGAGTGAATTGCAGAACGTCAGATTTTTGCTGAAATTGTGACCGCGCGGCTTAGGGATTTTTTCAAAAAAAGGTGTTCAGACATCGAGGGCTAATTCTGTTTCCCATGATAAAAACCCAGCTGTTTCCACCGAAAAAGCTTTCAGGGGATCGTTTGCAACAGTTTGGCACGATTTCTGAGTGAATTGCAGAACGTCAGATTTTTGCTGAAATTGTGACCATGCGGCTTAGGTATTTTTTCAAAAAAAGGTGTTCAGACATCTAGGGCTAATTCTGTTTCCCATGATAAAAACCCATCTGTTTTCACCGAAAAAGCTTTCAGGGGATCGTTTGCAACAGTTTGGCACCATTTCTGAGTGAATTGCAGAACGTCAGATTTTTGCTGAAATTGTGACCGCGCGGCTTAGGGATTTTTTTCAAAAAAAGGTGTTCAGACATCGAGGGCTTATTCTGTTTCCCATGATAAAAACCCATCTGTTTTCACCGAAAAAGCTTTCAGGGGCTCGTTTGCAACAGTTTGGCACCATTTCTGAGTGAATTGCAGAACGTCAGATTTTTGCTGAAATTGTGACCGCGCGGCTTAGGGATTTTTTCAAAAAAAGGTGTTCAGACATCAAGGGCTAATTCTGTTTCCCATGATAAAAACCCATCTGTTTCCACCGAAAAAGCTTTCAGGGGATCGTTTGCAACAGTTTGGCACAATTTCGGAGTGAATTGGAGAACGTCAGATTTTTGCTGAAATTGTGACCGCACGGCTTAGCGATTTTTTCAAAAAAAGGTGTTCAGACATCGAGGGCTAATTCTATTTCCCATGATAAAAACCCATCTGTTTCCACCGAAAAAGCTTTCAGGGGATCGTTTGCACATGTTTGGCACCATTTCTGAGTGAATTGCAGAACGTCAGATTTTTACTGAAATTGTGACCGCGCGGCTTAGGGATTTTTTCAAAAAAAGTTGCTCAGACGTCGAGGGCTAATTCTGTTTCCCATGATGAAAACCCAGCTGTTTCCACCGAAAAAGCTTTCAGGGGATCGTTTGCAACAGTTTGGCACGATTTCTGAGTGAATTGCAGAACGTCAGATTTTTGCTGAAATTGTGACCATGCGGCTTAGGTATTTTTTCAAAAAAAGGTGTTCAGACATCTAGGGCTAATTCTGTTTCCCATGATAAAAACCCATCTGTTTTCACCGAAAAAGCTTTCAGGGGATCGTTTGCAACAGTTTGGCACGATTTCTGAGTGAATTGCAGAACGTCAGATTTTTGCTGAAATTGTGACCGCGCGGCTTAGGGATTTTTTCAAAAAAAGGTGTTCAGACATCGAGGGCTTATTCTGTTTCCCATGATAAAAACCCATCTGTTTTCACCGAAAAAGCTTTCAGGGGCTCGTTTGCAACAGTTTGGCACCATTTCTGAGTGAATTGCAGAACGTCAGATTTTTGCTGAAATTGTGACCGCGCGGCTTAGGGATTTTTTCAAAAAAAGGTGTTCAGACATCAAGGGCTAATTCTGTTTCCCATGATAAAAACCCATCTGTTTTCACCGAAAAGGCTTTTAGGGGATCGTTTGCAACAGTTTGGCAACATTTCTGAGTGAATTGCAGAACGTCAGATTTTTGCTGAAATTGTGACCGCGCGGCTTAGGGATTTTTTCAAAAAAAGTTGCTCAGAAATCGAGGGCTAATTCTGTTTCCCATGATAAAAACCCATCTGTTTCCACCGAAAAAGCTTTCAGGGGATCGTTTGCACATGTTTGGCACCATTTCTGAGTGAATTGCAGAACGTCAGATTTTTGCTGAAATTGTGACCGCGCGGCTTAGGGATTTTTTCAAAAAAAGGTGTTCAGACGTCGAGGGCTAATTCTGTTTCCCATGATAAAAACCCATCTGTTTCCACTGAAAAAGCTTTCAGGGGATCGTTTGCACATGTTTGGCATCATTTCTGAGTGAATTGCAGAACGTCAGATTTTTACTGAAATTGTGACCGCGCGGCTTAGGGATTTTTTCAAAAAAAGTTGCTCAGACGTCGAGGGCTAATTCTGTTTCCCATGATAAAAACCCATCTGTTTCCACTGAAAAAGCTTTCAGGGGATCGTTTGCACATGTTTGGCACCATTTCTGAGTGAATTGCAGAACGTCAGATTTTTACTGAAATTGTGACCGCGCGGCTTAGGGATTTTTTTAAAAAAAAGTTGTTCAGACGTCGAGGGCTAATTCTGTTTACCATGATAAAAACCCATCTGTTTTCATCGAAAAAGCTTTCAGGGGCTCGTTTGCAACAGTTTGGCACCATTTCTGAGTGAATTGGAGAACGTCAGATTTTTGCTGAAATTCTGACCGCGCGGCTTAGGGATTTTTTCAAAAAAAATTGTTCAGACGTCGAGGGCTAATTCTGTTTCCCATGATGAAAACCCAGCTGTTTCCACCGAAAAAGCTTTCAGGGGATCGTTTGCAACAGTTTGGCACGATTTCTGAGTGAATTGCAGAACGTCAGATTTTTGCTGAAATTGTGACCATGCGGCTTAGGTATTTTTTCAAAAAAAGGTGTTCAGACATCTAGGGCTAATTCTGTTTCCCATGATACAAACCCATCTGTTTTCACCGAAAAAGCTTTCAGGGGATCGTTTGCAACAGTTTGGCACGATTTCTGAGTGAATTGCAGAACGTCAGATTTTTGCTGAAATTGTGACCGCGCGGTTTAGGGATTTTTTCAAAAAAAGTTGCTCAGACGTCGAGGGCTAATTCTGTTTCCCATGATAAAAACCCATCTGTTTCCACCGAAAAAGCTTTCAGGGGATCGTTTGCAACAGTTTGGCACAATTTCGGAGTGAATTGCAGAACGTCAGATTTTTGCTGAAATTGTGACCGCGGGGCTTAGGGATTTTTTCAAAAAAAGGTGTTCAGACATCTAGGGCTAATTCTGTTTACCATGATAAAAACCCATCTGTTTCCACCGAAAAAGCTTTCAGGGGATCGTTTGCAACAGTTTGGCACGATTTCTGAGTGAATTGCAGAACGTCAGATTTTTGCTGAAATTGTGACCGCGCGGCTTAGGGATTTTTTCAAAAAAAATTGTTCAGACGTCGAGGGCTAATTCTGTTTCCCATGATGAAAACCCAGCTGTTTCCACCGAAAAAGCTTTCAGGGGATCGTTTGCAACAGTTTGGCACGATTTCTGAGTGAATTGCAGAACGTCAGATTTTTGCTGAAATTGTGACCATGCGGCTTAGGTATTTTTTCAAAAAAAGGTGTTCAGACATCTAGGGCTAATTCTGTTTCCCATGATACAAACCCATCTGTTTTCACCGAAAAAGCTTTCAGGGGATCGTTTGCAACAGTTTGGCACGATTTCTGAGTGAATTGCAGAACGTCAGATTTTTGCTGAAATTGTGACCGCGCGGCTTAGGGATTTTTTCAAAAAAATGTGTTCAGACATCTAGGGCTAATTCTGTTTACCATGATAAAAACCCATCTGTTTCCACCGAAAAAGCTTTCAGGGGATCGTTTGCAACAGTTTGGCACCATTTCTGAGTGAATTGCAGAACGTCAGATTTTTGCTGAAATTGTGACCGCGCGGCTTAGGGATTTTTTCAAAAAAAATTGTTCAGACGTCGAGGGCTAATTCTGTTTCCCATGATAAAAACCCAGCTGTTTCCACCGAAAAAGCTTTCAGGGGATCGTTTGCAACAGTTTGGCACGATTTCTGAGTGAATTGCAGAACGTCAGATTTTTGCTGAAATTGTGACCATGCGGCTTAGGTATTTTTTCAAAAAAAGGTGTTCAGACATCTAGGGCTAATTCTGTTTCCCATGATAAAAACCCATCTGTTTTCACCGAAAAAGCTTTCAGGGGATCGTTTGCAACAGTTTGGCACGATTTCTGAGTGAATTGCAGAACGTCAGATTTTTGCTGAAATTGTGACCGCGCGGCTTAGGGATTTTTTCAAAAAAAGGTGTTCAGACATCGAGGGCTTATTCTGTTTCCCATGATAAAAACCCATCTGTTTTCACCGAAAAAGCTTTCAGGGGCTCGTTTGCAACAGTTTGGCACCATTTCTGAGTGAATTGCAGAACGTCAGATTTTTGCTGAAATTGTGACCGCGCGGCTTAGGGATTTTTTCAAAAAAAGGTGTTCAGACATCAAGGGCTAATTCTGTTTCCCATGATAAAAACCCATCTGTTTCCACCGAAAAAGCTTTCAGGGGATCGTTTGCAACAGTTTGGCACAATTTCGGAGTGAATTGGAGAACGTCAGATTTTTGCTGAAATTGTGACCGCGCGGCTTAGGGATTTTTTCAAAAAAAGGTGTTCAGACATCGAGGGCTAATTCTATTTCCCATGATAAAAACCCATCTGTTTCCACCGAAAAAGCTTTCAGGGGATCGTTTGCAACAGTTTGGCACCATTTCTGAGTGAATTGGAGAACGTCAGATTTTTGCTGAAATTGTGACCGCGCGGCTTAGGGATTTTTTCAAAAAAAGGTGTTCAGACATCGAGGGCTAATTCTATTTCCCATGATAAAAACCCATCTGTTTCCACCGAAAAAGCTTTCAGGGGATCATTTGCAACAGTTTGGCACCATTTCTGAGTGAATTGCAGAACTTAAAATTTTTGCTGAAATTGTGACCGCGCGGCTTAGGGATTTTTTCAAAAAAAGGTGTTCAGACGTCGAGGGCTAATTCTGTTTCCCATGATAAAAACCCATCTGTTTTCACCGAAAAAGCTTTCAGGGGATCGTTTGCACATGTTTAGTACCATTTCTGAGTGAATTGCAGAACGTCAGATTTTTGCTGAAATTGTGACCGCGCGGCTTAGGGATTTTTTCGAAAAAAGGTGTTCAGACATCTAGGGCTAATTCTGTTTACCATGATAAAAACCCATCTGTTTCCACCGAAAAAGCTTTTAGGGGATCGTTTGCAACAGTTTGGCAACATTTCTGAGTGAATTGCAGAACGTCAGATTTTTGCTGAAATTGTGACCGCGCGGCTTAGGGATTTTTTCAAAAAAAGTTGTTGAGACATCAAGGGCTAATTCTGTTTCCCATGATAAAAACCCATCTGTTTCCACCGAAAAAGCTTTCAGGGGATCGTTTGCAACAGTTTGGCACGATTTCTGAGTGAATTGCAGAACGTCAGATTTTTGCTGAAATTGTGACCGCGCGGCTTAGGGATTTTTTCAAAAAAAATTGTTCAGACGTCGAGGGCTAATTCTGTTTCCCATGATGAAAACCCAGCTGTTTCCACCGAAAAAGCTTTCAGGGGATCGTTTGCAACAGTTTGGCACGATTTCTGAGTGAATTGCAGAACTTCAGATTTTTGCTGAAATTGTGACCATGCGGCTTAGGTATTTTTTCAAAAAAAGGTGTTCAGACATCTAGGGCTAATTCTGTTTCCCATGATACAAACCCATCTGTTTTCACCGAAAAAGCTTTCAGGGGATCGTTTGCAACAGTTTGGCACGATTTCTGAGTGAATTGCAGAACGTCAGATTTTTGCTGAAATTGTGACCGCGCGGTTTAGGGATTTTTTCAAAAAAAGTTGCTCAGACGTCGAGGGCTAATTCTGTTTCCCATGATAAAAACCCATCTGTTTCCACCGAAAAAGCTTTCAGGGGATCGTTTGCACATGTTTGGCACCATTTCTGAGTGAATTGCAGAACGTCAGATTTTTGCTGAAATTGTGACCGCGCGGCTTAGGGATTTTTTCAAAAAAAGGTGTTCAGACATCTAGGGCTAATTCTGTTTACCATGATAAAAACCCATCTGTTTCCACCGAAAAAGCTTTCAGGGGATCATTTGCAACAGTTTGGCACCATTTCTGAGTGAATTGCAGAACGTCAGATTTTTGCTGAAATTGTGACCGCGCGGCTTAGGGATTTTTTCAAAAAAAATTATTCAGACGTCGAGGGCTAATTCTGTTTCCCATGATAAAAACCCAGCTGTTTCCACCGAAAAAGCTTTCAGGGGATCGTTTGCAACAGTTTGGCACGATTTCTGAGTGAATTGCAGAACGTCAGATTTTTGCTGAAATTGTGACCATGCGGCTTAGGTATTTTTTCAAAAAAAGGTGTTCAGACATCTAGGGCTAATTCTGTTTCCCATGATAAAAACCCATCTGTTTTCACCGAAAAAGCTTTCAGGGGCTCGTTTGCAACAGTTTGGCACCATTTCTGAGTGAATTGCAGAACGTCAGATTTTTGCTGAAATTGTGACCGCGCGGCTTAGGGATTTTTTCAAAAAAAGGTGTTCAGACATCGAGGCTAATTCTATTTCCCATGATAAAAACCCATCTGTTTCCACCGAAAAAGCTTTCAGGGGATCGTTTGCAACAGTTTGGCAACATTTCTGAGAGAATTGCAGAACGTCAGATTTTTGCTGAAATTGTGACCGCGCGGCTTAGGGATTTTTTAAAAAAAAGTTGTTGAGACATCAAGGGCTAATTCTGTTTCCCATGATAAAAACCCATCTGTTTCCACCGAAAAAGCTTTCAGGGGATCGTTTGCACATGTTTGGCACCATTTCTGAGTGAATTGCAGAACGTCAGATTTTTGCTGAAATTGTGACCGCGCGGCTTAGGGATTTTTTCAAAAAAAGTTGCTCAGACGTCGAGGGCTAATTCTGTTTCCCATGATAAAAACCCATCTGTTTCCACCGAAAAAGCTTTCAGGGGATCGTTTGCACATGTTTGGCACCATTTCTGAGTGAATTGCAGAACGTCAGATTTTTACTGAAATTTTGACCGCGCGGCTTAGGGATTTTTTCAAAAAAAGTTGTTCAGACATCGAGGGCTAATTCTGTTTACCATGATAAAAACCCATCTGTTTTCATCGAAAAAGCTTTCAGGGGCTCGTTTGCAAGAGTTTGGCACCATTTCTGAGTGAATTGCAGAACGTCAGATTTTTGCTGAAATTGTGACCGCGCGGCTTAGGGATTTTTTCAAAAAAAGGTGTTCAAACATCTAGGGCTAATTCTGTTTCCCATGATAAAAACCCATCTGTTTTCACCGAAAAAGCTTTCAGGGGATCGTTTGCAACAGTTTGGCACCATTTCTGAGTGAATTGGAGAACGTCAGATTTTTGCTGAAATTGTGACCGCGCGGCTTAGGGATTTTTTCAAAAAAAGGTGTTCAGACGTCGAGGGCTAATTCTGTTTACCATGATAAAAACCCATCTGTTTTCACCGAAAAAGCTTTCAGGGGATCGTTTGCAACAGTTTGGCACCATTTCTGAGTGAATTGCAGAAAGTCAGATTTTTGCTGAAATTGTGACCGCGCGGCTTAGGGATTTTTTCAAAAAAAGGTGTTCAGACATCTAGGGCTAATTCTGTTTCCCATGATAAAAACCCATCTGTTTTCACCGAAAAAGCTTTCAAGGGATCGTTTGCAACAGTTTGGCACCATTTCTGAGTGAATTGGAGAACGTCAGATTTTTGCTGAAATTGTGACCGCGCGGCTTAGGGATTTTTTCAAAAAAAGGTGTTCAGACGTCGAGGGCTAATTCTGGTTCCCATGATAAAAACCCATCTGTTTCCACCGAAAAAGCTTTCAGGGGATCGTTTGCACATGTTTGGTACCATTTCTGAGTGAATTGCAGAACGTCAGATTTTTGCTGAAATTGTGACCGCGCGGCTTAGGGATTTTTTCAAAAAAAGGTGTTCAGACTTCTAGGGCTAATTCTGTTTACCATGATAAAAACCCATCTGTTTTCACCGAAAAAGCTTTTAGGGGATCGTTTGCAACAGTTTGGCAACATTTCTGAGTGAATTGCAGAACGTCAGATTTTTGCTGAAATTGTGACCGCGCGGCTTATGGATTTTTTCAAAAAGGTTGTTGAGACATCAAGGGCTAATTCTGTTTCCCATGATAAAAACCCATCTGTTTCCACTGAAAAAGCTTTCAGGGGATCGTTTGCACATGTTTGGCACCATTTCTGAGTGAATTGCAGAACGTCAGATTTTTGCTGAAATTGTGACCGCGCGGCTTAGGGATTTTTTCAAAAAAAGTTGCTCAGACGTCGAGGGCAAATTCTGTTATCCATGATAAAAACCCATCTGTTTCCACCGAAAAAGCTTTCAGGGGATCGTTTGCACATCTTTGGCACCATTTCTGAGTTAATTGCAGAACGTCAGATTTTTACTGAAATTGTGACCGCGCGGCTTAGGGATTTTTTCAAAAAAAGGTGTTCAGACATCTAGGGCTAATTCTGTTTACCATGATACAAACCCATCTGTTTCCACTGAAAAAGCTTTCAGGGGATCGTTTGCAACAGTTTGGCACCATTTCTGAGTGAATTGCAGAACGTCAGATTTTTGCTGAAATTGTGACCGCGCGGCTTAGGAATTTTTTCAAAAAAAGTTGTTCAGACATCGAGGGCTAATTCTGTTTACCATGATAAAAACCCATCTGTTTTCATCGAAAAAGCTTTCAGGGGCTCGTTTGCAACAGTTTGGCACCATTTCTGAGTGAATTGCAGAACGTCAGATTTTTGCTGAAATTGTGACCGCGCGGCTTAGGGATTTTTTCAAAAAAAGGTGTTCAGACATCTAGGGCTAATTCTGTTTACCATGATAAAAACCCATCTGTTTCCACTGAAAAAGCTTTCAGGGGATCGTTTGCAACAGTTTGGCACCGTTTCTGAGTGAATTGCAGAACGTCAGATTTTTGCTGAAGTTGTGACCGCGCGGCTTAGGGATTTTTTCAAAAAAAGTTGTTCAGACATCGAGGGCTAATTCTGTTTACCATGATAAAACCCCATCTGTTTCCACCGAAAAAGCTTTTAGGGGATCGTTTGCAACAGTTTGGCAACATTTCTGAGTGAATTGCAGAACGTCAGATTTTTGCTGAAATTGTGACCGCGCGGCTTAGGGATTTTTTCAAAAAAAGTTGTTGAGACATCAAGGGCTAATTCTGTTTCCCATGATAAAAACCCAGCTGTTTCCACCGAAAAAGCTTTCAGGGGATCGTTTGCAACAGTTTGGCACGATTTCTGAGTGAATTGCAGAACGTCAGATTTCTGCTGAAATTGTGACCATGCGGCTTAGGTATTTTTTCAAAAAAAGGTGTTCAGACATCTAGGGCTAATTCTGTTTCCCATGATACAAACCCATCTGTTTTCACCGAAAAAGCTTTCAGGGGATCGTTTGCAACAGTTTGGCACGATTTCTGAGTGAATTGCAGAACGTCAGATTTTTGCGGAAATTGTGACCGCGCGGCTTAGGGATTTTTTTAAAAAAAGTTGTTCAGATGTCAAGGGTAATTCTGTTTCCCATGATAAAATCACATCTGTTTCCACCGAAAAAGCTTTCAGTCGATCGTTAGGAACAGTTTGGCACCATTTCTGAGTGAATTGGAGAACGTCAGATTTTTGCTGAAATTGTGACCGCGCGGCTTAGGTATTTTTTCAAAAAAAGTTGGTCAGACGTCGAGGGCTAATTCTGTTTCCCATCATACAAACCCATCTGTTTCCACCGGAAAAGCTTTCAGGGGATTATTTGCAACAGTTTGGCACCATTTCTGAGTGAATTGCAGAACGTCAGATTTTTACTGAAATTGTGACCGCGAGGCTTAGGGATTTTTTCAAAAAAAGGTGTTCAGACATCGAGGGCTTATTCTGTTTCCCATGATAAAAACCCATCTGTTTTCACCGAAAAAGCTTTCAGGGGCTCGTTTGCAACAGTTTGGCACCATTTCTGAGTGAATTGCAGAACGTCAGATTTTTGCTGAAATTGTGACCGCGCGGCTTAGGGATTTTTTCAAAAAAAGGTGTTCAGACGTCGAGGGCTAATTCTGTTTACCATGATAAAAACCCATCTGTTTCCACCGAAAAAGCTTTCAGGGGATCGTTTGCAACAGTTTGGCACCATTTCTGAGTGAATTGCAGAACGTCAGATTTTTGCTGAAATTGTGACCGCGCGGCTTAGGGATTTTTTCAAAAAAAGTTGCTCAGACGTCGAGGGCTAATTCTGTTTCCCATGATAAAAACCCATCTGTTTCCACCGAAAAAGCTTTCAGGGGATCGTTTGCACATGTTTGGTACCATTTCTGAGTGAATTTCAGAATGTCAGATTTTTGCTGAAATTGTGACCGCGCGGCGTAGGGATTTTTTCAAAAAAAGGTGTTCAGACATCTAGGGCTAATTCTGTTTACCATGATAAAAACCCATCTGTTTTCACCGAAAAAGCTTTCAAGGGATCGTTTGCAACAGTTTGGCACCATTTCTGAGTGAATTGCAGAACGTCAGATTTTTGCTGAAATTGTGACCGCGCGGCTTAGGGATTTTTTCAAAAAAAGTTGCTCAGACGTCGAGGGCTAATTCTGTTTCCCATGATAAAAACCCATCTGTTTCCACCGAAAAAGCTTTCAGGGGATCGTTTGCAACAGTTTGGCACGATTTCTGAGTGAATTGCAGAACGTCAGATTTCTGCTGAAATTGTGACCATGCGGCTTAGGTATTTTTTCAAAAAAAGGTGTTCAGACATCTAGGGCTAATTCTGTTTCCCATGATACAAACCCATCTGTTTTCACCGAAAAAGCTTTCAGGGGATCGTTTGCAACAGTTTGGCACGATTTCTGAGTGAATTGCAGAACGTCAGATTTTTGCGGAAATTGTGACCGCGCGGCTTAGGGATTTTTTCAAAAAAAGTTGTTCAGATGTCAAGGGTAATTCTGTTTCCCATGATAAAATCACATCTGTTTCCACCGAAAAAGCTTTCAGTCGATCGTTAGCAACAGTTTGGCACCATTTCTGAGTGAATTGCAGAACGTCAGATTTTTGCTGAAATTCTGACCGCGCGGCCTAGGGATTTTTTCAAAAAAAGTTGCTCAGACGTCGTGCGCTAATTCTGTTTCCCATGATACAAACCCATCTGTTTTCACCGAAAAAGCTTTCAGGGGATCGTTTGCAACAGTTTGGCACCATTTCCGAGTGAATTGGAGAACGTCAGATTTTTGCTGAAATTGTGACCGCGCGGCTTAGGGATTTTTTTCAAAAAAAGGTGTTCAGACGTCGAGGGCTAATTCTGTTTCCCATCATACAAACCCATCTGTTTCCACCGGAAAAGCTTTCAGGGGATTATTTGCAACAGTTTGGCACCATTTCTGAGTGAATTGCAGAACGTCAGATTTTTGCTGAAATTGTGACCGCGCGGCTTAGGGATTTTTTCAAAAAAAGTTGCTCAGACGTCGAGGGCAAATTCTGTTATCCATGATAAAAACCCATCTGTTTCCACCAAAAAAGCTTTCAGGGGATCGTTTGCACATCTTTGGCACCATTTCTGAGTGAATTGCAGAACGTCAGATTTTTGCTGAATTTGTGACCGCGCGGCTTAGGGATTTTTTCAAAAAAAGGTGTTCAGACATCTAGGGCTAATTCTGTTTCCCATGATAAAAACCCATCTGTTTCCACCGAAAAAGCTTTTAGGGGATACTTTGCAACAGTTTGGCAACATTTCTGAGTGAATTGCAGAACGTCAGATTTTTGCTGAAATTGTGACCGCGCGGCTTAGGGATTTTTTCAAAAAAAGTTGTTGAGACATCAAGGGCTAATTCTGTTTCCCATGATAAAAACCCATCTGTTTCCACCGAAAAAGCTTTCAGGGGATCGTTTGCAACAGTTTGGCACGATTTCTGAGTGAATTGCAGAACGTCAGATTTTTGCTGAAATTGTGACCGCGCGGCTTAGGGATTTTTTCAAAAAAAGTTGCTCAGACGTCGTGCGCTAATTCTGTTTCCCATGATACAAACCCATCTGTTTTCACCGAAAAAGCTTTCAGGGGATCGTTTGCAACAGTTTGGCACCATTTCTGAGTGAATTGGAGAACGTCAGATTTTTGCTGAAATTGTGACCGCGCGGCTTAGGTATTTTTTCAAAAAAAGTTGGTCAGACGTCGAGGGCTAATTCTGTTTCCCATCATACAAACCCATCTGTTTCCACCGAAAGAGCTTTTAGGGGATCATTTGCAACAGTTTGGCACCATTTCTGAGTGAATTGCAGAACGTCAGATTTTTGCTGAAATTGTGACCGCGCGGCTTAGGGATTTTTTCAAAAAAAGTTGTTGAGACATCAAGGGCTAATTCTGTTTCCCATGATAAAAACCCATCTGTTTTCACCGAAAAAGCTTTCAGGGGATCGTTTGCACATGTTTGGCACCATTTCTGAGTGAATTGCAGAACGTCAGATTTTTACTGAAATTGTGACCGCGCGGCTTAGGGATTTTTTCAAAAAAAGTTGTTCAGACATCGAGGGCTAATTCTGTTTACCATGATAAAAACCCATCTGTTTTCATCGAAAAAGCTTTCAGGGGCTCGTTTGCAACAGTTTGGCACCATTTCTGAGTGAATTGCAGAACGTCAGATTTTTGCTGAAATTCTGACCGCGCGGCTTAGGGATTTTTTCAAAAAAAGTTGCTCAGACGTCGTGCGCTAATTCTGTTTCCTATGATACAAACCCATCTGTTTTCACCGAAAAAGCTTTCAGGGGATCGTTTGCAACAGTTTGGCACCATTTCTGAGTGAATTGGAGAACGTCAGATTTTTGCTGAAATTGTGACCGCGCGGCTTAGGTATTTTTTCAAAAAAAGTTGGTCAGACGTCGAGGGCTAATTCTGTTTCCCATCATACAAACCCATCTGTTTCCACCGAAAAAGCTTTCAGGGGATCATTTGCAACAGTTTGGCACCATTTCTGAGTGAATTGCAGAACGTCAGATTTTTGCTGAAATTGTGACCGCGCGGCTTAGGGATTTTTTCAAATAAAGGTGTTCAGACGTCGAGGGCTTATTCTGTTTCCCATGATAAAAACCCATCTGTTTTCACCTAAAAAGCTTTCAGGGGCTCGTTTGCAACAGTTTGGCACCATTTCTGAGTGAATTGCAGAACGTCAGATTTTTGCTGAAATTGTGACCGCGCGGCTTAGGGATTTTTTCAAAAAAAGGTGTTCAGACATCGAGGGCTAATTCTGTTTCCCATGATAAAAACCCATCTGTTTTCACCGAAAAAGCTTTCAGGGGATCGTTTGCAACAGTTTGGCAACATTTCTGAGAGAATTGCAGAACGTCAGATTTTGCTGAAATTGTGACCGCGCGGCTTAGGGATTTTTTAAAAAAGTTGTTGAGACATCAAGGGCTAATTCTGTTTCCCATGATAAAAACCCATCTGTTTCCACCGAAAAAGCTTTCAGGGGATCGTTTGCACATGTTTGGCACCATTTCTGAGTGAATTGCAGAACGTCAGATTTTTGCTGAAATTGTGACCGCGCGGCTTAGGGATTTTTTCAAAAAAGTTGCTCAGACGTCGAGGGCTAATTCTGTTTCCCATGATAAAAACCCATCTGTTTCCACCGAAAAAGCTTTCAGGGGATCGTTTGCAACAGTTTGGCACGATTTCTGAGTGAATTGCAGAACGTCAGATTTCTGCTGAAATTGTGACCATGCGGCTTAGGTATTTTTTCAAAAAAGGTGTTCAGACATCTAGGGCTAATTCTGTTTCCCATGATACAAACCCATCTGTTTTCACCGAAAAAGCTTTCAGGGGATCGTTTGCAACAGTTTGGCACGATTTCTGAGTGAATTGCAGAACGTCAGATTTTTGCGGAAATTGTGACCGCGCGGCTTAGGGATTTTTTCAAAAAAAGTTGTTCAGATGTCAAGGGTAATTCTGTTTCCCATGATAAAATCACATCTGTTTCCACCGAAAAAGCTTTCAGTCGATCGTTAGCAACAGTTTGGCACCATTTCTGAGTGAATTGCAGAACGTCAGATTTTTGCTGAAATTCTGACCGCGCGGCCTAGGGATTTTTTCAAAAAAAGTTGCTCAGACTTCGTGCGCTAATTCTGTTTCCCATGATACAAACCCATCTGTTTTCACCGAAAAAGCTTTCAGGGGATCGTTTGCAACAGTTTGGCACCATTTCCGAGTGAATTGGAGAACGTCAGATTTTTGCTGAAATTGTGACCGCGCGGCTTAGGGATTTTTTTCAAAAAAAGGTGTTCAGACGTCGAGGGCTAATTCTGTTTCCCATCATACAAACCCATCTGTTTCCACCGGAAAAGCTTTCAGGGGATTATTTGCAACAGTTTGGCACCATTTCTGAGTGAATTGCAGAACGTCAGATTTTTGCTGAAATTGTGACCGCGCGGCTTAGGGATTTTTTCAAAAAAAGTTGCTCAGACGTCGAGGGCAAATTCTGTTATCCATGATAAAAACCCATCTGTTTCCACCAAAAAAGCTTTCAGGGGATCGTTTGCACATCTTTGGCACCATTTCTGAGTGAATTGCAGAACGTCAGATTTTTGCTGAATTTGTGACCGCGCGGCTTAGGGATTTTTTCAAAAAAAGGTGTTCAGACATCTAGGGCTAATTCTGTTTCCCATGATAAAAACCCATCTGTTTCCACCGAAAAAGCTTTTAGGGGATACTTTGCAACAGTTTGGCAACATTTCTGAGTGAATTGAAGAACGTCAGATTTTTGCTGAAATTGTGACCGCGCGGCTTAGGGATTTTTTCAAAAAAAGTTGTTGAGACATCAAGGGCTAATTCTGTTTCCCATGATAAAAACCCATCTGTTTCCACCGAAAAAGCTTTCAGGGGATCGTTTGCAACAGTTTGGCACGATTTCTGAGTGAATTGCAGAACGTCAGATTTTTGCTGAAATTGTGACCGCGCGGCTTAGGGATTTTTTCAAAAAAAGTTGTTCAGATGTCAAGGGCTAATTCTGTTTCCCATGATAAAATCACATCTGTTTCCACCGAAAAAGCTTTCAGTCGATCGTTTGCAACAGTTTGGCACGATTTCTGAGTGAATTGCAGAACGTCAGATTTTTGCTGAAATTCTGACCGCGCGGCTTAGGGATTTTTTCAAAAAAAGTTGCTCAGACGTCGTGCGCTAATTCTGTTTCCCATGATACAAACCCATCTGTTTTCACCGAAAAAGCTTTCAGGGGATCGTTTGCAACAGTTTGGCACCATTTCTGAGTGAATTGGAGAACGTCAGATTTTTGCTGAAATTGTGACCGCGCGGCTTAGGTATTTTTTCAAAAAAAGTTGGTCAGACGTCGAGGGCTAATTCTGTTTCCCATCATACAAACCCATCTGTTTCCACCGAAAGAGCTTTTAGGGGATCATTTGCAACAGTTTGGCACCATTTCTGAGTGAATTGCAGAACGTCAGATTTTTGCTGAAATTGTGACCGCGCGGCTTAGGGATTTTTTCAAAAAAAGTTGTTGAGACATCAAGGGCTAATTCTGTTTCCCATGATAAAAACCCATCTGTTTTCACCGAAAAAGCTTTCAGGGGATCGTTTGCACATGTTTGGCACCATTTCTGAGTGAATTGCAGAACGTCAGATTTTTACTGAAATTGTGACCGCGCGGCTTAGGGATTTTTTCAAAAAAAGTTGTTCAGACATCGAGGGCTAATTCTGTTTACCATGATAAAAACCCATCTGTTTTCATCGAAAAAGCTTTCAGGGGCTCGTTTGCAACAGTTTGGCACCATTTCTGAGTGAATTGCAGAACGTCAGATTTTTGCTGAAATTCTGACCGCGCGGCTTAGGGATTTTTTCAAAAAAAGTTGCTCAGACGTCGTGCGCTAATTCTGTTTCCTATGATACAAACCCATCTGTTTTCACCGAAAAAGCTTTCAGGGGATCGTTTGCAACAGTTTGGCACCATTTCTGAGTGAATTGGAGAACGTCAGATTTTTGCTGAAATTGTGACCGCGCGGCTTAGGTATTTTTTCAAAAAAAGTTGGTCAGACGTCGAGGGCTAATTCTGTTTCCCATCATACAAACCCATCTGTTTCCACCGAAAAAGCTTTCAGGGGATCATTTGCAACAGTTTGGCACCATTTCTGAGTGAATTGCAGAACGTCAGATTTTTGCTGAAATTGTGACCGCGCGGCTTAGGGATTTTTTCAAATAAAGGTGTTCAGACGTCGAGGGCTTATTCTGTTTCCCATGATAAAAACCCATCTGTTTTCACCTAAAAAGCTTTCAGGGGCTCGTTTGCAACAGTTTGGCACCATTTCTGAGTGAATTGCAGAACGTCAGATTTTTGCTGAAATTGTGACCGCGCGGCTTAGGGATTTTTTCAAAAAAAGGTGTTCAGACATCGAGGGCTAATTCTGTTTCCCATGATAAAAACCCATCTGTTTTCATCGAAAAAGCTTTCAGGGGCTCGTTTGCAACAGTTTGGCACCATTTCTGAGTGAATTGCAGAACGTCAGATTTTTGCTGAAATTGTGACCGCGCGGCTTAGGGATTTTTTCAAAAAAAGGTGTTCAGACATCTAGGGCTAATTCTGTTTCCCATGATAAAAACCCATCTGTTTTCACCGAAAAAGCTTTCAAGGGATCGTTTGCAACAGTTTGGCACCATTTCTGAGTGAATTGGAGAACGTCAGATTTTTGCTGAAATTGTGACCGCGCGGCTTAGGGATTTTTTCAAAAAAAGGTGTTCAGACGTCGAGGGCTAATTCTGTTTCCCATGATAAAAACCCATCTGTTTCCACCGAAAAAGCTTTCAGGGGATCGTTTGCACATGTTTGGTACCATTTCTGAGTGAATTGCAGAACGTCAGATTTTTGCTGAAATTGTGACCGCGCGGCTTAGGGATTTTTTCAAAAAAAGGTGTTCAGACATCTAGGGCTAATTCTGTTTACCATGATAAAAACCCATCTGTTTTCACCGAAAAAGCTTTCAGGGGCTCGTTTGCAACAGTTTGGCACCATTTCTGAGTGAATTGCAGAAAGTCAGATTTTTGCTGAAATTGTGACCGCGCGGCTTAGGGATTTTTTCAAAAAAAGGTGTTCAGACATCTAGGGCTAATTCTGTTTCCCATGATAAAAACCCATCTGTTTTCACCGAAAAAGCTTTCAAGGGATCGTTTGCAACAGTTTGGCACCATTTCTGAGTGTATTGGAGAACGTCAGATTTTTGCTGAAATTGTGACCGCGCGGCTTAGGGATTTTTTCAAAAAAAGGTGTTCAGACGTCGAGGGCTAATTCTGTTTCCCATGATAAAAACCCATCTGTTTCCACCGAAAAAGCTTTCAGGGGATCGTTTGCACATGTTTGGTACCATTTCTGAGTGAATTGCAGAACGTCAGATTTTTGCTGAAATTGTGACCGCGCGGCTTAGGGAATTTTTCAAAAAAAGGTGTTCAGACTTCTAGGGCTAATTCTGTTTACCATGATAAAAACCCATCTGTTTTCACCGAAAAAGCTTTTAGGGGATCGTTTGCAACAGTTTGGCAACATTTCTGAGTGAATTGCAGAACGTCAGATTTTTGCTGAAATTGTGACCGCGCGGCTTATGGATTTTTTCAAAAAGGTTGTTGAGACATCAAGGGCTAATTCTGTTTCCCATGATAAAATCCCATCTGTTTCCACTGAAAAAGCTTTCAGGGGATCGTTTGCACATGTTTGGCACCATTTCTGAGTGAATTGCAGAACGTCAGATTTTTGCTGAAATTGTGACCGCGCGGCTTAGGGATTTTTTCAAAAAAAGTTGCTCAGACGTCGAGGGCAAATTCTATTATCCATGATAAAAACCCATCTGTTTCCACCGAAAAAGCTTTCAGGGGATCGTTTGCACATCTTTGGCACCATTTCTGAGTTAATTGCAGAACGTCAGATTTTTACTGAAATTGTGACCGCGCGGCTTAGGGATTTTTTCAAAAAAAGGTGTTCAGACATCGAGGGCTAATTCTGTTTACCATGATACAAACCCATCTGTTTCCACTGAAAAAGCTTTCAGGGGATCGTTTGCAACAGTTTGGCACCATTTCTGAGTGAATTGCAGAACGTCAGATTTTTGCTGAAATTGTGACCGCGCGGCTTAGGGATTTTTTCAAAAAAAGTTGTTCAGACATCGAGGGCTAATTCTGTTTACCATGATAAAAACCCATCTGTTTTCATCGAAAAAGCTTTCAGGGGCTCGTTTGCAACAGTTTGGCACCCTTTCTGAGTGAATTGCAGAACGTCAGATTTTTGCTGAAATTGTGACCGCGCGGCTTAGGGATTTTTTCAAAAAAAGGTGTTCAGACATCTACGGCTAATTCTGTTTACCATGATAAAAACCCATCTGTTTCCACTGAAAAAGCTTTCAGGGGATCGTTTGCAACAGTTTGGCACCATTTCTGAGTGAATTGCAGAACGTCAGATTTTTGCTGAAGTTGTGACCGCGCGGCTTAGGGATTTTTTCAAAAAAAGTTGTTCAGACATCGAGGGCTAATTCTGTTTACCATGATAAAACCCCATCTGTTTCCACCGAAAAAGCTTTTAGGTGATCGTTTGCAACAGTTTGGCAACATTTCTGAGTGAATTGCAGAACGTCAGATTTTTGCTGAAATTGTGACCGCGCGGCTTAGGGATTTTTTCAAAAAAAGTTGTTGAGACATCAAGGGCTAATTCTGTTTTCCATGATAAAAACCCATCTGTTTCCACCGAAAAAGCTTTCAGGCGATCGTTTGCAACAGTTTGGCACGATTTCTGAGTGAATTGCAGAACCTCAGATTTTTGCTGAAATTGTGACCGCGCGGCTTAGGGATTTTTTCCAAAAAAATTGTTCAGACGTCGAGGGCTAATTCTGTTTCCCATGATAAAAACCCAGCTGTTTCCACCGAAAAAGCTTTCAGGGGAAGGTTTGCAACAGTTTGGCACGATTTCTGAGTGAATTGCAGAACGTCAGATTTCTGCTGAAATTGTGACCATGCGGCTTAGGTATTTTTTCAAAAAAAGGTGTTCAGACATCTAGGGCTAATTCTGTTTCCCATGATACAAACCCATCTGTTTTCACCGAAAAAGCTTTCAGGGGATCGTTTGCAACAGTTTGGCACGATTTCTGAGTGAATTGCAGAACGTCAGATTTTTGCGGAAATTTTGACAGCGCGGCTTAGGGATTTTTTAAAAAAAAGTTGTTCAGATGTCAAGGGTAATTCTGTTTCCCATGATAAAATCACATCTGTTTCCACCGAAAAAGCTTTCAGTCGATCGTTAGCAACAGTTTGGCACCATTTCTGAGTGAATTGCAGAACGTCAGATTTTTGCTGAAATTCTGACCGCGCGGCTTAGGGATTTTTTCAAAAAAAGTTGCTCAGACGTCGTGCGCTAATTCTGTTTCCCATGATACAAACCCATCTGTTTTCACCGAAAAAGCTTTCAGGGGATCGTTTGCAACAGTTTGGCACCATTTCTGAGTGAATTGGAGAACGTCAGATTTTTGCTGAAATTGTGACCGCGCGGCTTAGGTATTTTTTCAAAAAAAGTTGGTCAGACGTCGAGGGCTAATTCTGTTTCCCATCATACAAACCCATCTGTTTCCACCGGAAAAGCTTTCAGGGGATTATTTGCAACAGTTTGGCACCATTTCTGAGTGAATTGCAGAAAGTCAGATTTTTGCTGAAATTGTGACCGCGCGGCTTAGGGATTTTTTCAAAAAAAGGTGTTCAGACATCAAGGGCTTATTCTGTTTCCCATGATAAAACCCATCTGTTTTCACCGAAAAAGCTTTCAGGGGCTCGTTTGCAACAGTTTGGCACCATTTCTGAGTGAATTGCAGAACGTCAGATTTTTGCTGAAATTGTGACCGCGCGGCTTAGGGATTTTTTCAAAAAAAGGTGTTCAGACGTCGAGGGCTAATTCTGTTTACCATGATAAAAACCCATCTGTTTCCACCGAAAAAGCTTTCAGGGGATCGTTTGCAACAGTTTGGCACCATTTCTGAGTGAATTTCAGAACGTCAGATATTTGCTGAAATTGTGACCGCGCGGCTTAGGGATTTTTTCAAAAAAAGGTGTTCAGACGTCGAGGGCTAATTCTGTTTCCCATGATAAAAACCCATCTGTTTCCACCGAAAAAGCTTTCAGGGGATCGTTTGCAACAGTTTGGCAACATTTCTGAGTGAATTGCAGAACGTCAGATTTTTGCTGAAATTGTGACCGCGCGGCTTAGGGATTTTTTCAAAAAAAGTTGCTCAGACGTCGAGGGCTAATTCTGTTTCCCATGATAAAAACCCATCTGTTTCCACCGAAAAAGCTTTCAGGGGATCGTTTGCACATGTTTGGTACCATTTCTGAGTGAATTGCAGAATGTCAGATTTTTGCTGAAATTGTGACCATGCGGCTTAGGTATTTTTTCAAAAAAAGGTGTTCAGACATCTAGGGCTAATTCTGTTTCCCATGATACAAACCCATCTGTTTTCACCGAAAAAGCTTTCAGGGGATCGTTTGCAACAGTTTGGCACGATTTCTGAGTGAATTGCAGAACGTCAGATTTTTGCGGAAATTGTGACCGCGCGGCTTAGGGATTTTTTTAAAAAAAGTTGTTCAGATGTCAAGGGTAATTCTGTTTCCCATGATAAAATCACATCTGTTTCCACCGAAAAAGCTTTCAGTCGATCGTTAGCAACAGTTTGGCACCATTTCTGAGTGAATTGGAGAACGTCAGATTTTTGCTGAAATTGTGACCGCGCGGCTTAGGTATTTTTTCAAAAAAAGTTGGTCAGACGTCGAGGGCTAATTCTGTTTCCCATCATACAAACCCATCTGTTTCCACCGGAAAAGCTTTCAGGGGATTATTTGCAACAGTTTGGCACCATTTCTGAGTGAATTGCAGAAAGTCAGATTTTTGCTGAAATTGTGACCGCGCGGCTTAGGGATTTTTTCAAAAAAAGGTGTTCAGACATCGAGGGCTTATTCTGTTTCCCATGATAAAACCCATCTGTTTTCACCGAAAAAGCTTTCAGGGGCTCGTTTGCAACAGTTTGGCACCATTTCTGAGTGAATTGCAGAACGTCAGATATTTGCTGAAATTGTGACCGCGCGGCTTAGGGATTTTTTCAAAAAAAGGTGTTCAGACGTCGAGGGCTAATTCTGTTTCCCATGATAAAAACCCATCTGTTTCCACCGAAAAAGCTTTCAGGGGATCGTTTGCAACAGTTTGGCACCATTTCTGAGTGAATTGCAGAACGTCAGATTTTTGCTGAAATTGTGACCGCGCGGCTTAGGGATTTTTTCAAAAAAAGTTGCTCAGACGTCGAGGGCTAATTCTGTTTCCCATGATAAAAACCCATCTGTTTCCACCGAAAAAGCTTTCAGGGGATCGTTTGCACATGTTTGGTACCATTTCTGAGTGAATTGCAGAATGTCAGATTTTTGCTGAAATTGTGACCGCGCGGCGTAGGGATTTTTTCAAAAAAAGGTGTTCAGACATCTAGGGCTAATTCTGTTTACCATGATAAAAACCCATCTGTTTTCACCGAAAAAGCTTTCAAGGGATCGTTTGCAACAGTTTGGCACCATTTCTGAGTGAATTGGAGAACGTCAGATTTTTGCTGAAATTGTGACCGCGCGGCTTAGGGATTTTTTCAAAAAAAGTTGCTCAGACGTCGAGGGCTAATTCTGTTTCCCATGATAAAAACCCATCTGTTTTCACCGAAAAAGCTTTCAGGGGATCGTTTGCAACAGTTTGGCAACATTTCTGAGAGAATTGCAGAACGTCAGATTTTTGCTGAAATTGTGACCGCGCGGCTTAGGGATTTTTTTTAAAAAAATTGTTGAGACATCAAGGGCTAATTCTGTTTCCCATGATAAAAACCCATCTGTTTCCACCGAAAAAGCTTTCAGGGGATCGTTTGCACATGTTTGGCACCATTTCTGAGTGAATTGCAGAACGTCAGATTTTTGCTGAAATTGTGACCGCGCGGCTTAGGGATTTTTTCAAAAAAAGTTGCTCAGACGTCGAGGGCTAATTCTGTTTCCCATGATAAAAACCCATCTGTTTCCACCGAAAAAGCTTTCAGGGGATCGTTTGCAACAGTTTGGCACGATTTCTGAGTGAATTGCAGAACGTCAGATTTCTGCTGAAATTGTGACCATGCGGCTTAGGTATTTTTTCAAAAAAAGGTGTTCAGACATCTAGGGCTAATTCTGTTTCCCATGATACAAACCCATCTGTTTTCACCGAAAAAGCTTTCAGGGGATCGTTTGCAACAGTTTGGCACGATTTCTGAGTGAATTGCAGAACGTCAGATTTTTGCGGAAATTGTGACCGCGCGGCTTAGGGATTTTTTCAAAAAAAGTTGTTCAGATGTCAAGGGTAATTCTGTTTCCCATGATAAAATCACATCTGTTTCCACCGAAAAAGCTTTCAGTCGATCGTTAGCAACAGTTTGGCACCATTTCTGAGTGAATTGCAGAACGTCAGATTTTTGCTGAAATTCTGACCGCGCGGCCTAGGGATTTTTTCAAAAAAAGTTGCTCAGACGTCGTGCGCTAATTCTGTTTCCCATGATACAAACCCATCTGTTTTCACCGAAAAAGCTTTCAGGGGATCGTTTGCAACAGTTTGGCACCATTTCCGAGTGAATTGGAGAACGTCAGATTTTTGCTGAAATTGTGACCGCGCGGCTTAGGGATTTTTTTCAAAAAAAGGTGTTCAGACGTCGAGGGCTAATTCTGTTTCCCATCATACAAACCCATCTGTTTCCACCGGAAAAGCTTTCAGGGGATTATTTGCAACAGTTTGGCACCATTTCTGAGTGAATTGCAGAACGTCAGATTTTTGCTGAAATTGTGACCGCGCGGCTTAGGGATTTTTTCAAAAAAAGTTGCTCAGACGTCGAGGGCAAATTCTGTTATCCATGATAAAAACCCATCTGTTTCCACCAAAAAAGCTTTCAGGGGATCGTTTGCACATCTTTGGCACCATTTCTGAGTGAATTGCAGAACGTCAGATTTTTGCTGAATTTGTGACCGCGCGGCTTAGGGATTTTTTCAAAAAAAGGTGTTCAGACATCTAGGGCTAATTCTGTTTCCCATGATAAAAACCCATCTGTTTCCACCGAAAAAGCTTTTAGGGGATACTTTGCAACAGTTTGGCAACATTTCTGAGTGAATTGCAGAACGTCAGATTTTTGCTGAAATTGTGACCGCGCGGCTTAGGGATTTTTTCAAAAAAAGTTGTTGAGACATCAAGGGCTAATTCTGTTTCCCATGATAAAAACCCATCTGTTTCCACCGAAAAAGCTTTCAGGGGATCGTTTGCAACAGTTTGGCACGATTTCTGAGTGAATTGCAGAACGTCAGATTTTTGCTGAAATTGTGACCGCGCGGCTTAGGGATTTTTTCAAAAAAAGTTGTTCAGATGTCAAGGGCTAATTCTGTTTCCCATGATAAAATCACATCTGTTTCCACCGAAAAAGCTTTCAGTCGATCGTTAGCAACAGTTTGGCACCATTTCTGAGTGAATTGCAGAACGTCAGATTTTTGCTGAAATTCTGACCGCGCGGCTTAGGGATTTTTTCAAAAAAAGTTGCTCAGACGTCGTGCGCTAATTCTGTTTCCCATGATACAAACCCATCTGTTTTCACCGAAAAAGCTTTCAGGGGATCCTTTGCAACAGTTTGGCACCATTTCTGAGTGAATTGGAGAACGTCAGATTTTTGCTGAAATTGTGACCGCGCGGCTTAGGTATTTTTTCAAAAAAAGTTGGTCAGACGTCGAGGGCTAATTCTGTTTCCCATCATACAAACCCATCTGTTTCCACCGAAAGAGCTTTTAGGGGATCATTTGCAACAGTTTGGCACCATTTCTGAGTGAATTGCAGAACGTCAGATTTTTGCTGAAATTGTGACCGCGCGGCTTAGGGATTTTTTCAAAAAAAGTTGTTGAGACATCAAGGGCTAATTCTGTTTCCCATGATAAAAACCCATCTGTTTTCACCGAAAAAGCTTTCAGGGGATCGTTTGCACATGTTTGGCACCATTTCTGAGTGAATTGCAGAACGTCAGATTTTTACTGAAATTGTGACCGCGCGGCTTAGGGATTTTTTCAAAAAAAGTTGTTCAGACATCGAGGGCTAATTCTGTTTACCATGATAAAAACCCATCTGTTTTCATCGAAAAAGCTTTCAGGGGCTCGTTTGCAACAGTTTGGCACCATTTCTGAGTGAATTGCAGAACGTCAGATTTTTGCTGAAATTCTGACCGCGCGGCTTAGGGATTTTTTCAAAAAAAGTTGCTCAGACGTCGTGCGCTAATTCTGTTTCCTATGATACAAACCCATCTGTTTTCACCGAAAAAGCTTTCAGGGGATCGTTTGCAACAGTTTGGCACCATTTCTGAGTGAATTGGAGAACGTCAGATTTTTGCTGAAATTGTGACCGCGCGGCTTAGGTATTTTTTCAAAAAAAGTTGGTCAGACGTCGAGGGCTAATTCTGTTTCCCATCATACAAACCCATCTGTTTCCACCGAAAAAGCTTTCAGGGGATCATTTGCAACAGTTTGGCACCATTTCTGAGTGAATTGCAGAACGTCAGATTTTTGCTGAAATTGTGACCGCGCGGCTTAGGGATTTTTTCAAATAAAGGTGTTCAGACGTCGAGGGCTTATTCTGTTTCCCATGATAAAAACCCATCTGTTTTCACCTAAAAAGCTTTCAGGGGCTCGTTTGCAACAGTTTGGCACCATTTCTGAGTGAATTGCAGAACGTCAGATTTTTGCTGAAATTGTGACCGCGCGGCTTAGGGATTTTTTCAAAAAAAGGTGTTCAGACATCGAGGGCTAATTCTGTTTCCCATGATAAAAACCCATCTGTTTTCACCGAAAAAGCTTTCAGGGGATCGTTTGCAACAGTTTGGCAACATTTCTGAGAGAATTGCAGAACGTCAGATTTTTGCTGAAATTGTGACCGCGCGGCTTAGGGATTTTTTTAAAAAAAGTTGTTGAGACATCAAGGGCTAATTCTGTTTCCCATGATAAAAACCCATCTGTTTCCACCGAAAAAGCTTTCAGGGGATCGTTTGCACATGTTTGGCACCATTTCTGAGTGAATTGCAGAACGTCAGATTTTTGCTGAAATTGTGACCGCGCGGCTTAGGGATTTTTTCAAAAAAAGTTGCTCAGACGTCGAGGGCTAATTCTGTTTCCCATGATAAAAACCCATCTGTTTCCACCGAAAAAGCTTTCAGGGGATCGTTTGCACATGTTTGGCACCATTTCTGAGTGAATTGCAGAACGTCAGATTTTTACTGAAATTGTGACCGCGCGGCTTAGGGATTTTTTCAAAAAAAGTTGTTCAGACATCGAGGGCTAATTCTGTTTACCATGATAAAAACCCATCTGTTTTCATCGAAAAAGCTTTCAGGGGCTCGTTTGCAACAGTTTGGCACCATTTCTGAGTGAATTGCAGAACGTCAGATTTTTGCTGAAATTGTGACCGCGCGGCTTAGGGATTTTTTCAAAAAAAGGTGTTCAGACATCTAGGGCTAATTCTGTTTCCCATGATAAAAACCCATCTGTTTTCACCGAAAAAGCTTTCAAGGGATCGTTTGCAACAGTTTGGCACCATTTCTGAGTGAATTGGAGAACGTCAGATTTTTGCTGAAATTGTGACCGCGCGGCTTAGGGATTTTTTCAAAAAAAGGTGTTCAGACGTCGAGGGCTAATTCTGTTTCCCATGATAAAAACCCATCTGTTTCCACCGAAAAAGCTTTCAGGGGATCGTTTGCACATGTTTGGTACCATTTCTGAGTGAATTGCAGAACGTCAGATTTTTGCTGAAATTGTGACCGCGCGGCTTAGGGATTTTTTCAAAAAAAGGTGTTCAGACATCTAGGGCTAATTCTGTTTACCATGATAAAAACCCATCTGTTTTCACCGAAAAAGCTTTCAGGGGCTCGTTTGCAACAGTTTGGCACCATTTCTGAGTGAATTGCAGAAAGTCAGATTTTTGCTGAAATTGTGACCGCGCGGCTTAGGGATTTTTTCAAAAAAAGGTGTTCAGACATCTAGGGCTAATTCTGTTTCCCATGATAAAAACCCATCTGTTTTCACCGAAAAAGCTTTCAAGGGATCGTTTGCAACAGTTTGGCACCATTTCTGAGTGTATTGGAGAACGTCAGATTTTTGCTGAAATTGTGACCGCGCGGCTTAGGGATTTTTTCAAAAAAAGGTGTTCAGACGTCGAGGGCTAATTCTGTTTCCCATGATAAAAACCCATCTGTTTCCACCGAAAAAGCTTTCAGGGGATCGTTTGCACATGTTTGGTACCATTTCTGAGTGAATTGCAGAACGTCAGATTTTTGCTGAAATTGTGACCGCGCGGCTTAGGGATTTTTTCAAAAAAAGGTGTTCAGACTTCTAGGGCTAATTCTGTTTACCATGATAAAAACCCATCTGTTTTCACCGAAAAAGCTTTTAGGGGATCGTTTGCAACAGTTTGGCAACATTTCTGAGTGAATTGCAGAACGTCAGATTTTTGCTGAAATTGTGACCGCGCGGCTTATGGATTTTTTCAAAAAGGTTGTTGAGACATCAAGGGCTAATTCTGTTTCCCATGATAAAAACCCATCTGTTTCCACTGAAAAAGCTTTCAGGGGATCGTTTGCACATGTTTGGCACCATTTCTGAGTGAATTGCAGAACGTCAGATTTTTGCTGAAATTGTGACCGCGCGGCTTAGGGATTTTTTCAAAAAAAGTTGCTCAGACGTCGAGGGCAAATTCTGTTATCCATGATAAAAACCCATCTGTTTCCACCGAAAAAGCTTTCAGGGGATCGTTTGCACATCTTTGGCACCATTTCTGAGTTAATTGCAGAACGTCAGATTTTTACTGAAATTGTGACCGCGCGGCTTAGGGATTTTTTCAAAAAAAGGTGTTCAGACATCTACGGCTAATTCTGTTTACCATGATAAAAACCCATCTGTTTCCACTGAAAAAGCTTTCAGGGGATCGTTTGCAACAGTTTGGCACCATTTCTGAGTGAATTGCAGAACGTCAGATTTTTGCTGAAGTTGTGACCGCGCGGCTTAGGGATTTTTTCAAAAAAAGTTGTTCAGACATCGAGGGCTAATTCTGTTTACCATGATAAAACCCCATCTGTTTCCACCGAAAAAGCTTTTAGGTGATCGTTTGCAACAGTTTGGCAACATTTCTGAGTGAATTGCAGAACGTCAGATTTTTGCTGAAATTGTGACCGCGCGGCTTAGGGATTTTTTCAAAAAAAGTTGTTGAGACATCAAGGGCTAATTCTGTTTTCCATGATAAAAACCCATCTGTTTCCACCGAAAAAGCTTTCAGGCGATCGTTTGCAACAGTTTGGCACGATTTCTGAGTGAATTGCAGAACCTCAGATTTTTGCTGAAATTGTGACCGCGCGGCTTAGGGATTTTTTCCAAAAAAATTGTTCAGACGTCGAGGGCTAATTCTGTTTCCCATGATAAAAACCCAGCTGTTTCCACCGAAAAAGCTTTCAGGGGAAGGTTTGCAACAGTTTGGCACGATTTCTGAGTGAATTGCAGAACGTCAGATTTCTGCTGAAATTGTGACCATGCGGCTTAGGTATTTTTTCAAAAAAAGGTGTTCAGACATCTAGGGCTAATTCTGTTTCCCATGATACAAACCCATCTGTTTTCACCGAAAAAGCTTTCAGGGGATCGTTTGCAACAGTTTGGCACGATTTCTGAGTGAATTGCAGAACGTCAGATTTTTGCGGAAATTTTGACAGCGCGGCTTAGGGATTTTTTAAAAAAAAGTTGTTCAGATGTCAAGGGTAATTCTGTTTCCCATGATAAAATCACATCTGTTTCCACCGAAAAAGCTTTCAGTCGATCGTTAGCAACAGTTTGGCACCATTTCTGAGTGAATTGCAGAACGTCAGATTTTTGCTGAAATTCTGACCGCGCGGCTTAGGGATTTTTTCAAAAAAAGTTGCTCAGACGTCGTGCGCTAATTCTGTTTCCCATGATACAAACCCATCTGTTTTCACCGAAAAAGCTTTCAGGGGATCGTTTGCAACAGTTTGGCACCATTTCTGAGTGAATTGGAGAACGTCAGATTTTTGCTGAAATTGTGACCGCGCGGCTTAGGTATTTTTTCAAAAAAAGTTGGTCAGACGTCGAGGGCTAATTCTGTTTCCCATCATACAAACCCATCTGTTTCCACCGGAAAAGCTTTCAGGGGATTATTTGCAACAGTTTGGCACCATTTCTGAGTAAATTGCAGAAAGTCAGATTTTTGCTGAAATTGTGACCGCGCGGCTTAGGGATTTTTTCAAAAAAAGGTGTTCAGACATCAAGGGCTTATTCTGTTTCCCATGATAAAACCCATCTGTTTTCACCGAAAAAGCTTTCAGGGGCTCGTTTGCAACAGTTTGGCACCATTTCTGAGTGAATTGCAGAACGTCAGATTTTTGCTGAAATTGTGACCGCGCGGCTTAGGGATTTTTTCAAAAAAAGGTGTTCAGACGTCGAGGGCTAATTCTGTTTACCATGATAAAAACCCATCTGTTTCCACCGAAAAAGCTTTCAGGGGATCGTTTGCAACAGTTTGGCACCATTTCTGAGTGAATTTCAGAACGTCAGATATTTGCTGAAATTGTGACCGCGCGGCTTAGGGATTTTTTCAAAAAAAGGTGTTCAGACGTCGAGGGCTAATTCTGTTTCCCATGATAAAAACCCTTCTGTTTCCACCGAAAAAGCTTTCAGGGGATCGTTTGCAACAGTTTGGCAACATTTCTGAGTGAATTGCAGAACGTCAGATTTTTGCTGAAATTGTGACCGCGCGGCTTAGGGATTTTTTCAAAAAAAGTTGCTCAGACGTCGAGGGCTAATTCTGTTTCCCATGATAAAAACCCATCTGTTTCCACCGAAAAAGCTTTCAGGGGATCGTTTGCACATGTTTGGTACCATTTCTGAGTGAATTGCAGAATGTCAGATTTTTGCTGAAATTGTGACCATGCGGCTTAGGTATTTTTTCAAAAAAAGGTGTTCAGACATCTAGGGCTAATTCTGTTTCCCATGATACAAACCCATCTGTTTTCACCGAAAAAGCTTTCAGGGGATCGTTTGCAACAGTTTGGCACGATTTCTGAGTGAATTGCAGAACGTCAGATTTTTGCGGAAATTGTGACCGCGCGGCTTAGGGATTTTTTAAAAAAAAGTTGTTCAGATGTCAAGGGTAATTCTGTTTCCCATGATAAAATCACATCTGTTTCCACCGAAAAAGCTTTCAGTCGATCGTTAGCAACAGTTTGGCACCATTTCTGAGTGAATTGCAGAACGTCAGATTTTTGCTGAAATTCTGACCGCGCGGCTTAGGGATTTTTTCAAAAAAAGTTGCTCAGACGTCGTAGGCTAATTCTGTTTCCCATGATACAAACCCATCTGTTTTCACCGAAAAAGCTTTCAGGGGATCTTTTGCAACAGTTTGGCACCATTTCTGAGTGAATTGGAGAACGTCAGATTTTTGCTGAAATTGTGACCGCGCGGCTTAGGTATTTTTTCAAAAAAAGTTGGTCAGACGTCGAGGGCTAATTCTGTTTCCCATCATACAAACCCATCTGTTTCCACCGGAAAAGCTTTCAGGGGATTATTTGCAACAGTTTGGCACCATTTCTGAGTGAATTGCAGAAAGTCAGATTTTTGCTGAAATTGTGACCGCGCGGCTTAGGGATTTTTTCAAAAAAAGGTGTTCAGACATCGAGGGCTTATTCTGTTTCCCATGATAAAACCCATCTGTTTTCACCGAAAAAGCTTTCAGGGGCTCGTTTGCAACAGTTTGGCACCATTTCTGAGTGAATTGCAGAACGTCAGATATTTGCTGAAATTGTGACCGCGCGGCTTAGGGATTTTTTCAAAAAAAGGTGTTCAGACGTCGAGGGCTAATTCTGTTTCCCATGATAAAAACCCATCTGTTTCCACCGAAAAAGCTTTCAGGGGATCGTTTGCAACAGTTTGGCACCATTTCTGAGTGAATTGCAGAACGTCAGATTTTTGCTGAAATTGTGACCGCGCGGCTTAGGGATTTTTTCAAAAAAAGTTGCTCAGACGTCGAGGGCTAATTCTGTTTCCCATGATAAAAACCCATCTGTTTCCACCGAAAAAGCTTTCAGGGGATCGTTTGCACATGTTTGGTACCATTTCTGAGTGAATTGCAGAATGTCAGATTTTTGCTGAAATTGTGACCGCGCGGCGTAGGGATTTTTTCAAAAAAAGGTGTTCAGACATCTAGGGCTAATTCTGTTTACCATGATAAAAACCCATCTGTTTTCACCGAAAAAGCTTTCAAGGGATCGTTTGCAACAGTTTGGCACCATTTCTGAGTGAATTGGAGAACGTCAGATTTTTGCTGAAATTGTGACCGCGCGGCTTAGGGATTTTTTCAAAAAAAGGTGCTCAGACGTCGAGGGCTAATTCTGTTTCCCATGATAAAAACCCATCTGTTTCCACCGAAAAAGCTTTCAGGGGATCGTTTGCAACAGTTTGGCACGATTTCTGAGTGAATTGCAGAACGTCAGATTTCTGCTGAAATTGTGACCATGCGGCTTAGGTATTTTTTCAAAAAAAGGTGTTCAGACATCTAGGGCTAATTCTGTTTCCCATGATACAAACCCATCTGTTTTCACCGAAAAAGCTTTCAGGGGATCGTTTGCAACAGTTTGGCACGATTTCTGAGTGAATTGCAGAACGTCAGATTTTTGCGGAAATTGTGACCGCGCGGCTTAGGGATTTTTTAAAAAAAAGTTGTTCAGATGTCAAGGGTAATTCTGTTTCCCATGATAAAATCACATCTGTTTCCACCGAAAAAGCTTTCAGTCGATCGTTAGCAACAGTTTGGCACCATTTCTGAGTGAATTGCAGAACGTCAGATTTTTGCTGAAATTCTGACCGCGCGGCTTAGGGATTTTTTCAAAAAAAGTTGCTCAGACGTCGTGCGCTAATTCTGTTTCCCATGATACAAACCCATCTGTTTTCACCGAAAAAGCTTTCAGGGGATCGTTTGCAACAGTTTGGCACCATTTCTGAGTGAATTGCAGAACGTCAGATTTTTGCTGAAATTGTGACCGCGCGGCTTAGGGATTTTTTCAAAAAAAGGTGTTCAGACATCGAGGGCTAATTCTGTTTCCCATGATAAAAACCCATCTGTTTTCACCGAAAAAGCTTTCAGGGGATCGTTTGCAACAGTTTGGCAACATTTCTGAGAGAATTGCAGAACGTCAGATTTTTGCTGAAATTGTGACCGCGCGGCTTAGGGATTTTTTTAAAAAAAGTTGTTGAGACATCAAGGGCTAATTCTGTTTCCCATGATAAAAACCCATCTGTTTCCACCGAAAAAGCTTTCAGGGGATCGTTTGCACATGTTTGGCACCATTTCTGAGTGAATTGCAGAACGTCAGATTTTTGCTGAAATTGTGACCGCGCGGCTTAGGGATTTTTTCAAAAAAAGTTGCTCAGACGTCGAGGGCTAATTCTGTTTCCCATGATAAAAACCCATCTGTTTCCACCGAAAAAGCTTTCAGGGGATCGTTTGCACATGTTTGGCACCATTTCTGAGTGAATTGCAGAACGTCAGATTTTTACTGAAATTGTGACCGCGCGGCTTAGGGATTTTTTCAAAAAAAGTTGTTCAGACATCGAGGGCTAATTCTGTTTACCATGATAAAAACCCATCTGTTTTCATCGAAAAAGCTTTCAGGGGCTCGTTTGCAACAGTTTGGCACCATTTCTGAGTGAATTGCAGAACGTCAGATTTTTGCTGAAATTGTGACCGCGCGGCTTAGGGATTTTTTCAAAAAAAGGTGTTCAGACATCTAGGGCTAATTCTGTTTCCCATGATAAAAACCCATCTGTTTTCACCGAAAAAGCTTTCAAGGGATCGTTTGCAACAGTTTGGCACCATTTCTGAGTGAATTGGAGAATGTCAGATTTTTGCTGAAATTGTGACCGCGCGGCTTAGGGATTTTTTCAAAAAAAGGTGTTCAGACGTCGAGGGCTAATTCTGTTTCCCATGATAAAAACCCATCTGTTTCCACCGAAAAAGCTTTCAGGGGATCGTTTGCACATGTTTGGTACCATTTCTGAGTGAATTGCAGAACGTCAGATTTTTGCTGAAATTGTGACCGCGCGGCTTAGGGATTTTTTCAAAAAAAGGTGTTCAGACATCTAGGGCTAATTCTGTTTACCATGATAAAAACCCATCTGTTTTCACCGAAAAAGCTTTCAGGGGCTCGTTTGCAACAGTTTGGCACCATTTCTGAGTGAATTGCAGAAAGTCAGATTTTTGCTGAAATTGTGACCGCGCGGCTTAGGGATTTTTTCAAAAAAAGGTGTTCAGACATCTAGGGCTAATTCTGTTTCCCATGATAAAAACCCATCTGTTTTCACCGAAAAAGCTTTCAAGGGATCGTTTGCAACAGTTTGGCACCATTTCTGAGTGTATTGGAGAATGTCAGATTTTTGCTGAAATTGTGACCGCGCGGCTTAGGGATTTTTTCAAAAAAAGGTGTTCAGACGTCGAGGGCTAATTCTGTTTCCCATGATAAAAACCCATCTGTTTCCATCGAAAAAGCTTTCAGGGGATCGTTTGCACATGTTTGGTACCATTTCTGAGTGAATTGCAGAACGTCAGATTTTTGCTGAAATTGTGACCGCGCGGCTTAGGGATTTTTTCAAAAAAAGGTGTTCAGACTTCTAGGGCTAATTCTGTTTACCATGATAAAAACCCATCTGTTTTCACCGAAAAAGCTTTTAGGGGATCGTTTGCAACAGTTTGGCAACATTTCTGAGTGAATTGCAGAACGTCAGATTTTTGCTGAAATTGTGACCGCGCGGCTTATGGATTTTTTCAAAAAGGTTGTTGAGACATCAAGGGCTAATTCTGTTTCCCATGATAAAAACCCATCTGTTTCCACTGAAAAAGCTTTCAGGGGATCGTTTGCACATGTTTGGCACCATTTCTGAGTGAATTGCAGAACGTCAGATTTTTGCTGAAATTGTGACCGCGCGGCTTAGGGATTTTTTCAAAAAAAGTTGCTCAGACGTCGAGGGCAAATTCTGTTATCCATGATAAAAACCCATCTGTTTCCACCGAAAAAGCTTTCAGGGGATCGTTTGCACATCTTTGGCACCATTTCTGAGTTAATTGCAGAACGTCAGATTTTTACTGAAATTGTGACCGCGCGGCTTAGGGATTTTTTCAAAAAAAGGTGTTCAGACATCGAGGGCTAATTCTGTTTACCATGATACAAACCCATCTGTTTCCACTGAAAAAGCTTTCAGGGGATCGTTTGCAACAGTTTGGCACCATTTCTGAGTGAATTGCAGAACGTCAGATTTTTGCTGAAATTGTGACCGCGCGGCTTAGGGATTTTTTCAAAAAAAGTTGTTCAGACATCGAGGGCTAATTCTGTTTACCATGATAAAAACCCATCTGTTTTCATCGAAAAAGCTTTCAGGGGCTCGTTTGCAACAGTTTGGCACCATTTCTGAGTGAATTGCAGAACGTCAGATTTTTGCTGAAATTGTGACCGCGCGGCTTAGGGATTTTTTCAAAAAAAGGTGTTCAGACATCTACGGCTAATTCTGTTTACCATGATAAAAACCCATCTGTTTCCACTGAAAAAGCTTTCAGGGGATCGTTTGCAACAGTTTGGCACCATTTCTGAGTGAATTGCAGAACGTCAGATTTTTGCTGAAGTTGTGACCGCGCGGCTTAGGGATTTTTTCAAAAAAAGTTGTTCAGACATCGAGGGCTAATTCTGTTTACCATGATAAAACCCCATCTGTTTCCACCGAAAAAGCTTTTAGGTGATCGTTTGCAACAGTTTGGCAACATTTCTGAGTGAATTGCAGAACGTCAGATTTTTGCTGAAATTGTGACCGCGCGGCTTAGGGATTTTTTCAAAAAAAGTTGTTGAGACATCAAGGGCTAATTCTGTTTTCCATGATAAAAACCCATCTGTTTCCACCGAAAAAGCTTTCAGGCGATCGTTTGCAACAGTTTGGCACGATTTCTGAGTGAATTGCAGAACCTCAGATTTTTGCTGAAATTGTGACCGCGCGGCTTAGGGATTTTTTCCAAAAAAATTGTTCAGACGTCGAGGGCTAATTCTGTTTCCCATGATAAAAACCCAGCTGTTTCCACCGAAAAAGCTTTCAGGGGAAGGTTTGCAACAGTTTGGCACGATTTCTGAGTGAATTGCAGAACGTCAGATTTCTGCTGAAATTGTGACCATGCGGCTTAGGTATTTTTTCAAAAAAAGGTGTTCAGACATCTAGGGCTAATTCTGTTTCCCATGATACAAACCCATCTGTTTTCACCGAAAAAGCTTTCAGGGGATCGTTTGCAACAGTTTGGCACGATTTCTGAGTGAATTGCAGAACGTCAGATTTTTGCGGAAATTTTGACAGCGCGGCTTAGGGATTTTTTAAAAAAAAGTTGTTCAGATGTCAAGGGTAATTCTGTTTCCCATGATAAAATCACATCTGTTTCCACCGAAAAAGCTTTCAGTCGATCGTTAGCAACAGTTTGGCACCATTTCTGAGTGAATTGCAGAACGTCAGATTTTTGCTGAAATTCTGACCGCGCGGCTTAGGGATTTTTTCAAAAAAAGTTGCTCAGACGTCGTGCGCTAATTCTGTTTCCCATGATACAAACCCATCTGTTTTCACCGAAAAAGCTTTCAGGGGATCGTTTGCAACAGTTTGGCACCATTTCTGAGTGAATTGGAGAACGTCAGATTTTTGCTGAAATTGTGACCGCGCGGCTTAGGTATTTTTTCAAAAAAAGTTGGTCAGACGTCGAGGGCTAATTCTGTTTCCCATCATACAAACCCATCTGTTTCCACCGGAAAAGCTTTCAGGGGATTATTTGCAACAGTTTGGCACCATTTCTGAGTGAATTGCAGAAAGTCAGATTTTTGCTGAAATTGTGACCGCGCGGCTTTGGGATTTTTTCAAAAAAAGGTGTTCAGACATCAAGGGCTTATTCTGTTTCCCATGATAAAACCCATCTGTTTTCACCGAAAAAGCTTTCAGGGGCTCGTTTGCAACAGTTTGGCACCATTTCTGAGTGAATTGCAGAACGTCAGATTTTTGCGGAAATTGTGACCGCGCGGCTTAGGGATTTTTTCAAAAAAAGTTGTTCAGATGTCAAGGGTAATTCTGTTTCCCATGATAAAATCACATCTGTTTCCACCGAAAAAGCTTTCAGTCGATCGTTAGCAACAGTTTGGCACCATTTCTGAGTGAATTTCAGAACGTCAGATATTTGCTGAAATTGTGACCGCGCGGCTTAGGGATTTTTTCAAAAAAAGGTGTTCAGACGTCGAGGGCTAATTCTGTTTCCCATGATAAAAACCCATCTGTTTCCACCGAAAAAGCTTTCAGGGGATCGTTTGCAACAGTTTGGCAACATTTCTGAGTGAATTGCAGAACGTCAGATTTTTGCTGAAATTGTGACCGCGCGGCTTAGGGATTTTTTCAAAAAAAGTTGCTCAGACGTCGAGGGCTAATTCTGTTTCCCATGATAAAAACCCATCTGTTTCCACCGAAAAAGCTTTCAGGGGATCGTTTGCACATGTTTGGTACCATTTCTGAGTGAATTGCAGAATGTCAGATTTTTGCTGAAATTGTGACCATGCGGCTTAGGTATTTATTCAAAAAAAGGTGTTCAGACATCTAGGGCTAATTCTGTTTCCCATGATACAAACCCATCTGTTTTCACCGAAAAAGCTTTCAGGGGATCGTTTGCAACAGTTTGGCACGATTTCTGAGTGAATTGCAGAACGTCAGATTTTTGCGGAAATTGTGACCGCGCGGCTTAGGGATTTTTTCAAAAAAAGTTGCTCAGACGTCGTGCGCTAATTCTGTTTCCCATGATACAAACCCATCTGTTTTCACCGAAAAAGCTTTCAGGGGATCGTTTGCAACAGTTTGGCAACATTTCTGAGTGAATTGCAGAACGTCAGATTTTTGCTGAAATTGTGACCGCGCGGCTTAGGGATTTTTTCAAAAAAAGTTGCTCAGACGTCGAGGGCTAATTCTGTTTCCCATGATAAAAACCCATCTGTTTCCACCGAAAAAGCTTTCAGGGGATCGTTTGCACATGTTTGGTACCATTTCTGAGTGAATTGCAGAACGTCAGATTTTTGCTGAAATTGTGACCGCGCGGCTTAGGGATTTTTTCAAAAAAAGTTGCTCAGACGTCGAGGGCTAATTCTGTTTCCCATGATAAAAACCCATCTGTTTCCACCGAAAAAGCTTTCAGGGGATCGTTTGCACATGTTTGGTACCATTTCTGAGTGAATTGCAGAATGTCAGATTTTTGCTGAAATTGTGACCATGCGGCTTAGGGATTTTTTTAAAAAAAGTTGTTCAGATGTCAAGGGTAATTCTGTTTCCCATGATAAAATCACATCTGTTTCCACCGAAAAAGCTTTCAGTCGATCGTTAGCAACAGTTTGGCACCATTTCTGAGTGAATTGCAGAACGTCAGATTTTTGCTGAAATTCTGACCGCGCGGCTTAGGGATTTTTTCAAAAAAAGTTGCTCAGACGTCGTGCGCTAATTCTGTTTCCCATGATACAAACCCATCTGTTTTCACCGAAAAAGCTTTCAGGGGATCGTTTGCAACAGTTTGGCACCATTTCTGAGTGAATTGGAGAACGTCAGATTTTTGCTGAAATTGTGACCGCGCGGCTTAGGTATTTTTTCAAAAAAAGTTGGTCAGACGTCGAGGGCTAATTCTGTTTCCCATCATACAAACCCATCTGTTTCCACCGGAAAAGCTTTCAGGGGATTATTTGCAACAGTTTGGCACCATTTCTGAGTGAATTGCAGAAAGTCAGATTTTTGCTGAAATTGTGACCGCGCGGCTTAGGGATTTTTTCAAAAAAAGGTGTTCAGACATCGAGGGCTTATTCTGTTTCCCATGATAAAACCCATCTGTTTTCACCGAAAAAGCTTTCAGGGGCTCGTTTGCAACAGTTTGGCACCATTTCTGAGTGAATTGCAGAACGTCAGATATTTGCTGAAATTGTGACCGCGCGGCTTAGGGATTTTTTCAAAAAAAGGTGTTCAGACGTCGAGGGCTAATTCTGTTTCCCATGATAAAAACCCATCTGTTTCCACCGAAAAAGCTTTCAGGGGATCGTTTGCAACAGTTTGGCACCATTTCTGAGTGAATTGCAGAACGTCAGATTTTTGCTGAAATTGTGACCGCGCGGCTTAGGGATTTTTTCAAAAAAAGTTGCTCAGACGTCGAGGGCTAATTCTGTTTCCCATGATAAAAACCCATCTGTTTCCACCGAAAAAGCTTTCAGGGGATCGTTTGCACATGTTTGGTACCATTTCTGAGTGAATTGCAGAATGTCAGATTTTTGCTGAAATTGTGACCGCGCGGCGTAGGGATTTTTTCAAAAAAAGGTGTTCAGACATCTAGGGCTAATTCTGTTTACCATGATAAAAACCCATCTGTTTTCACCGAAAAAGCTTTCAAGGGATCGTTTGCAACAGTTTGGCACCATTTCTGAGTGAATTGGAGAACGTCAGATTTTTGCTGAAATTGTGACCGCGCGGCTTAGGGATTTTTTCAAAAAAAGGTGCTCAGACGTCGAGGGCTAATTCTGTTTCCCATGATAAAAACCCATCTGTTTCCACCGAAAAAGCTTTCAGGGGATCGTTTGCAACAGTTTGGCACGATTTCTGAGTGAATTGCAGAACGTCAGATTTCTGCTGAAATTGTGACCATGCGGCTTAGGTATTTTTTCAAAAAAAGGTGTTCAGACATCTAGGGCTAATTCTGTTTCCCATGATACAAACCCATCTGTTTTCACCGAAAAAGCTTTCAGGGGATCGTTTGCAACAGTTTGGCACGATTTCTGAGTGAATTGCAGAACGTCAGATTTTTGCGGAAATTGTGACCGCGCGGCTTAGGGATTTTTTCAAAAAAAGTTGTTCAGATGTCAAGGGTAATTCTGTTTCCCATGATAAAATCACATCTGTTTCCACCGAAAAAGCTTTCAGTCGATCGTTAGCAACAGTTTGGCACCATTTCTGAGTGAATTGCAGAACGTCAGATTTTTGCTGAAATTCTGACCGCGCGGCTTAGGGATTTTTTCAAAAAAAGTTGCTCAGACGTCGTGCGCTAATTCTGTTTCCCATGATACAAACCCATCTGTTTTCACCGAAAAAGCTTTCAGGGGATCGTTTGCAACAGTTTGGCACCATTTCTGAGTGAATTGCAGAAAGTCAGATTTTTGCTGAAATTGTGACCGCGCGGCTTAGGGATTTTTTCAAAAAAAGGTGTTCAGACATCGAGGGCTTATTCTGTTTCCCATGATAAAACCCATCTGTTTTCACCGAAAAAGCTTTCAGGGGCTCGTTTGCAACAGTTTGGCACCATTTCTGAGTGAATTGCAGAACGTCAGATTTTTGCTGAAATTGTGACCGCGCGGCTTAGGGATTGTTTCAAAAAAAGGTGTTCAGACGTCGAGGGCTAATTCTGTTTACCATGATAAAAACCCATCTGTTTCCACCGAAAAAGCTTTCAGGGGATCGTTTGCAACAGTTTGGCACCATTTCTGAGTGAATTGCAGAACGTCAGATATTTGCTGAAATTGTGACCGCGCGGCTTAGGGATTTTTTCAAAAAAAGGTGTTCAGACGTCGAGGGCTAATTCTGTTTCCCATGATAAAAACCCATCTGTTTCCACCGAAAAAGCTTTCAGGGGATCGTTTGCAACAGTTTGGCACCATTTCTGAGTGAATTGCAGAACGTCAGATTTTTGCTGAAATTGTGACCGCGCGGCTTAGGGATTTTTTCAAAAAAAGTTGCTCAGACGTCGAGGGCTAATTCTGTTTCCCATGATAAAAACCCATCTGTTTCCACCGAAAAAGCTTTCAGGGGATCGTTTGCACATGTTTGGTACCATTTCTGAGTGAATTGCAGAATGTCAGATTTTTGCTGAAATTGTGACCGCGCGGCGTAGGGATTTTTTCAAAAAAAGGTGTTCAGACATCTAGGGCTAATTCTGTTTACCATGATAAAAACCCATCTGTTTTCACCGAAAAAGCTTTCAAGGGATCGTTTGCAACAGTTTGGCACCATTTCTGAGTGAATTGGAGAACGTCAGATTTTTGCTGAAATTGTGACCGCGCGGCTTAGGGATTTTTTCAAAAAAAGTTGCTCAGACGTCGAGGGCTAATTCTGTTTCCCATGATAAAAACCCATCTGTTTCCACCGAAAAAGCTTTCAGGGGATCGTTTGCAACAGTTTGGCACGATTTCTGAGTGAATTGCAGAACGTCAGATTTCTGCTGAAATTGTGACCATGCGGCTTAGGTATTTTTTCAAAAAAAGGTGTTCAGACATCTAGGGCTAATTCTGTTTCCCATGATACAAACCCATCTGTTTTCACCGAAAAAGCTTTCAGGGGATCGTTTGCAACAGTTTGGCACGATTTCTGAGTGAATTGCAGAACGTCAGATTTTTGCGGAAATTGTGACCGCGCGGCTTAGGGATTTTTTCAAAAAAAGTTGCTCAGACGTCGTGCGCTAATTCTGTTTCCCATCATACAAACCCATCTGTTTCCACCGGAAAAGCTTTCAGGGGATTATTTGCAACAGTTTGGCACCATTTCTGAGTGAATTGCAGAACGTCAGATTTTTGCTGAAATTGTGACCGCGCGGCTTAGGGATTTTTTCAAAAAAAGGTGTTCAGACTTCTAGGGCTAATTCTGTTTACCATGATAAAAACCCATCTGTTTTCACCGAAAAAGCTTTTAGGGGATCGTTTGCAACAGTTTGGCAACATTTCTGAGTGAATTGCAGAACGTCAGATTTTTGCTGAAATTGTGACCGCGCGGCTTATGGATTTTTTCAAAAAGGTTGTTGAGACATCAAGGGCTAATTCTGTTTCCCATGATAAAAACCCATCTGTTTCCACTGAAAAAGCTTTCAGGGGATCGTTTGCACATGTTTGGCACCATTTCTGAGTGAATTGCAGAACGTCAGATTTTTGCTGAAATTGTGACCGCGCGGCTTAGGGATTTTTTCAAAAAAAGTTCCTCAGACGTCGAGGGCAAATTCTGTTATCCATGATAAAAACCCATCTGTTTCCACCGAAAAAGCTTTCAGGGGATCGTTTGCACATCTTTGGCACCATTTCTGAGTGAATTGCAGAACGTCAGATTTTTGCTGAAATTGTGACCGCGCGGCTTAGGGATTTTTTCAAAAAAAGGTGTTCAGACATCTAGGGCTAATTCTGTTTACCATGATAAAAACCCATCTGTTTCCACTGAAAATGCTTTCAGGGGATCGTTTGCAACAGTTTGGCACCATTTCTGAGTGAATTGCAGAACGTCAGATTTTTGCTGAAGTTGTGACCGCGCGGCTTAGGGATTTTTTCAAAAAAAGTTGTTCAGACATCGAGGGCTAATTCTGTTTACCATGATAAAAACCCATCTGTTTCCACCAAAAAAGCTTTTAGGGGATCGTTTGCAACAGTTTGGCAACATTTCTGAGTGAATTGCAGAACGTCAGATTTTTGCTGAAATTGTGACCGCGCGGCTTAGGGATTTTTTCAAAAAAAGTTGTTGAGACATCAAGGGCTAATTCTGTTTCCCATGATAAAAACCCATCTGTTTCCACTGAAAAAGCTTTCAGGCGATCGTTTGCAACACTTTGGCACGATTTCTGAGTGAATTGCAGAACGTCAGATTTTTGCTGAAATTGTGACCGCGCGGCTTAGGGATTTTTTCCAAAAAAATTGTTCAGACGTCGAGGGCTAATTCTGTTTCCCATGATACAAACCCATCTGTTTTCACCGAAAAAGCTTTCAGGGGATCGTTTGCAACAGTTTGGCACGATTTCTGAGTGAATTGCAGAACGTCAGATTTTTGCGGAAATTGTGACCGCGCGGCTTAGGGATTTTTTCAAAAAAAGTTGTTCAGACGTCAAGGGTAATTCTGTTTCCCATGATAAAATCACATCTGTTTCCACCGAAAAAGCTTTCAGTCGATCGTTAGCAACAGTTTGGCACCATTTCTGAGTGAATTGCAGAACGTCAGATTTTTGCTGAAATTCTGACCGCGCGGCTTAGGGATTTTTTCAAAAAAAGTTGCTCAGACGTCGTGCGCTAATTCTGTTTCCCATGATACAAACCCATCTGTTTTCACCGAAAAAGCTTTCAGGGGATCGTTTGCAACAGTTTGGCACCATTTCTGAGTGAATTGCAGAACGTCAGATTTTTGCTGAAATTGTGACCGCGCGGCTTAGGTATTTTTTCAAAAAAAGTTGGTCAGACGTCGAGGGCTAATTCTGTTTCCCATCATACAAACCCCATCTGTTTCCACCGAAAAAGCTTTTAGGGGATCGTTTGCAACAGTTTGGCAACATTTCTGAGTGAATTGCAGAACGTCAGATTTTTGCTGAAATTGTGACCGCGCGGCTTAGGGATTTTTTCAAAAAAAGTTGTTGAGACGTCAAGGGCTAATTCTGTTTCCCATGATAAAAACCCATCTGTTTCCACTGAAAAAGCTTTCAGGCGATCGTTTGCAACACTTTGGCACGATTTCTGAGTGAATTGCAGAACGTCAGATTTTTGCTGAAATTGTGACCGCGCGGCTTAGGGATTTTTTCCAAAAAAATTGTTCAGACGTCGAGGGCTAATTCTGTTTCCCATGATACAAACCCATCTGTTTTCACCGAAAAAGCTTTCAGGGGATCGTTTGCAACAGTTTGGCACGATTTCTGAGTGAATTGCAGAACGTCAGATTTTTGCGGAAATTGTGACCGCGCGGCTTAGGGATTTTTTCAAAAAAAGTTGTTCAGATGTCAAGGGTAATTCTGTTTCCCATGATAAAATCACATCTGTTTCCACCGAAAAAGCTTTCAGTCGATCGTTAGCAACAGTTTGGCACCATTTCTGAGTGAATTGCAGAACGTCAGATTTTTGCTGAAATTCTGACCGCGCGGCTTAGGGATTTTTTCAAAAAAAGTTGCTCAGACGTCGTGCGCTAATTCTGTTTCCCATGATACAAACCCATCTGTTTTCACCGAAAAAGCTTTCAGGGGATCGTTTGCAACAGTTTGGCACCATTTCTGAGTGAATTGCAGAACGTCAGATTTTTGCTGAAATTGTGACCGCGCGGCTTAGGTATTTTTTCAAAAAAAGTTGGTCAGACCTCGAGGGCTAATTCTGTTTCCCATCATACAAACCCATCTGTTTCCACCGGAAAAGCTTTCAGGGGATTATTTGCAACAGTTTGGCACCATTTCTGAGTGAATTGCAGAACGTCAGATTTTTGCTGAAATTGTGACCGCGCGGCTTAGGGATTTTTTCAAAAAAAGGTGTTCAGACATCGAGGGTTTATTCTGTTTCCCATGATAAAAACCCATCTGTTTTCACTGAAAAAGCTTTCAGGGGCTCGTTTGCAACAGTTTGGCACCATTTCTGAGTGAATTGCAGAACGTCAGATTTTTGCTGAAATTCTGACCGCGCGGCTTAGGGATTTTTTCAAAAAAAGTTGCTCAGACGTCGTGCGCTAATTCTGTTTCCCATGATACAAACCCATCTGTTTTCACCGAAAAAGCTTTCAGGGGATCGTTTGCAACAGTTTGGCACCATTTCTGAGTGAATTGGAGAACGTCAGATTTTTGCTGAAATTGTGACCGCGCGGCTTAGGTATTTTTTCAAAAAAAGTTGGTCAGACGTCGAGGGCTAATTCTGTTTCCCATCATACAAACCCATCAGTTTCCACCGGAAAAGCTTTCAGGGGATTATTTGCAACAGTTTGGCACCATTTCTGAGTGAATTGCAGAACGTCAGATTTTTGCTGAAATTGTGACCGCGCGGCTTAGGGATTTTTTCAAAAAAAGGTGTTCAGACATCGAGGGCTTATTCTGTTTCCCATGATAAAAACCCATCTGTTTTCACCGAAAAAGCTTTCAGGGGCTCGTTTGCAACAGTTTGGCACCATTTCTGAGTGAATTGCAGAACGTCAGATTTTTGCTGAAATTGTGACCGCGCGGCTTAGGGATTTTTTCAAAAAAAGGTGTTCAGACGTCGAGGGCTAATTCTGTTTACCATGATAAAAACCCATCTGTTTCCACCGAAAAAGCTTTCAGGGGATCGTTTGCAACAGTTTGGCACCATTTCTGAGTGAATTGCAGAACGTCAGATATTTGCTGAAATTGTGACCGCGCGGCTTAGGGATTTTTTCAAAAAAAGGTGTTCAGACGTCGAGGGCTAATTCTGTTTCCCATGATAAAAACCCATCTGTTTCCACCGAAAAAGCTTTCAGGGGATCGTTTCCAACAGTTTGGCACCATTTCTGAGTGAATTGCAGAACGTCAGATTTTTGCTGAAATTGTGACCGCGCGGCTTAGGGATTTTTTCAAAAAAAGTTGCTCAGACGTCGAGGGCTAATTCTGTTTCCCATGATAAAAACCCATCTGCTTCCACCGAAAAAGCTTTCAGGGGATCGTTTGCACATGTTTGGCACCATTTCTGAGTGAATTGCAGAACGTCAGATTTTTACTGAAATTGTGACCGCGCGGCTTAGGGATTTTTTTCAAAAAAAGGTGTTCAGACATCTAGGGCTAATTGTGTTTACCATGATACAAACCCATCTGTTTCCACTGAAAAAGCTTTCAGGGGATCGTTTGCACATGTTTGGCACCATTTCTGAGTGAATTGCAGAACGTCAGATTTTTGCTGAAATTGTGACCGCACGGCTTAGGGATTTTTTCAAAAAAAGTTGTTCAGACATCGAGGGCTAATTCTGTTTCCCATGATAAAAACCCATCTGTTTTCATCGAAAAAGCTTTCAGGGGCTCGTTTGCAACAGTTTGGCACCATTTCTGAGTGAATTGCAGAACTTCAGATTTTTGCTGAAATTGTGAACGCGCGGCTTAGGGATTTTTTCAAAAAAAGGTGTTCAGACATCTAGGGCTAATTCTGTTTCCCATGATAAAAACCCATCTGTTTTCACCGAAAAAGCTTTCAAGGGATCGTTTGCAACAGTTTGGCACCATTTCTGAGTGAATTGCAGAACGTCAGTTTTTTGCTGAAATTGTGACCGCGCGGCTTAGGGATTTTTTCAAAAAAAGTTGCTCAGACGTCCAGGGCTAATTCTGTTTCCCATGATACAAACCCATCTGTTTCCACCGAAAAAGCTTTCAGGGGATCGTTTGCACATGTTTGGCACCATTTCTGAGTGAATTGCAGAACGTCAGATTTTTGCTGAAATTGTGATCGCGCGGCTTAGGGATTTTTTCAAAAAAAGTTGCTCAGACGTCGAGGGCTAATTCTGTTTCCCATGATAAAAACCCATCTGTTTCCACCGAAAAAGCTTTCAGGGGATCGTTTGCACATGTTTGGTACCATTTCTGAGTGAATTGCAGAAAGTCAGATTTTTCCTGAAATTGTGACCGCGCAGCTTAGGGATTTTTTCAAAAAAAGGTGTTCAGACGTCGAGGGCTAATTCTGTTTCCCATGATAAAAACCCATCTGTTTCCACCGAAAAAGCTTTCAGGGGATCGTTTGCAACAGTTTGGCACCATTTCTGAGTGAATTGCAGAACGTCAGATTTTTGCTGAAATTGTGACCGCGCGGCGTAGGGATTTTTTCAAAAAAAGGTGTTCAGACATCTAGGGCTAATTCTGTTTACCATGATAAAAACCCATCTGTTTTCATCGAAAAAGCTTTCAAGCGATCGTTTGCAACAGTTTGGCACCATTTCTGAGTGAATTGGAGAACGTCAGATTTTTGCTGAAATTGTGACCGCGCGGCTTAGGGATTTTTTCAAAAAAAGTTGCTCAGACATCTAGGGCTAATTCTGTTTACCATGATAAAAACCCATCTGTTTTCATCGAAAAAGCTTTCAAGGGATCGTTTGCAACAGTTTGGCACGATTTCTGAGTGAATTGCAGAACGTCAGATTTCTGCTGAAATTGTGACCATGCGGGTTAGGTATTTTTTCAAAAAAAGGTGTTCAGACATCTAGGGCTAATTCTGTTCCCCATGATACAAACCCATCTGTTTTCACCGAAAAAGCTTTCAGGGGATCGTTTGCAACAGTTTGGCACGATTTCTGAGTGAATTGCAGAACGTCAGATTTTTGCGGAAATTGTGACCGCGCGGCTTAGGGATTTTTTCAAAAAAAGTTGTTCAGATGTCAAGGGTAATTCTGTTTCCCATGATAAAATCACATCTGTTTCCACCGAAAAAGCTTTCAGTCGATCGTTAGCAACAGTTTGGCACCATTTCTGAGTGAATTGCAGAACGTCAGATTTTTGCTGAAATTCTGACCGCGCGGCTTAGGGATTTTTTCAAAAAAAGTTGCTCAGACGTCGTGCGCTAATTCTGTTTCCCATGATACAAACCCATCTGTTTTCACCGAAAAAGCTTTCAGGGGATCGTTTGCAACAGTTTGGCACCATTTCTGAGTGAATTGGAGAACGTCAGATTTTTGCTGAAATTGTGACCGCGCGGCTTAGGTATTTTTTCAAAAAAAGTTGGTCAGACTTCGAGGGCTAATTCTGTTTCCCATCATACAAACCCATCTGTTTCCACCGGAAAAGCTTTCAGGGGATTATTTGCAACAGTTTGGCACCATTTCTGAGTGAATTGCAGAACGTCAGATTTTTGCTGAAATTGTGACCGCGCGGCTTAGGGATTTTTTCAAAAAAAGGTGTTCAGACATCCAGGGCTTATTCTGTTTCCCATGATAAAAACCCATCTGTTTTCACCGAAAAAGCTTTCAGGGGCTCGTTTGCAACAGTTTGGCACCATTTCTGAGTGAATTGCAGAACGTCAGATTTTTGCGGAAATTGTGACCGCGCGGCTTAGGGATTTTTTCAAAAAAAGTTGTTCAGATGTCAAGGGTAATTCTGTTTCCCATGATAAAATCACATCTGTTTCCACCGAAAAAGCTTTCAGTCGATCGTTAGCAACAGTTTGGCACCATTTCTGAGTGAATTGCAGAACGTCAGATTTTTGCTGAAATTCTGACCGCGCGGCTTAGGGATTTTTTCAAAACAAGTTGCTCAGACGTCGTGCGCTAATTCTGTTTCCCATGATACAAACCCATCTGTTTTCACCGAAAAAGCTTTCAGGGGATCGTTTGCAACAGTTTGGCACCATTTCTGAGTGAATTGGAGAACGTCAGATTTTTGCTGAAATTGTGACCGCGCGGCTTAGGTATTTTTTCAAAAAAAGTTGGTCAGACTTCGAGGGCTAATTCTGTTTCCCATCATACAAACCCATCTGTTTCCACCGGAAAAGCTTTCAGGGGATTATTTGCAACAGTTTGGCACCATTTCTGAGTGAATTGCAGAACGTCAGATTTTTGCTGAAATTGTGACCGCGCGGCTTAGGGATTTTTTCAAAAAAAGGTGTTCAGACATCCAGGGCTTATTCTGTTTCCCATGATAAAAACCCATCTGTTTTCACCGAAAAAGCTTTCAGGGGCTCGTTTGCAACAGTTTGGCACCATTTCTGAGTGAATTGCAGAACGTCAGATTTTTGCTGAAATTGTGACCGCGCGGCTTAGGGATTTTTTCAAAAAAAGGTGTTCAGACGTCGAGGGCTAATTCTGTTTCCCATGATAAAAACCCATCTGCTTCCACCGAAAAAGCTTTCAGGGGATCGTTTGCACATGTTTGGCACCATTTCTGAGTGAATTGCAGAACGTCAGATTTTTACTGAAATTGTGACCGCGCGGCTTAGGGATTTTTTTCAAAAAAAGGTGTTCAGACATCTAGGGCTAATTGTGTTTACCATGATACAAACCCATCTGTTTCCACTGAAAAAGCTTTCAGGGGATCGTTTGCACATGTTTGGCACCATTTCTGAGTGAATTGCAGAACGTCAGATTTTTGCTGAAATTGTGACCGCACGGCTTAGGGATTTTTTCAAAAAAAGTTGTTCAGACATCGAGGGCTAATTCTGTTTCCCATGATAAAAACCCATCTGTTTTCATCGAAAAAGCTTTCAGGGGCTCGTTTGCAACAGTTTGGCACCATTTCTGAGTGAATTGCAGAACTTCAGATTTTTCCTGAAATTGTGACCGCGCAGCTTAGGGATTTTTTCAAAAAAAGGTGTTCAGACGTCGAGGGCTAATTCTGTTTCCCATGATAAAAACCCATCTGTTTCCACCGAAAAAGCTTTCAGGGGATCGTTTGCAACAGTTTGGCACCATTTCTGAGTGAATTGCAGAACGTCAGATTTTTGCTGAAATTGTGACCGCGCGGCTTAGGGATTTTTTCAAAAAAAGTTGCTCAGACGTCGAGGGCTAATTCTGTTTCCCATGATAAAAACCCATCTGTTTCCACCGAAAAAGCTTTCAGGGGATCGTTTGCACATGTTTGGTACCATTTCTGAGTGAATTGCAGAATGTCAGATTTTTGCTGAAATTGTGACAGCGCGGCGTAGGGATTTTTTCAAAAAAAGGTGTTCAGACATCTAGGGCTAATTCTGTTTACCATGATAAAAACCCATCTGTTTTCATCGAAAAAGCTTTCAAGGGATCGTTTGCAACAGTTTGGCACCATTTCTGAGTGAATTGGAGAACGTCAGATTTTTGCTGAAATTGTGACTGCGCGGCTTAGGGATTTTTTCAAAAAAAGTTGCTCAGACGTCGAGGGCTAATTCTGTTTCCCATGATAAAAACCCATCTGTTTCCACCGAAAAAGCTTTCAGGGGATCGTTTGCAACAGTTTGGCACGATTTCTGAGTGAATTGCAGAACGTCAGATTTCTGCTGAAATTGTGACCATGCGGGTTAGGTATTTTTTCAAAAAAAGGTGTTCAGACATCTAGGGCTAATTCTGTTCCCCATGATACAAACCCATCTGTTTTCACCGAAAAAGCTTTCAGGGGATCGTTTGCAACAGTTTGGCACGATTTCTGAGTGAATTGCAGAACGTCAGATTTTTGCGGAAATTGTGACCGCGCGGCTTAGGGATTTTTTCAAAAAAAGTTGTTCAGATGTCAAGGGTAATTCTGTTTCCCATGATAAAATCACATCTGTTTCCACCGAAAAAGCTTTCAGTCGATCGTTAGCAACAGTTTGGCACCATTTCTGAGTGAATTGCAGAACGTCAGATTTTTGCTGAAATTCTGACCGCGCGGCTTAGGGATTTTTTCAAAAAAAGTTGCTCAGACGTCGTGCGCTAATTCTGTTTCCCATGATACAAACCCATCTGTTTTCACCGAAAAAGCTTTCAGGGGATCGTTTGCAACAGTTTGGCACCATTTCTGAGTGAATTGGAGAACGTCAGATTTTTGCTGAAATTGTGACCGCGCGGCTTAGGTATTTTTTCAAAAAAAGTTGGTCAGACGTCGAGGGCTAATTCTGTTTCCCATCATACAAACCCATCTGTTTCCACCGGAAAAGCTTTCAGGGGATTATTTGCAACAGTTTGGCACCATTTCTGAGTGAATTGCAGAACGTCAGATTTTTGCTGAAATTGTGACCGCGCGGCTTAGGGATTTTTTCAAAAAAAGGTGTTCAGACATCCAGGGCTTATTCTGTTTCCCATGATAAAAACCCATCTGTTTTCACCGAAAAAGCTTTCAGGGGCTCGTTTGCAACAGTTTGGCACCATTTCTGAGTGAATTGCAGAACTTCAGATTTTTGCTGAAATTGTGACCGCGCGGCTTAGGGATTTTTTCAAAAAAAGGTGTTCAGACGTCGAGGGCTAATTCTGTTTACCATGATAAAAACCCATCTGTTTCCACCGAAAAAGCTTTCAGGGGATCGTTTGCAACAGTTTGGCACCATTTCTGAGTGAATTGCAGAACGTCAGATATTTGCTGAAATTGTGACCGCGCGGCTTAGGGATTTTTTCAAAAAAAGGTGTTCAGACGTCGAGGGCTAATTCTGTTTCCCATGATAAAAACCCATCTGTTTCCACCGAAAAAGCTTTCAGGGGATCGTTTGCAACAGTTTGGCACCATTTCTGAGTGAATTGCAGAACGTCAGATTTTTGCTGAAATTGTGACCGCGCGGCTTAGGGATTTTTTCAAAAAAAGTTGCTCAGACGTCGAGGGCTAATTCTGTTTCCCATGATAAAAACCCATCTGTTTCCACCGAAAAAGCTTTCAGGGGATCGTTTGCACATGTTTGGTACCATTTCTGAGTGAATTGCAGAATGTCAGATTTTTGCTGAAATTGTGACCGCGCGGCTTAGGGATTTTTTCAAAAAAAGGTGTTCAGACGTCGAGGGCTAATTCTGTTTCCCATGATAAAAACCCATCTGTTTCCACCGAAAAAGCTTTCAGGGGATCGTTTGCAACAGTTTGGCACCATTTCTGAGTGAATTGCAGAACGTCAGATTTTTGCTGAAATTGTGACCGCGCGGCTTAGGGATTTTTTCAAAAAAAGTTGCTCAGACGTCCAGGGCTAATTCTGTTTCCCATGATACAAACCCATCTGTTTCCACCGAAAAAGCTTTCAGGGGATCGTTTGCACATGTTTGGCACCATTTCTGAGTGAATTGCAGAACGTCAGATTTTTGCTGAAATTGTGATCGCGCGGCTTAGGGATTTTTTCAAAAAAAGTTGCTCAGACGTCGAGGGCTAATTCTGTTTCCCATGATAAAAACCCATCTGTTTCCACCGAAAAAGCTTTCAGGGGATCGTTTGCACATGTTTGGTACCATTTCTGAGTGAATTGCAGAAAGTCAGATTTTTCCTGAAATTGTGACCGCGCAGCTTAGGTATTTTTTCAAAAAAAGGTGTTCAGACGTCGAGGGCTAATTCTGTTTCCCATGATAAAAACCCATCTGTTTCCACCGAAAAAGCTTTCAGGGGATCGTTTGCAACAGTTTGGCACCATTTCTGAGTGAATTGCAGAACGTCAGATTTTTGCTGAAATTGTGACCGCGCGGCTTAGGGATTTTTTCAAAAAAAGTTGCTCAGACGTCGAGGGCTATTTCTGTTTCCCATGATAAAAACCCATCTGTTTCCACCAAAAAAGCTTTCAGGGGATCGTTTGCACATGTTTGGTACCATTTCTGAGTGAATTGCAGAATGTCAGATTTTTGCTGAAATTGTGACCGCGCGGCGTAGGGATTTTTTCAAAAAAAGGTGTTCAGACATCTAGGGCTAATTCTGTTTACCATGATAAAAACCCATCTGTTTTCATCGAAAAAGCTTTCAAGGGATCGTTTGCAACAGTTTGGCACCATTTCTGAGTGAATTGGAGAACGTCAGATTTTTGCTGAAATTGTGACCGCGCGGCTTAGGGATTTTTTCAAAAAAAGTTGCTCAGACGTCGAGGGCTAATTCTGTTTCCCATGATAAAAACCCATCTGTTTCCACCGAAAAAGCTTTCAGGGGATCGTTTGCAACAGTTTGGCACCATTTCTGAGTGAATTGCAGAACGTCAGATTTTTGCTGAAATTGTGACCGCGCGGCTTAGGGATTTTTTCAAAAAAAGTTGCTCAGACGTCGAGGGCTAATTCTGTTTCCCATGATAAAAACCCATCTGTTTCCACCGAAAAAGCTTTCAGGGGATCGTTTGCACATGTTTGGTACCATTTCTGAGTGAATTGCAGAATGTCAGATTTTTGCTGAAATTGTGACCGCGCGGCTTAGGGATTTTTTCAAAAAAAGGTGTTCAGACGTCGAGGGCTAATTCTGTTTCCCATGATAAAAACCCATCTGTTTCCACCGAAAAAGCTTTCAGGGGATCGTTTGCAACAGTTTGGCACCATTTCTGAGTGAATTGCAGAACGTCAGATTTTTGCTGAAATTGTGACCGCGCGGCTTAGGGATTTTTTCAAAAAAAGTTGCTCAGACGTCCAGGGCTAATTCTGTTTCCCATGATACAAACCCATCTGTTTCCACCGAAAAAGCTTTCAGGGGATCGTTTGCACATGTTTGGCACCATTTCTGAGTGAATTGCAGAACGTCAGATTTTTGCTGAAATTGTGATCGCGCGGCTTAGGGATTTTTTCAAAAAAAGTTGCTCAGACGTCGAGGGCTAATTCTGTTTCCCATGATAAAAACCCATCTGTTTCCACCGAAAAAGCTTTCAGGGGATCGTTTGCACATGTTTGGTACCATTTCTGAGTGAATTGCAGAAAGTCAGATTTTTCCTGAAATTGTGACCGCGCAGCTTAGGTATTTTTTCAAAAAAAGGTGTTCAGACGTCGAGGGCTAATTCTGTTTCCCATGATAAAAACCCATCTGTTTCCACCGAAAAAGCTTTCAGGGGATCGTTTGCAACAGTTTGGCACCATTTCTGAGTGAATTGCAGAACGTCAGATTTTTGCTGAAATTGTGACCGCGCGGCTTAGGGATTTTTTCAAAAAAAGTTGCTCAGACGTCGAGGGCTATTTCTGTTTCCCATGATAAAAACCCATCTGTTTCCACCAAAAAAGCTTTCAGGGGATCGTTTGCACATGTTTGGTACCATTTCTGAGTGAATTGCAGAATGTCAGATTTTTGCTGAAATTGTGACCGCGCGGCGTAGGGATTTTTTCAAAAAAAGGTGTTCAGACATCTAGGGCTAATTCTGTTTACCATGATAAAAACCCATCTGTTTTCATCGAAAAAGCTTTCAAGGGATCGTTTGCAACAGTTTGGCACCATTTCTGAGTGAATTGGAGAACGTCAGATTTTTGCTGAAATTGTGACCGCGCGGCTTAGGGATTTTTTCAAAAAAAGTTGCTCAGACGTCGAGGGCTAATTCTGTTTCCCATGATAAAAACCCATCTGTTTCCACCGAAAAAGCTTTCAGGGGATCGTTTGCAACAGTTTGGCACGATTTCTGAGTGAATTGCAGAACGTCAGATTTCTGCTGAAATTGTGACCATGCGGCTTAGGTATTTTTTCAAAAAAAGGTGTTCAGACATCTAGGGCTAATTCTGTTCCCCATGATACAAACCCATCTGTTTTCACCGAAAAAGCTTTCAGGGGATCGTTTGCAACAGTTTGGCACGATTTCTGAGTGAATTGCAGAACGTCAGATTTTTGCGGAAATTGTGACCGCGCGGCTTAGGGATTTTTTCAAAAAAAGTTGTTCAGATGTCAAGGGTAATTCTGTTTCCCATGATAAAATCACATCTGTTTCCACCGAAAAAGCTTTCAGTCGATCGTTAGCAACAGTTTGGCACCATTTCTGAGTGAATTGCAGAACGTCAGATTTTTGCTGAAATTCTGACCGCGCGGCTTAGGGATTTTTTCAAAAAAAGTTGCTCAGACGTCGTGCGCTAATTCTGTTTCCCATGATACAAACCCATCTGTTTTCACCGAAAAAGCTTTCAGGGGATCGTTTGCAACAGTTTGGCACCATTTCTGAGTGAATTGGAGAACGTCAGATTTTTGCTGAAATTGTGACCGCGCGGCTTAGGTATTTTTTCAAAAAAAGTTGGTCAGACGTCGAGGGCTAATTCTGTTTCCCATCATACAAACCCATCTGTTTCCACCGGAAAAGCTTTCAGGGGATTATTTGCAACAGTTTGGCACCATTTCTGAGTGAATTGCAGAACGTCAGATTTTTGCTGAAATTGTGACCGCGCGGCTTAGGGATTTTTTCAAAAAAAGGTGTTCAGACATCGAGGGCTTATTCTGTTTCCCATGATAAAAACCCATCTGTTTTCACCGAAAAAGCTTTCAGGGGCTCGTTTGCAACAGTTTGGCACCATTTCTGAGTGAATTGCAGAACGTCAGATTTTTGCTGAAATTGTGACCGCGCGGCTTAGGGATTTTTTCAAAAAAAGGTGTTCAGACGTCGAGGGCTAATTCTGTTTACCATGATAAAAACCCATCTGTTTCCACCGAAAAAGCTTTCAGGGGATCGTTTGCAACAGTTTGGCACCATTTCTGAGTGAATTGCAGAACGTCAGATATTTGCTGAAATTGTGACCGCGCGGCTTAGGGATTTTTTCAAAAAAAGGTGTTCAGACGTCGAGGGCTAATTCTGTTTCCCATGATAAAAACCCATCTGTTTCCACCGAAAAAGCTTTCAGGGGATCGTTTGCAACAGTTTGGCACCATTTCTGAGTGAATTGCAGAACGTCAGATTTTTGCTGAAATTGTGACCGCGCGGCTTAGGGATTTTTTCAAAAAAAGTTGCTCAGACGTCGAGGGCTAATTCTGTTTCCCATGATAAAAACCCATCTGTTTCCACCGAAAAAGCTTTCAGGGGATCGTTTGCACATGTTTGGTACCATTTCTGAGTGAATTGCAGAATGTCAGATTTTTGCTGAAATTGTGACCGCGCGGCGTAGGGATTTTTTCAAAAAAAGGTGTTCAGACATCTAGGGCTAATTCTGTTTACCATGATAAAAACCCATCTGTTTTCACCGAAAAAGCTTTCAAGGGATCGTTTGCAACAGTTTGGCACCATTTCTGAGTGAATTGGAGAACGTCAGATTTTTGCTGAAATTGTGACCGCGCGGCTTAGGGATTTTTTCAAAAAAAGTTGCTCAGACGTCGAGGGCTAATTCTGTTTCGCATGATAAAAACCCATCTGTTTCCACCGAAAAAGCTTTCAGGGGATCGTTTGCACATGTTTGGCACCATTTCTGAGTGAATTGCAGAACGTCAGATTTTTACTGAAATTGTGACCGCGCGGCTTAGGGATTTTTTTCAAAAAAAGGTGTTCAGACATCTAGGGCTAATTGTGTTTACCATGATACAAACCCATCTGTTTCCACTGAAAAAGATTTCAGGGGATCGTTTGCGCATGTTTGGCACCATTTCTGAGTGAATTGCAGAACGTCAGATTTTTGCTGAAATTGTGACCGCACGGCTTAGGGATTTTTTCAAAAAAAGTTGTTCAGACATCGAGGGCTAATTCTGTTTCCCATGATAAAAACCCATCTGTTTTCATCGAAAAAGCTTTCAGGGGCTCGTTTGCAACAGTTTGGCACCATTTCTGAGTGAATTGCAGAACTTCAGATTTTTGCTGAAATTGTGAACGCGCGGCTTAGGGATTTTTTCAAAAAAAGGTGTTCAGACATCTAGGGCTAATTCTGTTTCCCATGATAAAAACCCATCTGTTTTCACCGAAAAAGCTTTCAAGGGATCGTTTGCAACAGTTTGGCACCATTTCTGAGTGAATTGCAGAACGTCAGTTTTTTGCTGAAATTGTGACCGCGCGGCTTAGGGATTTTTTCAAAAAAAGTTGCTCAGACGTCCAGGGCTAATTCTGTTTCCCATGATACAAACCCATCTGTTTCCACCGAAAAAGCTTCCAGGGGATCGTTTGCACATGTTTGGCACCATTTCTGAGTGAATTGCAGAACGTCAGATTTTTGCTGAAATTGTGACCGCGCAGCTTAGGGATTTTTTCAAAAAAAGGTGTTCAGACATCTAGGGCTAATTCTGTTTCCCATGATAAAAACCCATCTGTTTTCACCGAAAAAGCTTTCAAGGGATCGTTTTCAACAGTTTGGCACCATTTCTGAGTGAATTGCAGAACGTCAGTTTTTTGCTGAAATTGTGAACGCGCGGCTTAGGGATTTTTTCAAAAAAAGTTGCTCAGACGTCCAGGGCTAATTCTGTTTCCCATGATAAAATCACATCTGTTTCCACCGAAAAAGGTTTCAGTCGATCGTTAGCAACAGTTTGGCACCATTTCTGAGTGAATTGCAGAACGTCAGATTTTTGCTGAAATTGTGACCGCGCGGCTTAGGGATTTTTTCAAAAAAAGGTGTTCAGACATCTAGGGCTAATTCTGTTTACCATGATAAAAACCCATCTGTTTCCACCGAAACAGCTTTTAGGGGATCGTTTGCAACAGTTTGGCACGATTTCTGAGTGAATTGCAGAACGTCAGATTTTTGCTGAAATTGTGACCGCGCGGCTTAGGGATTTTTTCAAAAAAAGTTGTTGAGACATCAAGGGCTAATTCTGTTTCCCATGATAAAAACCCATCTGTTTCCACCGAAAAAGCTTTCAGGGGATCGTTTGCAACAGTTTGGCACGATTTCTGAGTGAATTGCAGAACGTCAGATTTTTGCTGAAATTGTGACCGCGCGGCTTAGGGATTTTTTCAAAAAAAATTGTTTAGACGTCGAGGGCTAATTCTGTTTCCCATGATGAAAACCCAGCTGTTTCCACAGAAAAAGCTTTCAGGGGATCGTTTGCAACAGTTTGGCACGATTTCTGAGTGAATTGCAGAACGTCAGATTTTTGCTGAAATTGTGACCATGCGGCTTAGCTATTTTTTCAAAAAAAGGTGTTCAGACATCTAGGGCTAATTCTGTTTCCCATGATACAAACCCATCTGTTTTCACTGAAAAAGCTTTCAGGGGATCGTTTGCAACAGTTTGGCACGATTTCTGAGTGAATTGCAGAACGTCAGATTTTTGCGGAAATTGTGACCGCGCGGCTTAGGGATTTTTTCAAAAAAAGTTGTTCAGATTTCAAGGGCTAATTCTGTTTCCCATGATAAAATCACATCTGTTTCCACCGAAAAAGCTTTCAGTCGATCGTTAGCAACAGTTTGGCACCATTTCTGAGTGAATTGCAGAACGTCAGATTTTTGCTGAAATTCTGACCGCGCGGCTTAGGGATTTTTTCAAAAAAAGTTGCTCAGACGTCGTGCGCTTATTCTGTTTCCCATGATACAAACCCATCTGTTTTCACCGAAAAAGCTTTCAGGGGATCCTTTGCAACAGTTTGGCACCATTTCTGAGTGAATTGGAGAACGTCAGATTTTTGCTGAAATTGTGACCGCGCGGCTTAGGTATTTTTTCAAAAAAAGTTGGTCAGACGTCGAGGGCTAATTCTGTTTCCCATCATACAAACCCATCTGTTTCCACCGAAAGAGCTTTCAGGGGATCATTTGCAACAGTTTGGCACCATTTCTGAGTGAATTGCAGAACGTTAGATTTTTGCTGAAATTGTGACCGCGCGGCTTAGGGATTTTTTCAAAAAAAGTTGTTGAGACATCAAGGGCTAATTCTGTTTCCCATGATAAAAACCCATCTGTTTTCACCGAAAAAGCTTTTAGGGGATCGTTTGTAACAGTTTGGCAACATTTCTGAGTGAATTGCAGAACGTCAGATTTTTGCTGAAATTGTGACCGCGCGGCTTAGGGATTTTTTCAAAAAAAGTTGTTGAGACATCAAGAGCTAATTCCGGTTACCATGATACAAACCCATCTGTTTTCACCGAGAAAGCTTTCAGGGGATCGTTTGCACATGTTTGGCACCATTTCTGAGTGAATTGCAGAACGTCAGATTTTTACTGAAATTGTGACCGCGCGGCTTAGGGATTTTTTCAAAAAAAGTTGTTCAGACATCGAGGGCTAATTCTGTTTACCATGATAAAAACCCATCTGTTTTCATCGAAAAAGCTTTCAGGGGCTCGTTTGCAACAGTTTGGCACCATTTCTGAGTGAATTGCAGAACGTCAGATTTTTGCTGAAATTGTGACCGCACGGCTTAGGGATTTTTTCAAAAAAAGTTGCTCAGACGTCGTGCGCTAATTCTGTTTCCTATGATACAAACCCATCTGTTTTCACCGAAAAAGCTTTCAGGGGATCGTTTGCAACAGTTTGGCACCATTTCTGAGTGAATTGGAGAACGTCAGATTTTTGCTGAAATTGTGACCGCGCGGCTTAGGTATTTTTTCAAAAAAAGTTGGTCAGACGTCGAGGGCTAATTCTGTTTCCCATCATACAAACCCATCTGTTTCCACCGGAAAAGCTTTCAGTGGATTATTTGCAACAGTTTGGCACCATTTCTGAGTGAATTGCAGAACGTCAGATTTTTGCTGAAATTGTGACCGCGCGGCTTAGGGATTTTTTCAAAAAAAGGTGTTCAGACATCCAGGGCTTATTCTGTTTCCCATGATAAAAACCCATCTGTTTTCACCGAAAAAGCTTTCAGGGGCTCGTTTGCAACAGTTTGGCACCATTTCTGAGTGAATTGCAGAACGTCAGATTTTTGCTGAAATTGTGACCGCGCGGCTTAGGGATTTTTTCAAAAAAAGGTGTTCAGATGTCAAGGGCTAATTCTGTTTCCCATGATAAAATCACATCTGTTTCCACCGAAAAAGCTTTCAGTCGATCGTTAGCAACAGTTTGGCACCATTTCTGAGTGAATTGCAGAACGTCAGATTTTTGCTGAAATTCTGACCGCGCGGCTTAGGGATTTTTTCAAAAAAAGTTGCTCAGACGTCGTGCGCTTATTCTGTTTCCCATGATACAAACCCATCTGTTTTCACCGAAAAAGCTTTCAGGGGATCCTTTGCAACAGTTTGGCACCATTTCTGAGTGAATTGGAGAACGTCAGATTTTTGCTGAAATTGTGACCGCGCGGCTTAGGTATTTTTTCAAAAAAAGTTGGTCAGACGTCGAGGGCTAATTCTGTTTCCCATCATACAAACCCATCTGTTTCCACCGAAAGAGCTTTCAGGGGATCATTTGCAACAGTTTGGCACCATTTCTGAGTGAATTGCAGAACGTTAGATTTTTGCTGAAATTGTGACCGCGCGGCTTAGGGATTTTTTCAAAAAAAGTTGTTGAGACATCAAGGGCTAATTCTGTTTCCCATGATAAAAACCCATCTGTTTTCACCGAAAAAGCTTTTAGGGGATCGTTTGTAACAGTTTGGCAACATTTCTGAGTGAATTGCAGAACGTCAGATTTTTGCTGAAATTGTGACCGCGCGGCTTAGGGATTTTTTCAAAAAAAGTTGTTCAGACATCGAGGGCTAATTCTGTTTACCATGATACAAACCCATCTGTTTTCACCGAGAAAGCTTTCAGGGGATCGTTTGCACATGTTTGGCACCATTTCTGAGTGAATTGCAGAACGTCAGATTTTTACTGAAATTGTGACCGCGCGGCTTAGGGATTTTTTCAAAAAAAGTTGTTCAGACATCGAGGGCTAATTCTGTTTACCATGATAAAAACCCATCTGTTTTCATCGAAAAAGCTTTCAGGGGCTCGTTTGCAACAGTTTGGCACCATTTCTGAGTGAATTGCAGAACGTCAGATTTTTGCTGAAATTGTGACCGCGCGGCTTAGGGATTTTTTCAAAAAAAGGTGTTCAGACATCTAGGGCTAATTCTGTTTCCCATGATAAAATCACATCTGTCTCCACCGAAAAAGCTTTCAGTCGATCGTTAGCAACAGTTTGGCACCATTTCTGAGTGAATTGCAGAACGTCAGATTTTTGCTGAAATTGTGACCGCACGGCTTAGGGATTTTTTCAAAAAAAGTTGCTCAGACGTCGTGCGCTAATTCTGTTTCCTATGATACAAACCCATCTGTTTTCACCGAAAAAGCTTTCAGGGGATCGTTTGCAACAGTTTGGCACCATTTCTGAGTGAATTGGAGAACGTCAGATTTTTGCTGAAATTGTGACCGCGCGGCTTAGGTATTTTTTCAAAAAAAGTTGGTCAGACGTCGAGGGCTAATTCTGTTTCCCATCATACAAACCCATCTGTTTCCACCGGAAAAGCTTTCAGGGGATTATTTGCAACAGTTTGGCACCATTTCTGAGTGAATTGCAGAACGTCAGATTTTTGCTGAAATTGTGACCGCGCGGCTTAGGGATTTTTTCAAAAAAAGGTGTTCAGACATCCAGGGCTTATTCTGTTTCCCATGATAAAAACCCATCTGTTTTCACCGAAAAAGCTTTCAGGGGCTCGTTTGCAACAGTTTGGCACCATTTCTGAGTGAATTGCAGAACGTCAGATTTTTGCTGAAATTGTGACCGCGCGGCTTAGGGATTTTTTCAAAAAAAGGTGTTCAGACGTCGAGGGCTAATTCTGTTTACCATGATAAAAACCCATCTGTTTCCACCGAAAAAGCTTTCAGGGGATCGTTTGCAACAGTTTGGCACCATTTCTGAGTGAATTGCAGAACGTCAAATATTTGTTGAAATTGTGACCGCGCGGCTTAGGGATTTTTTCAAAAAAAGGTGTTCAGACGTCGAGTGCTAATTCTGTTTACCATGATAAAAACACATCTGTTTCCACCGAAAAAGCTTTCAGGGGATCGTTTGCAACAGTTTGGCACCATTTCTGAGTGAATTGCAGAACGTCAGATATTTGTTGAAATTGTGACCGCGCGGCTTAGGGATTTTTTCAAAAAAAGGTGTTCAGACGTCGAGGGCTAATTCTGTTTCCCATGATAAAAACCCATCTGTTTCCACCGAAAAAGCTTTCAGGGGATCGTTTGCACATGTTTGGCACCATTTCTGAGTGAATTGCAGAACGTCAGATTTTTACTGAAATTGTGACCGCGCGGCTTAGGGATTTTTTTCAAAAAAAGGTGTTCAGACATCTAGGGCTAATTGTGTTTACCATGATACAAACCCATCTGTTTCCACTGAAAAAGCTTTCAGGGGATCGTTTGCAACAGATTGGCACCATTTCTGAGTGAATTGCAGAACGTCAGATTTTTGCTGAAATTGTGACCGCATGGCTTAGGGATTTTTTCAAAAAAAGTTGTTCAGACATCGAGGGCTAATTCTGTTTCCCATGATAAAAACCCATCTGTTTTCATCGAAAAAGCTTTCAGGGGCTCGTTTGCAACAGTTTGGCACCATTTCTGAGTGAATTGCAGAACGTCAGATTTTTGCTGAAATTGTGAACGCGCGGCTTAGGGATTTTTTCAAAAAAAGGTGTTCAGACATCTAGGGCTAATTCTGTTTCCCATGATAAAAACCCATCTGTTTTCACCGAAAAAGCTTTCAAGGGATCGTTTGCAACAGTTTGGCACCATTTCTGAGTGAATTGCAGAACGTCAGTTTTTTGCTGAAATTGTGACCGCGCGGCTTAGGGATTTTTTCAAAAAAAGTTGTTCAGAAGTCCAGGGCTAATTCTGTTTCCCATGATACAAACCCATCTGTTTCCACCGAAAAAGCTTTCAGGGGATCGTTTGCACATGTTTGGCACCATTTCTGAGTGAATTGCAGAACGTCAGATTTTTGCTGAAATTGTGACCGCGCGGCTTAGGGATTTTTTCAAAAAAAGGTGTTCAGACTTCTAGGGCTAATTCTGTTTACCATGATAAAAACCCATCTGTTTCCACCGAAAAAGCTTTCAGGGGATCGTTTGCACATGTTTGGCACCATTTCTGAGTGAATTGCAGAACGTCAGATTTTTGCTGAAATTGTGACCGCGCGGCTTAGGGATTTTTTCAAAAAAAGTTGTTCAGACATCTAGGGCTAATTCTGTTTCCCATGATAAAAACCCATCTGTTTTCACCGAAAAAGCTTTCAAGGGATCGTTTGCAACAGTTTGGCACCATTTCTGAGTGAATTGGAGAACGTTAGATTTTTGCTGAAATTGTGACCGCGCGGCTTAGGGATTTTTTCAAAAAAAGGTGTTCAGACGTCGAGGGCTAATTCTGTTTCCCATGATAAAAACCCATCGGTTTCCACCGAAAAAGCTTTCAGGGGATCGTTTGCACATGTTTGGTACCATTTCTGAGTGAATTGCAGAACGTCAGATTTTTGCTGAAATTGTGACCGCGCGGCTTAGGGATTTTTTCAAAAAAAGTTGCTCAGACGTCGTGCGCTAATTCTGTTTCCCATGATACAAACCCATCTGTTTTCACCGAAAAAGCTTTCAGGGGCTCGTTTGCAACAGTTTGGCACCATTTCTGAGTGAATTGGAGAACGTCAGATTTTTGCTGAAATTGTGACCGCGCGGCTTAGGTATTTTTTCAAAAAAAGTTGGTCAGACGTCGAGGGCTAATTCTGTTTCCTATCATACAAACCCATCTGTTTCCACCGAAAGAGCTTTCAGGGGATCATTTGCAACAGTTTGGCACCATTTCTGAGTGAATTGCAGAACGTCAGATTTTTGCTGAAATTGTGACCGCGCGGCTTAGGGATTTTTTCAAAAAAAGTTGTTGAGACATCAAGGGCTAATTCTGTTTCCCATGATAAAAACCCATCTGTTTTCACCGAAAAAGCTTTTAGGGGATCGTTTGCAACAGTTTGGCAACATTTCTGAGTGAATTGCAGAACGTCAGATTTTTGCTGAAATTGTGACCGCGCGGCTTAGGGATTTTTTCAAAAAAAGTTGTTGAGACATCAAGGGCTAATTCCGGTTACCATGATACAAACCCATCTGTTTTCACCGAAAAAGCTTTCAGGGGATCGTTTGCACATGTTTGGCACCATTTCTGAGTGAATTGCAGAACGTCAGATTTTTACTGAAATTGTGACCGCGCGGCTTAGGGATTTTTTCAAAAAAAGTTGTTCAGACATCGAGGGCTAATTCTGTTTACCATGATAAAAACCCATCTGTTTTCATCGAAAAAGCTTTCAGGGGCTCGTTTGCAACAGTTTGGCACCATTTCTGAGTGAATTGCAGAACGTCAGATTTTTGCTGAAATTGTGACCGCGCGGCTTAGGGATTTTTTCAAAAAAAGGTGTTCAGACATCTAGGGCTAATTCTGTTTCCCATGATAAAATCACATCTGTTTCCACCGAAAAAGCTTTCAGTCGATCGTTAGCAACAGTTTGGCACCATTTCTGAGTGAATTGCAGAACGTCAGATTTTTGCTGAAATTGTGACCGCGCGGCTTAGGGATTTTTTCAAAAAAAGTTGCTCAGACGTCGTGCGCTAATTCTGTTTCCTATGATACAAACCCATCTGTTTTCACCGGAAAAGCTTTCAGGGGATTATTTGCAACAGTTTGGCACCATTTCTGAGTGAATTGCAGAACGTCAGATTTTTGCTGAAATTGTGACCGCGCGGCTTAGGGATTTTTTCAAAAAAAGGTGTTCAGACATCGAGGGCTTATTCTGTTTCCCATGATAAAAACCCATCTGTTTTCACCGAAAAAGCCTTCAGGGGCTCGTTTGCAACAGTTTGGCACCATTTCTGAGTGAATTGCAGAACGTCAGATTTTTGCTGAAATTGTGACCGCGCGGCTTAGGGATTTTTTCAAAAAAAGGTGTTCAGACGTCGAGGGCTAATTCTGTTTACCATGATAAAAACCCATCTGTTTCCACCGAAAAAGCTTTCAGGGGATCGTTTGCAACAGTTTGGCACCATTTCTGAGTGAATTGCAGAACGTCAGATATTTGCTGAAATTGTGACCGCGCGGCTTAGGGATTTTTTCAAAAAAAGGTGTTCAGACGTCGAGGGCTAATTCTGTTTACCATGATAAAAACCCATCTGTTTTCACCGAAAAAGCTTTCAGTCGATCGTTAGGAACAGTTTGGCACCATTTCTGAGTGAATTGCAGAACGTCAGATTTTTGCTGAAATTGTGACCGCGCGGCTTAGGGATTTTTTCAAAAAAAGTTGCTCAGACGTCGTGCGCTAATTCTGTTTCCCATGATACAAACCCATCTGTTTCCACCGAAAAAGCTTTCAGGGGATCGTTTGCACATGTTTGGCACCATTTCTGAGTGAATTGCAGAACGTCAGTTTTTTGCTGAAATTGTGACCGCGCGGCTTAGGGATTTTTTTCAAAAAAAGGTGTTCAGACATCTAGGGCTAATTGTGTTTACCATGATACAAACCCATCTGTTTCCACCGAAAAAGCTTTCAGGGGATCGTTTGCAATAGTTTGGCAGCATTTCTGAGTGAATTGCAGAACGTCAGATTTTTGCTGAAATTGTGACCGCATGGCTTAGGGATTTTTTCAAAAAAAGGTGTTCAGACATCTAGGGCTAATTCTGTTTCCCATGATAAAAACCCATCTGTTTTCACCGAAAAAGCTTTCAAGGGATCGTTTGCAACAGTTTGGCACCATTTCTGAGTGAATTGCAGAACGTCAGTTTTTTGCTGAAATTGTGACCGCGCGGCTTAGGGATTTTTTCAAAAAAAGTTGTTCAGACGTCCAGGGCTAATTCTGTTTCCCATGATACAAACCCATCTGTTTCCACCGAAAAAGCTTTCAGGGGATCGTTTGCACATGTTTGGCACCATTTCTGAGTGAATTGCAGAACGTCAGATTTTTGCTGAAATTGTGACCGGGCGGCTTAGGGATTTTGTCAAAAAAAGGTGTTCAGACTTCTAGGGCTAATTCTGTTTCCCATGATACAAACCCATCTGTTTTCACCGAAAAAGCTTTCAGGGGATCGTTTGCAACAGTTTGGCAACATTTCTGAGTGAATTGCAGAACGTCAGATTTTTGCTGAAATTGTGACCGCTTGGCTTAGGGATTTTTTCAAAAAAAGTTGTTCAGATGTCAAGGGCTAATTCTGTTTCCCATGATAAAATCACATCTGTTTCCACCGAAAAAGGTTTCAGTCGATCGTTAGCAACAGTTTGGCACCATTTCTGAGTGAATTGCAGAACGTCAGATTTTTGCTGAAATTCTGACCGCGCGGCTTAGGGATTTTTTCAAAAAAAGTTGCTCAGACGTCGTGCGCTAATTCTGTTTCCCATGATACAAACCCATCTGTTTTCACCGAAAAAGCTTTCAGGGGATCATTTGCAACAGTTTGGCACCATTTCTGAGTGAATTGCAGAACGTCAGATTTTTGCTGAAATTGTGACCGCGTGGCTTAGGGATTTTTTCAAAAAAAGTTGTTGAGACATCAAGGGCTAATTCTGTTTCCCATGATAAAAACCCATCTGTTTCCACCGAAAAAGCTTTCAGGGGCTTGTTTGCAACAGTTTGGCACCATTTCTGAGTGAATTGGAGAACGTCAGATTTTTGCTGAAATTGTGACCGCGCGGCTTAGGGATTTTTTCAAAAAAAGTTGCTCAGACGTCGAGGGCTAATTCTGTTTCCCATGATAAAAACCCATCTCTTTCCACCGAAAAAGCTTTCAGGGGATCGTTTGCACATGTTTGGTACCATTTCTGAGTGAATTGCAGAAAGTCAGATTTTTCCTGAAATTGTGACCGCGCAGCTTAGGTATTTTTTCAAAAAAAGGTGTTCAGACGTCGAGGGCTAATTCTGTTTCCCATGATAAAAACCCATCTGTTTCCACCGAAAAAGCTTTCAGGGGATCGTTTGCAACAGTTTGGCACCATTTCTGAGTGAATTGCAGAACGTCAGATTTTTGCTGAAATTGTGACCGCGCGGCTTAGGGATTTTTTCAAAAAAAGTTGCTCAGACGTCGAGGGCTATTTCTGTTTCCCATGATAAAAACCCATCTGTTTCCACCAAAAAAGCTTTCAGGGGATCGTTTGCACATGTTTGGTACCATTTCTGAGTGAATTGCAGAATGTCAGATTTTTGCTGAAATTGTGACCGCGCGGCGTAGGGATTTTTTCAAAAAAAGGTGTTCAGACATCTAGGGCTAATTCTGTTTACCATGATAAAAACCCATCTGTTTTCATCGAAAAAGATTTCAAGGGATCGTTTGCAACAGTTTGGCACCATTTCTGAGTGAATTGGAGAACGTCAGATTTTTGCTGAAATTGTGACCGCGCGTCTTAGGGATTTTTTCAAAAAAAGTTGCTCAGACGTCGAGGGCTAATTCTGTTTCCCATGATAAAAACCCATCTGTTTCCACTGAAAAAGCTTTCAGGGGATCGTTTGCAACAGTTTGGCACGATTTCTGAGTGAATTGCAGAACGTCAGATTTTTGCTGAAATTGTGACCGGGCGGCTTAGGGATTTTTTCAAAAAAAGGTGTTCAGACATCTAGGGCTAATTCTGTTTCCCATGATACAAACCCATCTGTTTTCACCGAAAAAGCTTTCAGGGGATCGTTTGCAACAGTTTGGCAACATTTCTGAGTGAATTGCAGAACGTCAGATTTTTGCTGAAATTGTGACCGCGCGGCTTAGGGATTTTTTCAAAAAAAGTTGTTCAGATGTCAAGGGCTAATTCTGTTTCCCATGATAAAATCACATCTGTTTCCACCGAAAAAGGTTTCAGTCGATCGTTAGCAACAGTTTGGCACCATTTCTGAGTGAATTGCAGAACGTCAGATTTTTGCTGAAATTCTGACCGCGCGGCTTAGGGATTTTTTCAAAAAAAGTTGCTCAGACGTCGTGCGCTAATTCTGTTTCCCATGATACAAACCCATCTGTTTTCACCGAAAAAGCTTTCAGGGGATCATTTGCAACAGTTTGGCACCATTTCTGAGTGAATTGCAGAACGTCAGATTTTTGCTGAAATTGTGACCGCGTGGCTTAGGGATTTTTTCAAAAAAAGTTGTTGAGACATCAAGGGCTAATTCTGTTTCCCATGATAAAAACCCATCTGTTTCCACCGAAAAAGCTTTCAGGGGCTTGTTTGCAACAGTTTGGCACCATTTCTGAGTGAATTGGAGAACGTCAGATTTTTGCTGAAATTGTGACCGCGCGGCTTAGGGATTTTTTCAAAAAAAGTTGCTCAGACGTCGAGGGCTAATTCTGTTTCCCATGATAAAAACCCATCTGTTTCCACCGAAAAAGCTTTCAGGGGATCGTTTGCACATGTTTGGTACCATTTCTGAGTGAATTGCAGAAAGTCAGATTTTTCCTGAAATTGTGACCGCGCAGCTTAGGTATTTTTTCAAAAAAAGGTGTTCAGACGTCGAGGGCTAATTCTGTTTCCCATGATAAAAACCCATCTGTTTCCACCGAAAAAGCTTTCAGGGGATCGTTTGCAACAGTTTGGCACCATTTCTGAGTGAATTGCAGAACGTCAGATTTTTGCTGAAATTGTGACCGCGCGGCTTAGGGATTTTTTCAAAAAAAGTTGCTCAGACGTCGAGGGCTATTTCTGTTTCCCATGATAAAAACCCATCTGTTTCCACCAAAAAAGCTTTCAGGGGATCGTTTGCACATGTTTGGTACCATTTCTGAGTGAATTGCAGAATGTCAGATTTTTGCTGAAATTGTGACCGCGCGGCGTAGGGATTTTTTCAAAAAAAGGTGTTCAGACATCTAGGGCTAATTCTGTTTACCATGATAAAAACCCATCTGTTTTCATCGAAAAAGCTTTCAAGGGATCGTTTGCAACAGTTTGGCACCATTTCTGAGTGAATTGGAGAACGTCAGATTTTTGCTGAAATTGTGACCGCGCGTCTTAGGGATTTTTTCAAAAAAAGTTGTTCAGACGTCCAGGGCTAATTCTGTTTCCCATGATACAAACCCATCTGTTTCCACCGAAAAAGCTTTCAGGGGATCGTTTGCACATGTTTGGCACCATTTCTGAGTGAATTGCAGAACGTCAGTTTTTTGCTGAAATTGTGACCGCGCGGCTTAGGGATTTTTTTCAAAAAAAGGTGTTCAGACATCTAGGGCTAATTGTGTTTACCATGATACAAACCCATCTGTTTCCACCGAAAAAGCTTTCAGGGGATCGTTTGCAATAGTTTGGCAGCATTTCTGAGTGAATTGCAGAACGTCAGATTTTTGCTGAAATTGTGACCGCATGGCTTAGGGATTTTTTCAAAAAAAGGTGTTCAGACATCTAGGGCTAATTCTGTTTCCCATGATAAAAACCCATCTGTTTTCACCGAAAAAGCTTTCAAGGGATCGTTTGCAACAGTTTGGCACCATTTCTGAGTGAATTGCAGAACGTCAGTTTTTTGCTGAAATTGTGACCGCGCGGCTTAGGGATTTTTTCAAAAAAAGTTGTTCAGACGTCCAGGGCTAATTCTGTTTCCCATGATACAAACCCATCTGTTTCCACCGAAAAAGCTTTCAGGGGATCGTTTGCACATGTTTGGCACCATTTCTGAGTGAATTGCAGAACGTCAGATTTTTGCTGAAATTGTGACCGGGCGGCTTAGGGATTTTGTCAAAAAAAGGTGTTCAGACTTCTAGGGCTAATTCTGTTTCCCATGATACAAACCCATCTGTTTTCACCTAAAAAGCTTTCAGGGGATCGTTTGCAACAGTTTGGCAACATTTCTGAGTGAATTGCAGAACGTCAGATTTTTGCTGAAATTGTGACCGCTTGGCTTAGGGATTTTTTCAAAAAAAGTTGTTCAGATGTCAAGGGCTAATTCTGTTTCCCATGATAAAATCACATCTGTTTCCACCGAAAAAGGTTTCAGTCGATCGTTAGCAACAGTTTGGCACCATTTCTGAGTGAATTGCAGAACGTCAGATTTTTGCTGAAATTCTGACCGCGCGGCTTAGGGATTTTTTCAAAAAAAGTTGCTCAGACGTCGTGCGCTAATTCTGTTTCCCATGATACAAACCCATCTGTTTTCACCGAAAAAGCTTTCAGGGGATCATTTGCAACAGTTTGGCACCATTTCTGAGTGAATTGCAGAACGTCAGATTTTTGCTGAAATTGTGACCGCGTGGCTTAGGGATTTTTTCAAAAAAAGTTGTTGAGACATCAAGGGCTAATTCTGTTTCCCATGATAAAAACCCATCTGTTTCCACCGAAAAAGCTTTCAGGGGCTTGTTTGCAACAGTTTGGCACCATTTCTGAGTGAATTGGAGAACGTCAGATTTTTGCTGAAATTGTGACCGCGCGGCTTAGGGATTTTTTCAAAAAAAGTTGCTCAGACGTCGAGGGCTAATTCTGTTTCCCATGATAAAAACCCATCTCTTTCCACCGAAAAAGCTTTCAGGGGATCGTTTGCACATGTTTGGTACCATTTCTGAGTGAATTGCAGAAAGTCAGATTTTTCCTGAAATTGTGACCGCGCAGCTTAGGTATTTTTTCAAAAAAAGGTGTTCAGACGTCGAGGGCTAATTCTGTTTCCCATGATAAAAACCCATCTGTTTCCACCGAAAAAGCTTTCAGGGGATCGTTTGCAACAGTTTGGCACCATTTATGAGTGAATTGCAGAACGTCAGATTTTTGCTGAAATTGTGACCGCGCGGCTTAGGGATTTTTTCAAAAAAAGTTGCTCAGACGTCGAGGGCTATTTCTGTTTCCCATGATAAAAACCCATCTGTTTCCACCAAAAAAGCTTTCAGGGGATCGTTTGCACATGTTTGGTACCATTTCTGAGTGAATTGCAGAATGTCAGATTTTTGCTGAAATTGTGACCGCGCGGCGTAGGGATTTTTTCAAAAAAAGGTGTTCAGACATCTAGGGCTAATTCTGTTTACCATGATAAAAACCCATCTGTTTTCATCGAAAAAGCTTTCAAGGGATCGTTTGCAACAGTTTGGCACCATTTCTGAGTGAATTGGAGAACGTCAGATTTTTGCTGAAATTGTGACCGCGCGTCTTAGGGATTTTTTCAAAAAAAGTTGCTCAGACGTCGAGGGCTAATTCTGTTTCCCATGATAAAAACCCATCTGTTTCCACTGAAAAAGCTTTCAGGGGATCGTTTGCAACAGTTTGGCACGATTTCTGAGTGAATTGCAGAACGTCAGATTTCTGCTGAAATTGTGACCATGCGGCTTTAGGTATTTTTTCAAAAAAAGGTGTTCAGACATCTAGGGCTAATTCTGTTTCCCATGATAAAAACCCATCTGTTTTCACCGAAAAAGCTTTCAAGGGATCGTTTGCAACAGTTTGGCACCATTTCTGAGTGAATTGCAGAACGTCAGTTTTTTGCTGAAATTGTGACCGCGCGGCTTAGGGATTTTTTCAAAAAAAGTTGTTCAGACGTCCAGGGCTAATTCTGTTTCCCATGATACAAACCCATCTGTTTCCACCGAAAAAGCTTTCAGGGGATCGTTTGCACATGTTTGGCACCATTTCTGAGTGAATTGCAGAACGTCAGATTTTTGCTGAAATTGTGACCGGGCGGCTTAGGGATTTTTTCAAAAAAAGGTGTTCAGACTTCTAGGGCTAATTCTGTTTCCCATGATACAAACCCATCTGTTTTCACCGAAAAAGCTTTCAGGGGATCGTTTGCAACAGTTTGGCAACATTTCTGAGTGAATTGCAGAACGTCAGATTTTTGCTGAAATTGTGACCGCGTGGCTTAGGGATTTTTTCAAAAAAAGTTGTTGAGACATCAAGGGCTAATTCTGTTTCCCATGATAAAATCACATCTGTTTCCACCGAAAAAGGTTTCAGTCGATCGTTAGCAACAGTTTGGCACCATTTCTGAGTGAATTGCAGAACGTCAGATTTTTGCTGAAATTCTGACCGCGCGGCTTAGGGATTTTTTCAAAAAAAGTTGCTCAGACGTCGTGCGCTAATTCTGTTTCCCATGATACAAACCCATCTGTTTTCACCGAAAAAGCTTTCAGGGGATCATTTGCAACAGTTTGGCACCATTTCTGAGTGAATTGCAGAACGTCAGATTTTTGCTGAAATTGTGACCGCGTGGCTTAGGGATTTTTTCAAAAAAAGTTGTTGAGACATCAAGGGCTAATTCTGTTTCCCATGATAAAAACCCATCTGTTTCCACCGAAAAAGCTTTCAGGGGCTTGTTTGCAACAGTTTGGCACCATTTCTGAGTGAATTGGAGAACGTCAGATTTTTGCTGAAATTGTGACCGCGCGGCTTAGGGATTTTTTCAAAAAAAGTTGCTCAGACGTCGAGGGCTAATTCTGTTTCCCATGATAAAAACCCATCTGTTTCCACCGAAAAAGCTTTCAGGGGATCGTTTGCACATGTTTGGTACCATTTCTGAGTGAATTGCAGAAAGTCAGATTTTTCCTGAAATTGTGACCGCGCAGCTTAGGTATTTTTTCAAAAAAAGGTGTTCAGACGTCGAGGGCTAATTCTGTTTCCCATGATAAAAACCCATCTGTTTCCACCGAAAAAGCTTTCAGGGGATCGTTTGCAACAGTTTGGCACCATTTCTGAGTGAATTGCAGAACGTCAGATTTTTGCTGAAATTGTGACCGCGCGGCTTAGGGATTTTTTCAAAAAAAGTTGCTCAGACGTCGAGGGCTATTTCTGTTTCCCATGATAAAAACCCATCTGTTTCCACCAAAAAAGCTTTCAGGGGATCGTTTGCACATGTTTGGTACCATTTCTGAGTGAATTGCAGAATGTCAGATTTTTGCTGAAATTGTGACCGCGCGGCGTAGGGATTTTTTCAAAAAAAGTTGTTCAGACATCTAGGGCTAATTCTGTTTACCATGATAAAAACCCATCTGTTTTCATCGAAAAAGCTTTCAAGGGATCGTTTGCAACAGTTTGGCACCATTTCTGAGTGAATTGGAGAACGTCAGATTTTTGCTGAAATTGTGACCGCGCGTCTTAGGGATTTTTTCAAAAAAAGTTGCTCAGACGTCGAGGGCTAATTCTGTTTCCCATGATAAAAACCCATCTGTTTCCACCGAAAAAGCTTTCAGGGGATCGTTTGCAACAGTTTGGCACGATTTCTGAGTGAATTGCAGAACGTCAGATTTCTGCTGAAATTGTGACCATGCGGCTTAGGTATTTTTTCAAAAAAAGGTGTTCAGACATCTAGGGCTAATTCTGTTCCCCATGATACAAACCCATCTGTTTTCACCGAAAAAGCTTTCAGGGGATCGTTTGCACATGTTTGGCACCATTTCTGAGTGAATTGCAGAACGTCAGATTTTTGCTGAAATTGTGACCGCGCGGCTTAGGGATTTTTTCAAAAAAAGGTGTTCAGACATCGAGGGCTAATTCTGTTTCCCATGATAAAAACCCATCTGTTTTCACCGAAAAAGCTTTTAGGGGATCGTTTGCAACAGTTTGGCAACATTTCTGAGTGAATTGCAGAACGTCAGATTTTTGCTGAAATTGTGACCGCGCGGCTTAGGGATTTTTTCAAAAAAAGTTGTTGAGACATCAAGGGCTAATTCTGTTTCCCATGATACAAACCCATCTGTTTTCACCGAAAAAGCTTTCAGGGGATCGTTTGCACATGTTTGGCACCATTTCTGAGTGAATTGCAGAACGTCAGATTTTTACTGAAATTGTGACCGCGAGGCTTAGGGATTTTTTCAAAAAAAGTTGTTCAGACATCGAGGGCTAATTCTGTTTACCATGATAAAAACCCATCTGTTTTCATCGAAACAGCTTTCAGGGGCTCGTTTGCAACAGTTTGGCACCATTTCTGAGTGAATTGCAGAACGTCAGATTTTTGCTGAAATTGTGACCGCGCGGCTTAGGGATTTTTTCAAAAAAAGGTGTTCAGACATCTAGGGCTAATTCTGTTTCCCATGATAAAATCACATCTGTTTCCACCGAAAAAGCTTTCAGTCGATCGTTAGCAACAGTTTGGCACCATTTCTGAGTGAATTGCAGAACGTCAGATTTTTGCTGAAATTCTGACCGCGCGGCTTAGGGATTTTTTCAAAAAAAGTTGCTCAGACGTCGTGCGCTAATTTTGTTTCCCATGATACAAACCCATCTGTTTTCACCGAAAAAGCTTTCAAGGGATCGTTTGCAACAGTTTGGCACCATTTCTGAGTGAATTGCAGAAAGTCAGTTTTTTGCTGAAATTGTGACCGCGCGGCTTAGGGTTTTTTTCAAAAAAAGTTGTTCAGACGTCCAGGGCTAATTCTGTTTCCCATGATACAAACCCATCTGTTTCCACCGAAAAAGCTTTCAGGGGATCGTTTGCACATGTTTGGCACCATTTCTGAGTGAATTGCAGAACGTCAGATTTTTGCTGAAATTGTGACCGGGCGGCTTAGGGATTTTTTCAAAAAAAGGTGTTCAGACTTCTAGGGCTAATTCTGTTTCCCATGATAAAAACCCATCTGTTTTCACCGAAAAAGCTTTTAGGGGATCGTTTGCAACAGTTTGGCAACATTTCTGAGTGAATTGCAGAACGTCAGATTTTTGCTGAAATTGTGACCGCGCGGCTTATGGATTTTTTCAAAAAGGTTGTTGAGACATCAAGGGCTAATTCTGTTTCCCATGATAAAAACCCATCTGTTTTCATCGAAAAAGCTTTCAGGGGCTCGTTTGCAACAGTTTGGCACCATTTCTGAGTGAATTGCAGAACGTCAGTTTTTTGCTGAAATTGTGACCGCGCGGCTTAGGGATTTTTTCAAAAAAAGTTGTTCAGACGTCCAGGGCTAATTCTGTTTCCCATGATACAAACCCATCTGTTTCCACCGAAAAAGCTTTCAGGGGATCGTTTGCACATGTTTGGCACCATTTCTGAGTGAATTGCAGAACGTCAGATTTTTGCTGAAATTGTGACCGGGCGGCTTAGGGATTTTTTCAAAAAAAGGTGTTCAGACTTCTAGGGCTAATTCTGTTTCCCATGATACAAACCCATCTGTTTTCACCGAAAAAGCTTTCAGGGGATCGTTTGCAACAGTTTGGCAACATTTCTGAGTGAATTGCAGAACGTCAGATTTTTGCTGAAATTGTGACCGCGTGGCTTAGGGATTTTTTCAAAAAAAGTTGTTGAGACATCAAGGGCTAATTCTGTTTCCCATGATAAAATCACATCTGTTTCCACCGAAAAAGGTTTCAGTCGATCGTTAGCAACAGTTTGGCACCATTTCTGAGTGAATTGCAGAACGTCAGATTTTTGCTGAAATTCTGACCGCGCGGCTTAGGGATTTTTTCAAAAAAAGTTGCTCAGACGTCGTGCGCTAATTCTGTTTCCCATGATACAAACCCATCTGTTTTCACCGAAAAAGCTTTCAGGGGATCATTTGCAACAGTTTGGCACCATTTCTGAGTGAATTGCAGAACGTCAGATTTTTGCTGAAATTGTGACCGCGTGGCTTAGGGATTTTTTCAAAAAAAGTTGTTGAGACATCAAGGGCTAATTCTGTTTCCCATGATAAAAACCCATCTGTTTCCACCGAAAAAGCTTTCAGGGGCTTGTTTGCAACAGTTTGGCACCATTTCTGAGTGAATTGGAGAACGTCAGATTTTTGCTGAAATTGTGACCGCGCGGCTTAGGGATTTTTTCAAAAAAAGTTGCTCAGACGTCGAGGGCTAATTCTGTTTCCCATGATAAAAACCCATCTGTTTCCACCGAAAAAGCTTTCAGGGGATCGTTTGCACATGTTTGGTACCATTTCTGAGTGAATTGCAGAAAGTCAGATTTTTCCTGAAATTGTGACCGCGCAGCTTAGGTATTTTTTCAAAAAAAGGTGTTCAGACGTCGAGGGCTAATTCTGTTTCCCATGATAAAAACCCATCTGTTTCCACCGAAAAAGCTTTCAGGGGATCGTTTGCAACAGTTTGGCACCATTTCTGAGTGAATTGCAGAACGTCAGATTTTTGCTGAAATTGTGACCGCGCGGCTTAGGGATTTTTTCAAAAAAAGTTGCTCAGACGTCGAGGGCTATTTCTGTTTCCCATGATAAAAACCCATCTGTTTCCACCAAAAAAGCTTTCAGGGGATCGTTTGCACATGTTTGGTACCATTTCTGAGTGAATTGCAGAATGTCAGATTTTTGCTGAAATTGTGACCGCGCGGCGTAGGGATTTTTTCAAAAAAAGTTGTTCAGACATCTAGGGCTAATTCTGTTTACCATGATAAAAACCCATCTGTTTTCATCGAAAAAGCTTTCAAGGGATCGTTTGCAACAGTTTGGCACCATTTCTGAGTGAATTGGAGAACGTCAGATTTTTGCTGAAATTGTGACCGCGCGTCTTAGGGATTTTTTCAAAAAAAGTTGCTCAGACGTCGAGGGCTAATTCTGTTTCCCATGATAAAAACCCATCTGTTTCCACCGAAAAAGCTTTCAGGGGATCGTTTGCAACAGTTTGGCACGATTTCTGAGTGAATTGCAGAACGTCAGATTTCTGCTGAAATTGTGACCATGCGGCTTAGGTATTTTTTCAAAAAAAGGTGTTCAGACATCTAGGGCTAATTCTGTTCCCCATGATACAAACCCATCTGTTTTCACCGAAAAAGCTTTCAGGGGATCGTTTGCACATGTTTGGCACCATTTCTGAGTGAATTGCAGAACGTCAGATTTTTGCTGAAATTGTGACCGCGCGGCTTAGGGATTTTTTCAAAAAAAGGTGTTCAGACATCGAGGGCTAATTCTGTTTCCCATGATAAAAACCCATCTGTTTTCACCGAAAAAGCTTTTAGGGGATCGTTTGCAACAGTTTGGCAACATTTCTGAGTGAATTGCAGAACGTCAGATTTTTGCTGAAATTGTGACCGCGCGGCTTAGGGATTTTTTCAAAAAAAGTTGTTGAGACATCAAGGGCTAATTCTGTTTCCCATGATACAAACCCATCTGTTTTCACCGAAAAAGCTTTCAGGGGATCGTTTGCACATGTTTGGCACCATTTCTGAGTGAATTGCAGAACGTCAGATTTTTACTGAAATTGTGACCGCGAGGCTTAGGGATTTTTTCAAAAAAAGTTGTTCAGACATCGAGGGCTAATTCTGTTTACCATGATAAAAACCCATCTGTTTTCATCGAAACAGCTTTCAGGGGCTCGTTTGCAACAGTTTGGCACCATTTCTGAGTGAATTGCAGAACGTCAGATTTTTGCTGAAATTGTGACCGCGCGGCTTAGGGATTTTTTCAAAAAAAGGTGTTCAGACATCTAGGGCTAATTCTGTTTCCCATGATAAAATCACATCTGTTTCCACCGAAAAAGCTTTCAGTCGATCGTTAGCAACAGTTTGGCACCATTTCTGAGTGAATTGCAGAACGTCAGATTTTTGCTGAAATTCTGACCGCGCGGCTTAGGGATTTTTTCAAAAAAAGTTGCTCAGACGTCGTGCGCTAATTTTGTTTCCCATGATACAAACCCATCTGTTTTCACCGAAAAAGCTTTCAAGGGATCGTTTGCAACAGTTTGGCACCATTTCTGAGTGAATTGCAGAAAGTCAGTTTTTTGCTGAAATTGTGACCGCGCGGCTTAGGGTTTTTTTCAAAAAAAGTTGTTCAGACGTCCAGGGCTAATTCTGTTTCCCATGATACAAACCCATCTGTTTCCACCGAAAAAGCTTTCAGGGGATCGTTTGCACATGTTTGGCACCATTTCTGAGTGAATTGCAGAACGTCAGATTTTTGCTGAAATTGTGACCGGGCGGCTTAGGGATTTTTTCAAAAAAAGGTGTTCAGACTTCTAGGGCTAATTCTGTTTCCCATGATAAAAACCCATCTGTTTTCACCGAAAAAGCTTTTAGGGGATCGTTTGCAACAGTTTGGCAACATTTCTGAGTGAATTGCAGAACGTCAGATTTTTGCTGAAATTGTGACCGCGCGGCTTATGGATTTTTTCAAAAAGGTTGTTGAGACATCAAGGGCTAATTCTGTTTCCCATGATAAAAACCCATCTGTTTTCATCGAAAAAGCTTTCAGGGGCTCGTTTGCAACAGTTTGGCACCATTTCTGAGTGAATTGCAGAACGTCAGATTTTTGCTGAAATTGTGACCGCGCGGCTTAGGGATTTTTTCAAAAAAGGTGTTCAGACATCTAGGGCTGATTCTGTTTACCATGATAAAAACCCATCTGTTTCCACTGAAAAAGCTTTCAGGGGATCGTTTGCAACAGTTTGGCACCATTTCTGAGTGAATTGCAGAACGTCAGATTTTTGCTGAAGTTGTGACCGCGCGGCTTAGGGATTTTTTCAAAAAAAGTTGTTCAGACATTGAGGGCTAATTCTGTTTACCATGATAAAACCCCATCTTTTTCCACCGAAAAAGCTTTTAGGGGATCGTTTGCAACAGTTTGGCAACATTTCTGAGTGAATTGCAGAACGTCAGATTTTTGCTGAAATTGTGACCGCGCGGCTTAGGGATTTTTTCAAAAAAAGTTGTTGAGACATCAAGGGCTAATTCTGTTTCCCATGATAAAAACCCATCTGCTTCCACTGAAAAAGCTTTCAGGCGATCGTTTGCAACAGTTTGGCACGATTTCTGAGTGAATTGCAGAACGTCAGATTTTTGCTGAAATTGTGACCGCGCGGCTTAGGGATTTTTTCCAAAAAAATTGTTCAGACGTCGAGGGCTAATTCTGTTTCCCATGATAAAAACCCAGCTGTTTCCACCGAAAAAGCTTTCAGGGGATCGTTTGCAACAGTTTGGCACGATTTCTGAGTGAATTGCAGAACGTCAGATTTCTGCTGATATTGTGACCATGCGGCTTAGGTATTTTTTCAAAAAAAGGTGTTCAGACATCTAGGGCTAATTCTGTTTCCCATGATACAAACCCATCTGTTTTCACCGAAAAAGCTTTCAGGGGATCGTTTGCAACAGTTTGGCACGATTTCTGAGTGAATTGCAGAACGTCAGATTTTTGCGGAAATTGTGACCGCGCGGCTTAGGGATTTTTTCAAAAAAAGTTGTTCAGATGTCAAGGGCTAATTCTGTTTCCCATCATACAAACCCATCTGTTTCCACCGGAAAAGCTTTCAGGGGATTATTTGCAACAGTTTGGCACCATTTCTGAGTGAATTGCAGAACGTCAGATTTTTGCTGAAATTGTGACCGCGCGGCTTAGGGATTTTTTCAAAAAAAGGTGTTCAGACATCGAGGGCTTATTCTGTTTCCCATGATAAAAACCCATCTGTTTTCACCGAAAAAGCTTTCAGGGGCTCGTTTGCAACAGTTTGGCACCATTTCTGAGTGAATTGCAGAACGTCAGATTTTTGCTGAAATTGTGACCGCGCGGCTTAGGGATTTTTTCAAAAAAAGGTGTTCAGACGTCGAGGGCTAATTCTGTTTACCATGATAAAAACCCATCTGTTTCCACCGAAAAAGCTTTCAGGGGATCGTTTGCAACAGTTTGGCACCATTTCTGAGTGAATTGCAGAACGTCAGATATTTGCTGAAATTGTGACCGCGCGGCTTAGGGATTTTTTCAAAAAAAGGTGTTCAGACGTCGAGGGCTAATTCTGTTTCCCATGATAAAAACCCATCTGTTTCCACCGAAAAAGCTTTCAGGGGATCGTTTGCAACAGTTTGGCACCATTTCTGAGTGAATTGCAGAACGTCAGATTTTTGCTGAAATTGTGACCGCGCGGCTTAGGGATTTTTTCAAAAAAAGTTGCTCAGACGTCGAGGGCTAATTCTGTTTCCCATGATAAAAACCCATCTGTTTCCACCGAAAAAGCTTTCAGGGGATCGTTTGCACATGTTTGGTACCATTTCTGAGTGAATTGCAGAATGTCAGATTTTTGCTGAAATTGTGACCGCGCGGCGTAGGGATTTTTTCAAAAAAAGGTGTTCAGACATCTAGGGCTAATTCTGTTTACCATGATAAAAACCCATCTGTTTTCACCGAAAAAGCTTTCAAGGGATCGTTTGCAACAGTTTGGCACCATTTCTGAGTGAATTGGAGAACGTCAGATTTTTGCTGAAATTGTGACCGCGCGGCTTAGGGATTTTTTCAAAAAAAGTTGCTCAGACGTCGAGGGCTAATTCTGTTTCCCATGATAAAAACCCATCTGTTTCCACCGAAAAAGCTTTCAGGGGATCGTTTGCACATGTTTGGCACCATTTCTGAGTGAATTGCAGAACGTCAGATTTTTACTGAAATTGTGACCCCGCGGCTTAGGGATTTTTTTCAAAAAAAGGTGTTCAGACATCTAGGGCTAATTGTGTTTACCATGATACAAACCCATCTGTTTCCACTGAAAAAGCTTTCAGGGGATCGTTTGCAACAGTTTGGCACCATTTCTGAGTGAATTGCAGAACGTCAGATTTTTGCTGAAATTGTGACCGCATGGCTTAGGGATTTTTTCAAAAAAAGTTGTTCAGACATCGAGGGCTAATTCTGTTTCCCATGATAAAAACCCATCTGTTTTCATCGAAAAAGCTTTCAGGGGCTCGTTTGCAACAGTTTGGCACCATTTCTGAGTGAATTGCAGAACGTCAGATTTTTGCTGAAATTGTGAACGCGCGGCTTAGGGATTTTTTCAAAAAAAGGTGTTCAGACATCTAGGGCTAATTCTGTTTCCCATGATAAAAACCCATCTGTTTTCACCGAAAAAGCTTTCAAGGGATCGTTTGCAACAGTTTGGCACCATTTCTGAGTGAATTGGAGAACGTCAGATTTTTGCTGAAATTGTGATCGCGCGGCTTAGAGATTTTTTCAAAAAAAGGTGTTCAGACGTCGAGGGCTAATTCTGTTTCCCATGATAAAAACCCATCTGTTTCCACCGAAAAACTTTCAGGGGATCGTTTGCACATGTTTGGTACCATTTCTGAGTGAATTGCAGAACGTCAGATTTTTGCTGATATTGTGACCGCGCGGCTTAGGGATTTTTTCAAAAAAAGGTGTTCAGACATCTAGGGCTAATTCTGTTTACCATGATAAAAACCCATCTGTTTCCACCGAAAAAGCTTTTAGGGGATCGTTTGCAACAGTTTGGCAACATTTCTGAGTGAATTGCAGAACGTCAGATTTTTGCTGAAATTGTGACCGCGCGGCTTAGGGATTTTTTCAAAAAAAGTTGTTGAGACATCAAGGGCTAATTCTGTTTCCCATGATAAAAACCCATCTGTTTCCACCGAAAAAGCTTTCAGGGGATCGTTTGCATCAGTTTGGCACGATTTCTGAGTGAATTGCAGAACGTCAGATTTTTGCTGAAATTGTGACCGCGCGGCTTAGGGATTTTTTCAAAAAAAATTGTTCAAACGTCGAGGGCTAATTCTGTTTCCCATGATGAAAACCCAGCTGTTTCCACCGAAAAAGCTTTCAGGGGATCGTTTGCAACAGTTTGGCACGATTTCTGAGTGAATTGCAGAACGTCAGATTTTTGCTGAAATTGTGACCATGCGGCTTAGGTATTTTTTCAAAAAAAGGTGTTCAGACATCTAGGGCTAATTCTGTTTCCCATGATACAAACCCATCTGTTTCCACCGAAAAAGCTTTCAGGGGATCGTTTGCAACAGTTTGGCACGATTTCTGAGTGAATTGCAGAACGTCAGATTTTTGCTGAAATTGTGACCATGCGGCTTAGGTATTTTTTCAAAAAAAGGTGTTCAGACATCTAGGGCTAATTCTGTTTCCCATGATAAAATCACATCTGTTTCCACCGAAAAAGCTTTCAGTCGATCGTTAGCAACAGTTTGGCACCATTTCTGAGTGAATTGCAGAACGTCAGATTTTTGCTGAAATTCTGACCGCGCGGTTTAGGGATTTTTTCAAAAAAAGTTGCTCAGACGTCGTGCGCTAATTCTGTTTCCCATGATACAAACCCATCTGTTTTCACCGAAAAAGCTTTCAGGGGATCATTTGCAACAGTTTGGCACCATTTCTGAGTGAATTGCAGAACGTCAGATTTTTGCTGAAATTGTGACCGCGCGGCTTAGGGATTTTTTCAAAAAAAGTTGTTGAGACATCAAGGGCTAATTCTGTTTCCCATGATAAAAACCCATCTGTTTCCACCGAAAAAGCTTTCAGGGGCTTGTTTGCAACAGTTTGGCACCATTTCTGAGTGAATTGGAGAACGTCAGATTTTTGCTGAAATTGTGACCGCGCGGCTTAGGGATTTTTTCAAAAAAAGGTGTTCAGACATCGAGGGCTAATTCTGTTTCCCATGATAAAAACCCATCTGTTTTCACCGAAAAAGCTTTTAGGGGATCGTTTGCAACAGTTTGGCAACATTTCTGAGTGAATTGCAGAACGTCAGATTTTTGCTGAAATTGTGACAGCGCGGCTTAGGGATTTTTTCAAAAAAAGTTGTTGAGACATCAAGGGCTAATTCTGTTTCCCATGATACAAACCCATCTGTTTTCACCGAAAAAGCTTTCAGGGGATCGTTTGCACATGTTTGGCACCATTTCTGAGTGAATTGCAGAACGTCAGATTTTTACTGAAATTGTGACCGCGCGGCTTAGGGATTTTTTCAAAAAAAGTTGTTCAGACATCGAGGGCTAATTCTGTTTACCATGATAAAAACCCATCTGTTTTCATCGAAAAAGCTTTCAGGGGCTCGTTTGCAACAGTTTGGCACCATTTCTGAGTGAATTGCAGAACGTCAGATTTTTGCTGAAATTGTGACCGCGCGGCTTAGGGATTTTTTCAAAAAAAGGTGTTCAGACATCTAGGGCTAATTCTGTTTCCCATGATAAAATCACATCTGTTTCCACCGAAAAAGCTTTCAGTCGATCGTTAGCAACAGTTTGGCACCATTTCTGAGTGAATTGCAGAACGTCAGATTTTTGCTGAAATTCTGACCGCGCGGCTTAGGGATTTTTTCAAAAAAAGTTGCTCAGACGTCGTGCGCTAATTTTGTTTCCCATGATACAAACCCATCTGTTTTCACCAAAAAAGCTTTCAAGGGATCGTTTGCAACAGTTTGGCACCATTTCTGAGTGAATTGCAGAACGTCAGTTTTTTGCTGAAATTGTGACCGCGCGGCTTAGGGATTTTTTCAAAAAAAGTTGTTCAGACGTCCAGGGCTAATTCTGTTTCCCATGATACAAACTCATCTGTTTCCACCGAAAAAGCTTTCAGGGGATCGTTTGCACATGTTTGGCACCATTTCTGAGTGAATTGCAGAACGTCAGATTTTTGCTGAAATTGTGACCGCGCGGCTTAGGGATTTTTTCAAAAAAAGTTGCTCAGACGTCGAGGGCAAATTCTGTTATCCATGATAAAAACCCATCTGTTTCCACCGAAAAAGCTTTCAGGGGATCGTTTGCACATCTTTGGCACCATTTCTGAGTTAATTGCAGAACGTCAGATTTTTACTGAAATTGTGACCGCGCGGCTTAGGGATTTTTTCAAAAAAAGGTGTTCAGACATCTAGGGCTAATTCTGTTTACCATGATACAAACCCATCTGTTTCCACTGAAAAAGCTTTCAGGGGATCGTTTGCAACAGTTTGGCACCATTTCTGAGTGAATTGCAGAACGTCAGATTTTTGCTGAAATTGTGACCGCGCGGCTTAGGGATTTTTTCAAAAAAAGGTGTTCAGACATCGAGGGCTAATTCTGTTTACCATGATAAAAACCCATCTGTTTTCATCGAAAAAGCTTTCAGGGGCTCGTTTGCAACAGTTTGGCACCATTTCTGAGTGAATTGCAGAACGTCAGATTTTTGCTGAAATTGTGACCGCGCGGCTTAGGGATTTTTTCAAAAAAAGGTGTTCAGACATCTAGGGCTAATTCTGTTTACCATGATAAAAACCCATCTGTTTCCACTGAAAAAGCTTTCAGGGGATCGTTTGCAACAGTTTGGCACCATTTCTGAGTGAATTGCAGAACGTCAGATTTTTGCTGAAATTGTGACCGCGCGGCTTAGGGATTTTTTCAAAAAAAGTTGTTCAGACATTGAGGGCTAATTCTGTTTCCCATGATAAAAACCCATCTGTTTCCACCGAAAAACTTTCAGGGGATCGTTTGCACATGTTTGGTACCATTTCTGAGTGAATTGCAGAACGTCAGATTTTTGCTGATATTGTGACCGCGCGGCTTAGGGATTTTTTCAAAAAAAGGTGTTCAGACATCTAGGGCTAATTCTGTTTACCATGATAAAAACCCATCTGTTTCCACCGAAAAAGCTTTCAGGGGATCGTTTGCATCAGTTTGGCACGATTTCTGAGTGAATTGCAGAACGTCAGATTTTTGCTGAAATTGTGACCGCGCGGCTTAGGGATTTTTTCAAAAAAAATTGTTCAAACGTCGAGGGCTAATTCTGTTTCCCATGATGAAAACCCAGCTGTTTCCACCGAAAAAGCTTTCAGGGGATCGTTTGCAACAGTTTGGCACGATTTCTGAGTGAATTGCAGAACGTCAGATTTTTGCTGAAATTGTGACCATGCGGCTTAGGTATTTTTTCAAAAAAAGGTGTTCAGACATCTAGGGCTAATTCTGTTTCCCATGATACAAACCCATCTGTTTCCACCGAAAAAGCTTTCAGGGGATCGTTTGCAACAGTTTGGCACGATTTCTGAGTGAATTGCAGAACGTCAGATTTTTGCGGAAATTGTGACCGCGCGGCTTAGGGATTTTTTCAAAAAAAGTTGTTCAGATGTCAAGGGCTAATTCTGTTTCCCATGATAAAATCACATCTGTTTCCACCGAAAAAGCTTTCAGTCGATCGTTAGCAACAGTTTGGCACCATTTCTGAGTGAATTGCAGAACGTCAGATTTTTGCTGAAATTCTGACCGCGCGGTTTAGGGATTTTTTCAAAAAAAGTTGCTCAGACGTCGTGCGCTAATTCTGTTTCCCATGATACAAACCCATCTGTTTTCACCGAAAAAGCTTTCAGGGGATCATTTGCAACAGTTTGGCACCATTTCTGAGTGAATTGCAGAACGTCAGATTTTTGCTGAAATTGTGACCGCGCGGCTTAGGGATTTTTTCAAAAAAAGGTGTTCAGACATCGAGGGCTAATTCTGTTTCCCATGATAAAAACCCATCTGTTTTCACCGAAAAAGCTTTTAGGGGATCGTTTGCAACAGTTTGGCAACATTTCTGAGTGAATTGCAGAACGTCAGATTTTTGCTGAAATTGTGACAGCGCGGCTTAGGGATTTTTTCAAAAAAAGTTGTTGAGACATCAAGGGCTAATTCTGTTTCCCATGATACAAACCCATCTGTTTTCACCGAAAAAGCTTTCAGGGGATCGTTTGCACATGTTTGGCACCATTTCTGAGTGAATTGCAGAACGTCAGATTTTTACTGAAATTGTGACCGCGCGGCTTAGGGATTTTTTCAAAAAAAGTTGTTCAGACATCGAGGGCTAATTCTGTTTACCATGATAAAAACCCATCTGTTTTCATCGAAAAAGCTTTCAGGGGCTCGTTTGCAACAGTTTGGCACCATTTCTGAGTGAATTGCAGAACGTCAGATTTTTGCTGAAATTGTGACCGCGCGGCTTAGGGATTTTTTCAAAAAAAGGTGTTCAGACATCTAGGGCTAATTCTGTTTCCCATGATAAAATCACATCTGTTTCCACCGAAAAAGCTTTCAGTCGATCGTTAGCAACAGTTTGGCACCATTTCTGAGTGAATTGCAGAACGTCAGTTTTTTGCTGAAATTGTGACCGCGCGGCTTAGGGATTTTTTCAAAAAAAGTTGTTCAGAAGTCCAGGGCTAATTCTGTTTCCCATGATACAAACCCATCTGTTTCCACCGAAAAAGCTTTCAGGGGATCGTTTGCACATGTTTGGCACCATTTCTGAGTGAATTGCAGAACGTCAGATTTTTGCTGAAATTCTGACCGCGCGGCTTAGGGATTTTTTCAAAAAAAGTTGCTCAGACGTCGTGCGCTAATTTTGTTTCCCATGATACAAACCCATCTGTTTTCACCAAAAAAGCTTTCAAGGGATCGTTTGCAACAGTTTGGCACCATTTCTGAGTGAATTGCAGAACGTCAGTTTTTTGCTGAAATTGTGACCGCGCGGCTTAGGGATTTTTTCAAAAAAAGTTGTTCAGACGTCCAGGGCTAATTCTGTTTCCCATGATACAAACTCATCTGTTTCCACCGAAAAAGCTTTCAGGGGATCGTTTGCACATGTTTGGCACCATTTCTGAGTGAATTGCAGAACGTCAGATTTTTGCTGAAATTGTGACCGCGCGGCTTAGGGATTTTTTCAAAAAAAGGTGTTCAGACTTCTAGGGCTAATTCTGTTTACCATGATAAAAACCCATCTGTTTTCACCGAAAAAGCTTTTAGGGGATCGTTTGCAACAGTTTGGCAACATTTCTGAGTGAATTGCAGAACGTCAGATTTTTGCTGAAATTGTGACCGCGCGGCTTATGGATTTTTTCAAAAAGGTTGTTGAGACATCAAGGGCTAATTCTTTTTCCCATGATAAAAACCCATCTGTTTCCACTGAAAAAGCTTTCAGGGGATCGTTTGCACATGTTTGGCACCATTTCTGAGTGAATTGCAGAACGTCAGATTTTTGCTGAAATTGTGACCGCGCGGCTTAGGGATTTTTTCAAAAAAAGTTGCTCAGACGTCGAGGGCAAATTCTGTTATCCATGATAAAAACCCATCTGTTTCCACCGAAAAAGCTTTCAGGGGATCGTTTGCACATCTTTGGCACCATTTCTGAGTTAATTGCAGAACGTCAGATTTTTACTGAAATTGTGACCGCGCGGCTTAGGGATTTTTTCAAAAAAAGGTGTTCAGACATCTAGGGCTAATTCTGTTTACCATGATACAAACCCATCTGTTTCCACTGAAAAAGCTTTCAGGGGATCGTTTGCAACAGTTTGGCACCATTTCTGAGTGAATTGCAGAACGTCAGATTTTTGCTGAAATTGTGACCGCGCGGCTTAGGGATTTTTTCAAAAAAAGGTGTTCAGACATCGAGGGCTAATTCTGTTTACCATGATAAAAACCCATCTGTTTTCATCGAAAAAGCTTTCAGGGGCTCGTTTGCAACAGTTTGGCACCATTTCTGAGTGAATTGCAGAACGTCAGATTTTTGCTGAAATTGTGACCGCGCGGCTTAGGGATTTTTTCAAAAAAAGGTGTTCAGACATCTAGGGCTAATTCTGTTTACCATGATAAAAACCCATCTGTTTCCACTGAAAAAGCTTTCAGGGGATCGTTTGCAACAGTTTGGCACCATTTCTGAGTGAATTGCAGAACGTCAGATTTTTGCTGAAATTGTGACCGCGCGGCTTAGGGATTTTTTCAAAAAAAGTTGTTCAGACATTGAGGGCTAATTCTGTTTACCATGATAAAACCCCATCTTTTTCCACCGAAAAAGCTTTTAGGGGATCGTTTGCAACAGTTTGGCAACATTTCTGAGTGAATTGCAGAACGTCAGATTTTTGCTGATATTGTGACCGCGCGGCTTAGGGATTTTTTCCAAAAAAATTGTTCAGACGTCGAGGGCTAATTCTGTTTCCCATTATAAAAACCCAGCTGTTTCCACCGAAAAAGCTTTCAGGGGATCGTTTGCAGCAGTTTGGCACGATTTCTGAGTGAATTGCAGAACGTCAGATTTCTGCTGAAATTGTGACCATGCGGCTTAGGTATTTTTTCAAAAAAAGGTGTTCAGACATCTAGGGCTAATTCTGTTTCCCATGATACAAACCCATCTGTTTTCACCGAAAAAGCTTTCAGGGGATCGTTTGCAACAGTTTGGCACGATTTCTGAGTGAATTGCAGAACGTCAGATTTTTGCGGAAATTGTGACCGCGCGGCTTAGGGATTTTTTCAAAAAAAGTTGTTCAGATGTCAAGGGTAATTCTGTTTCCCATGATAAAATCACATCTGTTTCCACCGAAAAAGCTTTCAGTCGATCGTTTGCACATGTTTGGCACCATTTCTGAGTGAATTGCAGAACGTCAGATTTTTGCTGAAATTGTGACCGCGCGGCTTAGGGATTTTTTCAAAAAAAGTTGCTCAGACGTCGTGCGCTAATTTTGTTTCCCATGATACAAACCCATCTGTTTTCACCGAAAAAGCTTTCAAGGGATCGTTTGCAACAGTTTGGCACCATTTCTGAGTGAATTGCAGAACGTCAGTTTTTTGCTGAAATTGTGACCGCGCGGCTTAGGGATTTTTTCAAAAAAAGTTGTTCAGACGTCCAGGGCTAATTCTGTTTCCCATGATACAAACCCATCTGTTTCCACCGAAAAAGCTTTCAGGGGATCGTTTGCACATGTTTGGCACCATTTCTGAGTGAATTGCAGAACGTCAGATTTTTGCTGAAATTGTGACCGCGCGGCTTAGGGATTTTTTCAAAAAAAGGTGTTCAGACTTCTAGGGCTAATTCTGTTTACCATGATAAAAACCCATCTGTTTTCACCGAAAAAGCTTTTAGGGGATCGTTTGCAACAGTTTGGCAACATTTCTGAGTGAATTGCAGAACGTCAGATTTTTGCTGAAATTGTGACCGCGCGGCTTATGGATTTTTTCAAAAAGGTTGTTGAGACATCAAGGGCTAATTCTGTTTCCCATGATAAAAACCCATCTGTTTCCACTGAAAAAGCTTTCAGGGGATCGTTTGCACATGTTTGGCACCATTTCTGAGTGAATTGCAGAACGTCAGATTTTTGCTGAAATTGTGACCGCGCGGCTTAGGGATTTTTTCAAAAAAAGTTGCTCAGACGTCGAGGGCAAATTCTGTTATCCATGATAAAAAACCATCTGTTTCCACCGAAAAAGCTTTCAGGGGATCGTTTGCACATCTTTGGCACCATTTCTGAGTTAATTGCAGAACGTCAGATTTTTACTGAAATTGTGACCGCGCGGCTTAGGGATTTTTTCAAAAAAAGGTGTTCAGACATCTAGGGCTAATTCTGTTTACCATGATACAAACCCATCTGTTTCCATTGAAAAAGCTTTCAGGGGATCGTTTGCAACAGTTTGGCACCATTTCTGAGTGAATTGCAGAACGTCAGATTTTTGCTGAAATTGTGACCGCGCGGCTTAGGGATTTTTTCAAAAAAAGGTGTTCAGACATCGAGGGCTAATTCTGTTTACCATGATAAAAACCCATCTGTTTTCATCGAAAAAGCTTTCAGGGGCTCGTTTGCAACAGTTTGGCACCATTTCTGAGTGAATTGCAGAACGTCAGATTTTTGCTGAAATTGTGACCGCGCGGCTTAGGTATTTTTTCAAAAAAAGGTGTTCAGACATCTAGGGCTAATTCTGTTTCCCATGATACAAACCCATCTGTTTTCACCGAAAAAGCTTTCAGGGGATCGTTTGCAACAGTTTGGCACGATTTCTGAGTGAATTGCAGAACGTCAGATTTTTGCGGAAATTGTGACCGCGCGGCTTAGGGATTTTTTCAAAAAAAGTTGTTCAGATGTCAAGGGTAATTCTGTTTCCCATGATAAAATCACATCTGTTTCCACCGAAAAAGCTTTCAGTCGATCGTTTGCACATGTTTGGCACCATTTCTGAGTGAATTGCAGAACGTCAGATTTTTGCTGAAATTGTGACCGCGCGGCTTAGGGATTTTTTCAAAAAAAGTTGCTCAGACGTCGTGCGCTAATTTTGTTTCCCATGATACAAACCCATCTGTTTTCACCGAAAAAGCTTTCAAGGGATCGTTTGCAACAGTTTGGCACCATTTCTGAGTGAATTGCAGAACGTCAGTTTTTTGCTGAAATTGTGACCGCGCGGCTTAGGGATTTTTTCAAAAAAAGTTGTTCAGACGTCCAGGGCTAATTCTGTTTCCCATGATACAAACCCATCTGTTTCCACCGAAAAAGCTTTCAGGGGATCGTTTGCACATGTTTGGCACCATTTCTGAGTGAATTGCAGAACGTCAGATTTTTGCTGAAATTGTGACCGCGCGGCTTAGGGATTTTTTCAAAAAAAGGTGTTCAGACTTCTAGGGCTAATTCTGTTTACCATGATAAAAACCCATCTGTTTTCACCGAAAAAGCTTTTAGGGGATCGTTTGCAACAGTTTGGCAACATTTCTGAGTGAATTGCAGAACGTCAGATTTTTGCTGAAATTGTGACCGCGCGGCTTATGGATTTTTTCAAAAAGGTTGTTGAGACATCAAGGGCTAATTCTGTTTCCCATGATACAAACCCATCTGTTTCCACTGAAAAAGCTTTCAGGGGATCGTTTGCACATGTTTGGCACCATTTCTGAGTGAATTGCAGAACGTCAGATTTTTGCTGAAATTGTGACCGCGCGGCTTAGGGATTTTTTCAAAAAAAGTTGCTCAGACGTCGAGGGCAAATTCTGTTATCCATGATAAAAACCCATCTGTTTCCACCGAAAAAGCTTTCAGGGGATCGTTTGCACATCTTTGGCACCATTTCTGAGTTAATTGCAGAACGTCAGATTTTTACTGAAATTGTGACCGCGCGGCTTAGGGATTTTTTCAAAAAAAGGTGTTCAGACATCTAGGGCTAATTCTGTTTACCATGATACAAACCCATCTGTTTCCACTGAAAAAGCTTTCAGGGGATCGTTTGCAACAGTTTGGCACCATTTCTGAGTGAATTGCAGAACGTCAGATTTTTGCTGAAATTGTGACCGCGCGGCTTAGGGATTTTTTCAAAAAAAGTTTTTCAGACATCGAGGGCTAATTCTGTTTACCATGATAAAAACCCATCTGTTTTCATCGAAAAAGCTTTCAGGGGCTCGTTTGCAACAGTTTGGCACCATTTCTGAGTGAATTGCAGAACGTCAGATTTTTGCTGAAATTGTGACCGCGCGGCTTAGGGATTTTTTCAAAAAAAGGTGTTCAGACATCTAGGGCTAATTCTGTTTACCATGATAAAAACCCATCTGTTTCCACTGAAAAAGCTTTCAGGGGATCGTTTGCAACAGTTTGGCAACATTTCTGAGTGAATTGCAGAACGTCAGATTTTTGCTGAAATTGTGACCGCGCGGCTTAGGGATTTTTTCCAAAAAAATTGTTCAGACGTCGAGGGCTAATTCTGTTTCCCATTATAAAAACCCAGCTGTTTCCACCGAAAAAGCTTTCAGGGGATCGTTTGCAACAGTTTGGCACGATTTCTGAGTGAATTGCAGAACGTCAGATTTCTGCTGAAATTGTGACCATGCGGCTTAGGTATTTTTTCAAAAAAAGGTGTTCAGACATCTAGGGCTAATTCTGTTTCCCATGATACAAACCCATCTGTTTTCACCGAAAAAGCTTTTAGGGGATCGTTTGCAACAGTTTGGCAACATTTCTGAGTGAATTGCAGAAAGTCAGATTTTTGCTGAAATTGTGACCGCGCGGCTTATGGATTTTTTCAAAAAGGTTGTTGAGACATCAAGGGCTAATTCTGTTTCCCATGATACAAACCCATCTGTTTCCACTGAAAAAGCTTTCAGGGGATCGTTTGCACATGTTTGGCACCATTTCTGAGTGAATTGCAGAACGTCAGATTTTTGCTGAAATTGTGACCGCGCGGCTTAGGGATTTTTTCAAAAAAAGTTGCTCAGACGTCGAGGGCAAATTCTGTTATCCATGATAAAAACCCATCTGTTTCCACCGAAAAAGCTTTCAGGGGATCGTTTGCACATCTTTGGCACCATTTCTGAGTTAATTGCAGAACGTCAGATTTTTACTGAAATTGTGACCGCGCGGCTTAGGGATTTTTTCAAAAAAAGGTGTTCAGACATCTAGGGCTAATTCTGTTTACCATGATACAAACCCATCTGTTTCCACTGAAAAAGCTTTCAGGGGATCGTTTGCAACAGTTTGGCACCATTTCTGAGTGAATTGCAGAACGTCAGATTTTTGCTGAAATTGTGACCGCGCGGCTTAGGGATTTTTTCAAAAAAAGTTTTTCAGACATCGAGGGCTAATTCTGTTTACCATGATAAAAACCCATCTGTTTTCATCGAAAAAGCTTTCAGGGGCTCGTTTGCAACAGTTTGGCACCATTTCTGAGTGAATTGCAGAACGTCAGATTTTTGCTGAAATTGTGACCGCGCGGCTTAGGGATTTTTTCAAAAAAAGGTGTTCAGACATCTAGGGCTAATTCTGTTTACCATGATAAAAACCCATCTGTTTCCACTGAAAAAGCTTTCAGGGGATCGTTTGCAACAGTTTGGCAACATTTCTGAGTGAATTGCAGAACGTCAGATTTTTGCTGAAATTGTGACCGCGCGGCTTAGGGATTTTTTCCAAAAAAATTGTTCAGACGTCGAGGGCTAATTCTGTTTCCCATTATAAAAACCCAGCTGTTTCCACCGAAAAAGCTTTCAGGGGATCGTTTGCAACAGTTTGGCACGATTTCTGAGTGAATTGCAGAACGTCAGATTTCTGCTGAAATTGTGACCATGCGGCTTAGGTATTTTTTCAAAAAAAGGTGTTCAGACATCTAGGGCTAATTCTGTTTCCCATGATACAAACCCTTCTGTTTTCACCGAAAAAGCTTTCAGGGGATCGTTTGCAACAGTTTGGCACGATTTCTGAGTGAATTGCAGAACGTCAGATTTTTGCGGAAATTGTGACCGCGCGGCTTAGGGATTTTTTCAAAAAAAGTTGTTCAGATGTCAAGGGCTAATTCTGTTTCCCATGATAAAATCACATCTGTTTCCACCGAAAAAGCTTTCAGTCGATCGTTAGCAACAGTTTGGCACCATTTCTGAGTGAATTGCAGAACGTCAGATTTTTGCTGAAATTCTGACCGCGCGGTTTAGGGATTTTTTCAAAAAAAGTTGCTCAGACGTCGTGCGCTAATTCTGTTTCCCATGATACAAACCCATCTGTTTTCACCGAAAAAGCTTTCAGGGGATCATTTGCAACAGTTTGGCACCATTTCTGAGTGAATTGCAGAACGTCAGATTTTTGCTGAAATTGTGACCGCGCGGCTTAGGGATTTTTTCAAAAAAAGGTGTTCAGACATCGAGGGCTAATTCTGTTTCCCATGATAAAAACCCATCTGTTTTCACCGAAAAAGCTTTTAGGGGATCGTTTGCAACAGTTTGGCAACATTTCTGAGTGAATTGCAGAACGTCAGATTTTTGCTGAAATTGTGACAGCGCGGCTTAGGGATTTTTTCAAAAAAAGTTGTTGAGACATCAAGGGCTAATTCTGTTTCCCATGATACAAACCCATCTGTTTTCACCGAAAAAGCTTTCAGGGGATCGTTTGCACATGTTTGGCACCATTTCTGAGTGAATTGCAGAACGTCAGATTTTTACTGAAATTGTGACCGCGCGGCTTAGGGATTTTTTCAAAAAAAGTTGTTCAGACATCGAGGGCTAATTCTGTTTACCATGATAAAAACCCATCTGTTTTCATCGAAAAAGCTTTCAGGGGCTCGTTTGCAACAGTTTGGCACCATTTCTGAGTGAATTGCAGAACGTCAGATTTTTGCTGAAATTGTGACCGCGCGGCTTAGGGATTTTTTCAAAAAAAGGTGTTCAGACATCTAGGGCTAATTCTGTTTCCCATGATAAAATCACATCTGTTTCCACCGAAAAAGCTTTCAGTCGATCGTTAGCAACAGTTTGGCACCATTTCTGAGTGAATTGCAGAACGTCAGATTTTTGCTGAAATTCTGACCGCGCGGCTTAGGGATTTTTTCAAAAAAAGTTGCTCAGACGTCGTGCGCTAATTTTGTTTCCCATGATACAAACCCATCTGTTTTCACCAAAAAAGCTTTCAAGGGATCGTTTGCAACAGTTTGGCACCATTTCTGAGTGAATTGCAGAACGTCAGATTTCTGCTGAAATTGTGACCGCGCGGCTTAGGGATTTTTTCAAAAAAAGTTTTTCAGACATCGAGGGCTAATTCTGTTTACCATGATAAAAACCCATCTGTTTTCATCGAAAAAGCTTTCAGGGGCTCGTTTGCAACAGTTTGGCACCATTTCTGAGTGAATTGCAGAACGTCAGATTTTTGCTGAAATTGTGACCGCGCGGCTTAGGGATTTTTTCAAAAAAAGGTGTTCAGACATCTAGGGCTAATTCTGTTTACCATGATAAAAACCCATCTGTTTCCACTGAAAAAGCTTTCAGGGGATCGTTTGCAACAGTTTGGCAACATTTCTGAGTGAATTGCAGAACGTCAGATTTTTGCTGAAATTGTGACCGCGCGGCTTAGGGATTTTTTCCAAAAAAATTGTTCAGACGTCGAGGGCTAATTCTGTTTCCCATTATAAAAACCCAGCTGTTTCCACCGAAAAAGCTTTCAGGGGATCGTTTGCAACAGTTTGGCACGATTTCTGAGTGAATTGCAGAACGTCAGATTTCTGCTGAAATTGTGACCATGCGGCTTAGGTATTTTTTCAAAAAAAGGTGTTCAGACATCTAGGGCTAATTCTGTTTCCCATGATACAAACCCTTCTGTTTTCACCGAAAAAGCTTTCAGGGGATCGTTTGCAACAGTTTGGCACGATTTCTGAGTGAATTGCAGAACGTCAGATTTTTGCGGAAATTGTGACCGCGCGGCTTAGGGATTTTTTCAAAAAAAGTTGTTCAGATGTCAAGGGCTAATTCTGTTTCCCATGATAAAATCACATCTGTTTCCACCGAAAAAGCTTTCAGTCGATCGTTAGCAACAGTTTGGCACCATTTCTGAGTGAATTGCAGAACGTCAGATTTTTGCTGAAATTCTGACCGCGCGGTTTAGGGATTTTTTCAAAAAAAGTTGCTCAGACGTCGTGCGCTAATTCTGTTTCCCATGATACAAACCCATCTGTTTTCACCGAAAAAGCTTTCAGGGGATCATTTGCAACAGTTTGGCACCATTTCTGAGTGAATTGCAGAACGTCAGATTTTTGCTGAAATTGTGACCGCGCGGCTTAGGGATTTTTTCAAAAAAAGGTGTTCAGACATCGAGGGCTAATTCTGTTTCCCATGATAAAAACCCATCTGTTTTCACCGAAAAAGCTTTTAGGGGATCGTTTGCAACAGTTTGGCAACATTTCTGAGTGAATTGCAGAACGTCAGATTTTTGCTGAAATTGTGACAGCGCGGCTTAGGGATTTTTTCAAAAAAAGTTGTTGAGACATCAAGGGCTAATTCTGTTTCCCATGATACAAACCCATCTGTTTTCACCGAAAAAGCTTTCAGGGGATCGTTTGCACATGTTTGGCACCATTTCTGAGTGAATTGCAGAACGTCAGATTTTTACTGAAATTGTGACCGCGCGGCTTAGGGATTTTTTCAAAAAAAGTTGTTCAGACATCGAGGGCTAATTCTGTTTACCATGATAAAAACCCATCTGTTTTCATCGAAAAAGCTTTCAGGGGCTCGTTTGCAACAGTTTGGCACCATTTCTGAGTGAATTGCAGAACGTCAGATTTTTGCTGAAATTGTGACCGCGCGGCTTAGGGATTTTTTCAAAAAAAGGTGTTCAGACATCTAGGGCTAATTCTGTTTCCCATGATAAAATCACATCTGTTTCCACCGAAAAAGCTTTCAGTCGATCGTTAGCAACAGTTTGGCACCATTTCTGAGTGAATTGCAGAACGTCAGATTTTTGCTGAAATTCTGACCGCGCGGCTTAGGGATTTTTTCAAAAAAAGTTGCTCAGACGTCGTGCGCTAATTTTGTTTCCCATGATACAAACCCATCTGTTTTCACCAAAAAAGCTTTCAAGGGATCGTTTGCAACAGTTTGGCACCATTTCTGAGTGAATTGCAGAACGTCAGTTTTTTGCTGAAATTGTGACCGCGCGGCTTAGGGATTTTTTCAAAAAAAGTTGTTCAGACGTCCAGGGCTAATTCTGTTTCCCATGATACAAACTCATCTGTTTCCACCGAAAAAGCTTTCAGGGGATCGTTTGCACGTGTTTGGCACCATTTCTGAGTGAATTGCAGAACGTCAGATTTTTGCTGAAATTGTGACCGCGCGGCTTAGGGATTTTTTCAAAAAAATGTGTTCAGACTTCTAGGGCTAATTCTGTTTACCATGATAAAAACCCATCTGTTTTCACCGAAAAAGCTTTTAGGGGATCGTTTGCAACAGTTTGGCAACATTTCTGAGTGAATTGCAGAACGTCAGATTTTTGCTGAAATTGTGACCGCGCGGCTTATGGATTTTTTCAAAAAGGTTGTTGAGACATCAAGGGCTAATTCTGTTTCCCATGATAAAAACCCATCTGTTTCCACTGAAAAAGCTTTCAGGGGATCGTTTGCACATGTTTGGCACCATTTCTGAGTGAATTGCAGAACGTCAGATTTTTGCTGAAATTGTGACCGCGCGGCTTAGGGATTTTTTCAAAAAAAGTTGCTCAGACGTCGAGGGCAAATTCTGTTATCCATGATAAAAACCCATCTGTTTCCACCGAAAAAGCTTTCAGGGGATCGTTTGCACATCTTTGGCACCATTTCTGAGTTAATTGCAGAACGTCAGATTTTTACTGAAATTGTGACCGCGCGGCTTAGGGATTTTTTCAAAAAAAGGTGTTCAGACATCTAGGGCTAATTCTGTTTACCATGATACAAACCCATCTGTTTCCACTGAAAAAGCTTTCAGGGGATCGTTTGCAACAGTTTGGCACCATTTCTGAGTGAATTGCAGAACGTCAGATTTTTGCTGAAATTGTGACCGCGCGGCTTAGGGATTTTTTCAAAAAAAGGTGTTCAGACATCGAGGGCTAATTCTGTTTACCATGATAAAAACCCATCTGTTTTCATCGAAAAAGCTTTCAGGGGCTCGTTTGCAACAGTTTGGCACCATTTCTGAGTGAATTGCAGAACGTCAGATTTTTGCTGAAATTGTGACCGCGCGGCTTAGGGATTTTTTCAAAAAAAGGTGTTCAGACATCTAGGGCTAATTCTGTTTACCATGATAAAAACCCATCTGTTTCCACTGAAAAAGCTTTCAGGGGATCGTTTGCAACAGTTTGGCACCATTTCTGAGTGAATTGCAGAACGTCAGATTTTTGCTGAAATTGTGACCGCGCGGCTTAGGGATTTTTTCAAAAAAAGTTGTTCAGACATTGAGGGCTAATTCTGTTTACCATGATAAAACCCCATCTTTTTCCACCGAAAAAGCTTTTAGGGGATCGTTTGCAACAGTTTGGCAACATTTCTGAGTGAATTGCAGAACGTCAGATTTTTGCTGAAATTGTGACCGCGCGGCTTAGGGATTTTTTCCAAAAAAATTGTTCAGACGTCGAGGGCTAATTCTGTTTCCCATTATAAAAACCCAGCTGTTTCCACCGAAAAAGCTTTCAGGGGATCGTTTGCAGCAGTTTGGCACGATTTCTGAGTGAATTGCAGAACGTCAGATTTCTGCTGAAATTGTGACCATGCGGCTTAGGTATTTTTTCAAAAAAAGGTGTTCAGACATCTAGGGCTAATTCTGTTTCCCATGATACAAACCCATCTGTTTTCACCGAAAAAGCTTTCAGGGGATCGTTTGCAACAGTTTGGCACGATTTCTGAGTGAATTGCAGAACGTCAGATTTTTGCGGAAATTGTGACCGCGCGGCTTAGGGATTTTTTCAAAAAAAGTTGTTCAGATGTCAAGGGTAATTCTGTTTCCCATGATAAAATCACATCTGTTTCCACCGAAAAAGCTTTCAGTCGATCGTTTGCACATGTTTGGCACCATTTCTGAGTGAATTGCAGAACGTCAGATTTTTGCTGAAATTGTGACCGCGCGGCTTAGGGATTTTTTCAAAAAAAGTTGCTCAGACGTCGTGCGCTAATTTTGTTTCCCATGATACAAACCCATCTGTTTTCACCGAAAAAGCTTTCAAGGGATCGTTTGCAACAGTTTGGCACCATTTCTGAGTGAATTGCAGAACGTCAGTTTTTTGCTGAAATTGTGACCGCGCGGCTTAGGGATTTTTTCAAAAAAAGTTGTTCAGACGTCCAGGGCTAATTCTGTTTCCCATGATACAAACCCATCTGTTTCCACCGAAAAAGCTTTCAGGGGATCGTTTGCACATGTTTGGCACCATTTCTGAGTGAATTGCAGAACGTCAGATTTTTGCTGAAATTGTGACCGCGCGGCTTAGGGATTTTTTCAAAAAAAGGTGTTCAGACTTCTAGGGCTAATTCTGTTTACCATGATAAAAACCCATCTGTTTTCACCGAAAAAGCTTTTAGGGGATCGTTTGCAACAGTTTGGCAACATTTCTGAGTGAATTGCAGAACGTCAGATTTTTGCTGAAATAGTGACCGCGCGGCTTATGGATTTTTTCAAAAAGGTTGTTGAGACATCAAGGGCTAATTCTGTTTCCCATGATAAAAACCCATCTGTTTCCACTGAAAAAGCTTTCAGGGGATCGTTTGCACATGTTTGGCACCATTTCTGAGTGAATTGCAGAACGTCAGATTTTTGCTGAAATTGTGACCGCGCGGCTTAGGGATTTTTTCAAAAAAAGTTGCTCAGACGTCGAGGGCAAATTCTGTTATCCATGATAAAAAACCATCTGTTTCCACCGAAAAAGCTTTCAGGGGATCGTTTGCACATCTTTGGCACCATTTCTGAGTTAATTGCAGAACGTCAGATTTTTACTGAAATTGTGACCGCGCGGCTTAGGGATTTTTTCAAAAAAAGGTGTTCAGACATCTAGGGCTAATTCTGTTTACCATGATACAAACCCATCTGTTTCCACTGAAAAAGCTTTCAGGGGATCGTTTGCAACAGTTTGGCACCATTTCTGAGTGAATTGCAGAACGTCAGATTTTTGCTGAAATTGTGACCGCGCGGCTTAGGGATTTTTTCAAAAAAAGGTGTTCAGACATCGAGGGCTAATTCTGTTTACCATGATAAAAACCCATCTGTTTTCATCGAAAAAGCTTTCAGGGGCTCGTTTGCAACAGTTTGGCACCATTTCTGAGTGAATTGCAGAACGTCAGATTTTTGCTGAAATTGTGACCGCGCGGCTTAGGTATTTTTTCAAAAAAAGGTGTTCAGACATCTAGGGCTAATTCTGTTTCCCATGATACAAACCCATCTGTTTTCACCGAAAAAGCTTTCAGGGGATCGTTTGCAACAGTTTGGCACGATTTCTGAGTGAATTGCAGAACGTCAGATTTTTGCGGAAATTGTGACCGCGCGGCTTAGGGATTTTTTCAAAAAAAGTTGTTCAGATGTCAAGGGTAATTCTGTTTCCCATGATAAAATCACATCTGTTTCCACCGAAAAAGCTTTCAGTCGATCGTTTGCACATGTTTGGCACCATTTCTGAGTGAATTGCAGAACGTCAGATTTTTGCTGAAATTGTGACCGCGCGGCTTAGGGATTTTTTCAAAAAAAGTTGCTCAGACGTCATGCGCTAATTTTGTTTCCCATGATACAAACCCATCTGTTTTCACCGAAAAAGCTTTCAAGGGATCGTTTGCAACAGTTTGGCACCATTTCTGAGTGAATTGCAGAACGTCAGTTTTTTGCTGAAATTGTGACCGCGCGGCTTAGGGATTTTTTCAAAAAAAGTTGTTCAGACGTCCAGGGCTAATTCTGTTTCCCATGATACAAACCCATCTGTTTCCACCGAAAAAGCTTTCAGGGGATCGTTTGCACATGTTTGGCACCATTTCTGAGTGAATTGCAGAACGTCAGATTTTTGCTGAAATTGTGACCGCGCGGCTTAGGGATTTTTTCAAAAAAAGGTGTTCAGACTTCTAGGGCTAATTCTGTTTCCCATGATACAAACCCATCTGTTTTCACCGAAAAAGCTTTCAGGGGATCGTTTGCAACAGTTTGGCACCATTTCTGAGTGAATTGCAGAACGTCAGATTTTTGCTGAAATTGTGACCGCGCGGCTTAGGGATTTTTTCAAAAAAAGTTGCTCAGACGTCGAGGGCAAATTCTGTTATCCATGATAAAAACCCATCTGTTTCCACCGAAAAAGCTTTCAGGGGATCGTTTGCACATCTTTGGCACCATTTCTGAGTTAATTGCAGAACGTCAGATTTTTACTGAAATTGTGACCGCGCGGCTTAGGGATTTTTTCAAAAAAAGGTGTTCAGACATCTAGGGCTAATTCTGTTTACCATGATACAAACCCATCTGTTTCCACTGAAAAAGCTTTCAGGGGATCGTTTGCAACAGTTTGGCACCATTTCTGAGTGAATTGCAGAACGTCAGATTTTTGCTGAAATTGTGACCGCGCGGCTTAGGGATTTTTTCAAAAAAAGTTTTTCAGACATCGAGGGCTAATTCTGTTTACCATGATAAAAACCCATCTGTTTTCATCGAAAAAGCTTTCAGGGGCTCGTTTGCAACAGTTTGGCACCATTTCTGAGTGAATTGCAGAACGTCAGATTTTTGCTGAAATTGTGACCGCGCGGCTTAGGGATTTTTTCAAAAAAAGGTGTTCAGACATCTAGGGCTAATTCTGTTTACCATGATAAAAACCCATCTGTTTCCACTGAAAAAGCTTTCAGGGGATCGTTTGCAACAGTTTGGCAACATTTCTGAGTGAATTGCAGAACGTCAGATTTTTGCTGAAATTGTGACCGCGCGGCTTAGGGATTTTTTCCAAAAAAATTGTTCAGACGTCGAGGGCTAATTCTGTTTCCCATTATAAAAACCCAGCTGTTTCCACCGAAAAAGCTTTCAGGGGATCGTTTGCAACAGTTTGGCACGATTTCTGAGTGAATTGCAGAACGTCAGATTTCTGCTGAAATTGTGACCATGCGGCTTAGGTATTTTTTCAAAAAAAGGTGTTCAGACATCTAGGGCTAATTCTGTTTCCCATGATACAAACCCATCTGTTTTCACCGAAAAAGCTTTCAGGGGATCGTTTGCAACAGTTTGGCACGATTTCTGAGTGAATTGCAGAACGTCAGATTTTTGCGGAAATTGTGACCGCGCGGCTTAGGGATTTTTTCAAAAAAAGTTGTTCAGATGTCAAGGGTAATTCTGTTTCCCATGATAAAATCACATCTGTTTCCACCGAAAAAGCTTTCAGGGGATCGTTTGCACATCTTTGGCACCATTTCTGAGTGAATTGCAGAACGTCAGATTTTTACTGAAATTGTGACCGCGCGGCTTAGGGATTTTTTCAAAAAAAGGTGTTCAGACATCTAGGGCTAATTCTGTTTACCATGATACAAACCCATCTGTTTCCACTGAAAAAGCTTTCAGGGGATCGTTTGCAACAGTTTGGCACCATTTCTCAGTGAATTGCAGAACGTCAGATTTTTGCTGAAATTGTGACCGCGCGGCTTAGGGATTTTTTCAAAAAAAGTTGTTCAGACATCGAGGGCTAATTCTGTTTACCATGATAAAAACCCATCTGTTTTCATCAAAAAAGCTTTCAGGCGCTCGTTTGCAACAGTTTGGCACCATTTCTGAGTGAATTGCAGAACGTCAGATTTTTGCTGAAATTGTGACCGCGCGGCTTAGGGATTTTTTCAAAAAAAGGTGTTCAGACATCTAGGGCTAATTCTGTTTCCCATGATAAAATCACATCTGTTTCCACCGAAAAAGCTTTCAGTCGATCGTTAGCAACAGTTTGGCACCATTTCTGAGTGAATTGCAGAACGTCAGATTTTTGCTGAAATTGTGACCGCGCGGCTTAGGGATTTTTTCAAAAAAAGTTGCTCAGACGTCGTGCGCTAATTCTGTTTCCTATGATACAAACCCATCTGTTTTCACCGAAAAAGCTTTCAGGGGATCGTTTGCAACAGTTTGGCACCATTTCTGAGTGAATTGGAGAACGTCAGATTTTTGCTGAAATTGTGACCGCGCGGCTTAGGTATTTTTTCAAAAAAAGTTGGTCAGACGTCGAGGGCTAATTCTGTTTCCCATCATAGAAACCCATCTGTTTCCACCGAAAAAGCTTTCAGGGGATCATTTGCAACAGTTTGGCACCATTTCTGAGTGAATTGCAGAACGTCAGATTTTTGCTGAAATTGTGACCGCGCGGCTTAGGGATTTTTTCAAAAAAAGGTGTTCAGACATCGAGGGCTTATTCTGTTTCCCATGATAAAAACCCATCTGTTTTCACCTAAAAAGCTTTCAGGGGCTCGTTTGCAACAGTTTGGCACCATTTCTGAGTGAATTGCAGAACGTCAGATTTTTGCTGAAATTGTGACCGCGCGGCTTAGGGATTTTTTCAAAAAAAGGTGTTCAGACATCGAGGGCTAATTCTGTTTCCCATGATAAAAACCCATCTGTTTTCACCGAAAAAGCTTTCAGGGGATCGTTTGCAACAGTTTGGCAACATTTCTGAGAGAATTGCAGAACGTCAGATTTTTGCTGAAATTGTGACCGCGCGGCTTAGGGATTTTTTAAAAAAAAGTTGTTGAGACATCAAGGGCTAATTCTGTTTCCCATGATAAAAACCCATCTGTTTCCACCGAAAAAGCTTTCAGGGGATCGTTTGCACATGTTTGGCACCATTTCTGAGTGAATTGCAGAACGTCAGATTTTTGCTGAAATTGTGACCGCGCGGCTTAGGGATTTTTTTGAAAAAAAGTTGCTCAGACGTCGAGGGCTAATTCTGTTTCCCATGATAAAAACCCATCTGTTTTCACCGAAAAAGCTTTCAGGGGCTCGTTTGCAACAGTTTGGCACCATTTCTGAGTGAATTGCAGAACGTCAGATTTTTGCTGAAGTTGTGACCGCGCGGCTTAGGGATTTTTTCAAAAAATGTTGTTGAGACATCAAGGGCTAATTCTGTTTCCCATGATAAAAACCCATCTTTTTCCACCGAAAAAGCTTTCAGGCGATCGTTTGCAACAGTTTGGCACGATTTCTGAGTGAATTGCAGAACCTCAGATTTTTGCTGAAATTGTGACCGCGCGGCTTAGGGATTTTTTCCAAAAAATTGTTCAGACGTCGAGGGCTAATTCTGTTTCCAATGATAAAAACCCAGCTGTTTCCACTGAAAAAGCTTTCAGGGGATCGTTTGCAACAGTTTGGCACGATTTCTGAGTGAATTGCAGAACGTCAGATTTCTGCTGAAATTGTGACCATGCGACTTAGGTATTTTTTCAAAAAAAGGTGTTCAGACATCTAGGGCTAATTCTGTTTCCCATGATACAAACCCATCTGTTTTCACCGAAAAAGCTTTCAGGGGATCGTTTGCAACAGTTTGGCACGATTTCTGAGTGAATTGCAGAACGTCAGATTTTTGCGGAAATTGTGACCGCGCGGCTTAGGGATTTTTTAAAAAAAAGTTGTTCAGATGTCAAGGGTAATTCTGTTTCCCATGATAAAATCACATCTGTTTCCACCGAAAAAGCTTTCAGTCGATCGTTTGCACATGTTTGGCACCATTTCTGAGTGAATTGCAGAACGTCAGATTTTTGCTGAAATTGTGACCGCGCGGCTTAGGGATTTTTTCAAAAAAAGTTGCTCAGACGTCGTGCGCTAATTTTGTTTCCCATGATACAAACCCATCTGTTTTCACCGAAAAAGCTTTCAAGGGATCGTTTGCAACAGTTTGGCACCATTTCTGAGTGAATTGCAGAACGTCAGTTTTTTGCTGAAATTGTGACCGCGCGGCTTAGGGATTTTTTCAAAAAAAGTTGTTCAGACGTCCAGGGCTAATTCTGTTTCCCATGATACAAACCCATCTGTTTCCACCGAAAAAGCTTTCAGGGGATCGTTTGCACATGTTTGGCACCATTTCTGAGTGAATTGCAGAACGTCAGATTTTTGCTGAAATTGTGACCGCGCGGCTTAGGGATTTTTTCAAAAAAAGGTGTTCAGACTTCTAGGGCTAATTCTGTTTACCATGATAAAAACCCATCTGTTTTCACCGAAAAAGCTTTTAGGGGATCGTTTGCAACAGTTTGGCAACATTTCTGAGTGAATTGCAGAACGTCAGATTTTTGCTGAAATTGTGACCGCGCGGCTTATGGATTTTTTCAAAAAGGTTGTTGAGACATCAAGGGCTAATTCTGTTTCCCATGATAAAAACCCATCTGTTTCCACTGAAAAAGCTTTCAGGGGATCGTTTGCACATGTTTGGCACCATTTCTGAGTGAATTGCAGAACGTCAGATTTTTGCTGAAATTGTGACCGCGCGGCTTAGGGATTTTTTCAAAAAAAGTTGCTCAGACGTCGAGGGCAAATTCTGTTATCCATGATAAAAAACCATCTGTTTCCACCGAAAAAGCTTTCAGGGGATCGTTTGCACATCTTTGGCACCATTTCTGAGTTAATTGCAGAACGTCAGATTTTTACTGAAATTGTGACCGCGCGGCTTAGGGATTTTTTCAAAAAAAGGTGTTCAGACATCTAGGGCTAATTCTGTTTACCATGATACAAACCCATCTGTTTCCATTGAAAAAGCTTTCAGGGGATCGTTTGCAACAGTTTGGCACCATTTCTGAGTGAATTGCAGAACGTCAGATTTTTGCTGAAATTGTGACCGCGCGGCTTAGGGATTTTTTCAAAAAAAGGTGTTCAGACATCGAGGGCTAATTCTGTTTACCATGATAAAAACCCATCTGTTTTCATCGAAAAAGCTTTCAGGGGCTCGTTTGCAACAGTTTGGCACCATTTCTGAGTGAATTGCAGAACGTCAGATTTTTGCTGAAATTGTGACCGCGCGGCTTAGGTATTTTTTCAAAAAAAGGTGTTCAGACATCTAGGGCTAATTCTGTTTCCCATGATACAAACCCATCTGTTTTCACCGAAAAAGCTTTCAGGGGATCGTTTGCAACAGTTTGGCACGATTTCTGAGTGAATTGCAGAACGTCAGATTTTTGCGGAAATTGTGACCGCGCGGCTTAGGGATTTTTTCAAAAAAAGTTGTTCAGATGTCAAGGGTAATTCTGTTTCCCATGATAAAATCACATCTGTTTCCACCGAAAAAGCTTTCAGTCGATCGTTTGCACATGTTTGGCACCATTTCTGAGTGAATTGCAGAACGTCAGATTTTTGCTGAAATTGTGACCGCGCGGCTTAGGGATTTTTTCAAAAAAAGTTGCTCAGACGTCGTGCGCTAATTTTGTTTCCCATGATACAAACCCATCTGTTTTCACCGAAAAAGCTTTCAAGGGATCGTTTGCAACAGTTTGGCACCATTTCTGAGTGAATTGCAGAACGTCAGTTTTTTGCTGAAATTGTGACCGCGCGGCTTAGGGATTTTTTCAAAAAAAGTTGTTCAGACGTCCAGGGCTAATTCTGTTTCCCATGATACAAACCCATCTGTTTCCACCGAAAAAGCTTTCAGGGGATCGTTTGCACATGTTTGGCACCATTTCTGAGTGAATTGCAGAACGTCAGATTTTTGCTGAAATTGTGACCGCGCGGCTTAGGGATTTTTTCAAAAAAAGGTGTTCAGACTTCTAGGGCTAATTCTGTTTACCATGATAAAAACCCATCTGTTTTCACCGAAAAAGCTTTTAGGGGATCGTTTGCAACAGTTTGGCAACATTTCTGAGTGAATTGCAGAACGTCAGATTTTTGCTGAAATTGTGACCGCGCGGCTTATGGATTTTTTCAAAAAGGTTGTTGAGACATCAAGGGCTAATTCTGTTTCCCATGATACAAACCCATCTGTTTCCACTGAAAAAGCTTTCAGGGGATCGTTTGCACATGTTTGGCACCATTTCTGAGTGAATTGCAGAACGTCAGATTTTTGCTGAAATTGTGACCGCGCGGCTTAGGGATTTTTTCAAAAAAAGTTGCTCAGACGTCGAGGGCAAATTCTGTTATCCATGATAAAAACCCATCTGTTTCCACCGAAAAAGCTTTCAGGGGATCGTTTGCACATCTTTGGCACCATTTCTGAGTTAATTGCAGAACGTCAGATTTTTACTGAAATTGTGACCGCGCGGCTTAGGGATTTTTTTCAAAAAAAGGTGTTCAGACATCTAGGGCTAATTCTGTTTACCATGATACAAACCCATCTGTTTCCACTGAAAAAGCTTTCAGGGGATCGTTTGCAAGAGTTTGGCACCATTTCTGAGTGAATTGCAGAACGTCAGATTTTTGCTGAAATTGTGACCGCGCGGCTTAGGGATTTTTTCAAAAAAAGTTTTTCAGACATCGAGGGCTAATTCTGTTTACCATGATAAAAACCCATCTGTTTTCATCGAAAAAGCTTTCAGGGGCTCGTTTGCAACAGTTTGGCACCATTTCTGAGTGAATTGCAGAACGTCAGATTTTTGCTGAAATTGTGACCGCGCGGCTTAGGGATTTTTTCAAAAAAAGGTGTTCAGACATCTAGGGCTAATTCTGTTTACCATGATAAAAACCCATCTGTTTCCACTGAAAAAGCTTTCAGGGGATCGTTTGCAACAGTTTGGCAACATTTCTGAGTGAATTGCAGAACGTCAGATTTTTGCTGAAATTGTGACCGCGCGGCTTAGGGATTTTTTCCAAAAAAATTGTTCAGACGTCGAGGGCTAATTCTGTTTCCCATTATAAAAACCCAGCTGTTTCCACCGAAAAAGCTTTCAGGGGATCGTTTGCAACAGTTTGGCACGATTTCTGAGTGAATTGCAGAACGTCAGATTTCTGCTGAAATTGTGACCATGCGGCTTAGGGATTTTTTCAAAAAAAGTTGCTCAGACGTCGAGGGCAAATTCTGTTATCCATGATAAAAACCCATCTGTTTCCACCGAAAAAGCTTTCAGGGGATCGTTTGCACATCTTTGGCACCATTTCTGAGTTAATTGCAGAACGTCAGATTTTTACTGAAATTGTGACCGCGCGGCTTAGGGATTTTTTCAAAAAAAGGTGTTCAGACATCTAGGGCTAATTCTGTTTACCATGATACAAACCCATCTGTTTCCACTGAAAAAGCTTTCAGGGGATCGTTTGCAACAGTTTGGCACCATTTCTGAGTGAATTGCAGAACGTTAGATTTTTGCTGAAATTGTGACCGCGCGGCTTAGGGATTTTTTCAAAAAAAGTTTTTCAGACATCGAGGGCTAATTCTGTTTACCATGATAAAAACCCATCTGTTTTCATCGAAAAAGCTTTCAGGGGCTCGTTTGCAACAGTTTGGCACCATTTCTGAGTGAATTGCAGAACGTCAGATTTTTGCTGAAATTGTGACCGCGCGGCTTAGGGATTTTTTCAAAAAAAGGTGTTCAGACATCTAGGGCTAATTCTGTTTCCCATGATACAAACCCTTCTGTTTTCACCGAAAAAGCTTTCAGGGGATCGTTTGCAACAGTTTGGCACGATTTCTGAGTGAATTGCAGAACGTCAGATTTTTGCGGAAATTGTGACCGCGCGGCTTAGGGATTTTTTCAAAAAAAGTTGTTCAGATGTCAAGGGCTAATTCTGTTTCCCATGATAAAATCACATCTGTTTCCACCGAAAAAGCTTTCAGTCGATCGTTAGCAACAGTTTGGCACCATTTCTGAGTGAATTGCAGAACGTCAGATTTTTGCTGAAATTCTGACCGCGCGGTTTAGGGATTTTTTCAAAAAAAGTTGCTCAGACGTCGTGCGCTAATTCTGTTTCCCATGATACAAACCCATCTGTTTTCACCGAAAAAGCTTTCAGGGGATCATTTGCAACAGTTTGGCACCATTTCTGAGTGAATTGCAGAACGTCAGATTTTTGCTGAAATTGTGACCGCGCGGCTTAGGGATTTTTTCAAAAAAAGGTGTTCAGACATCGAGGGCTAATTCTGTTTCCCATGATAAAAACCCATCTGTTTTCACCGAAAAAGCTTTTAGGGGATCGTTTGCAACAGTTTGGCAACATTTCTGAGTGAATTGCAGAACGTCAGATTTTTGCTGAAATTGTGACAGCGCGGCTTAGGGATTTTTTCAAAAAAAGTTGTTGAGACATCAAGGGCTAATTCTGTTTCCCATGATACAAACCCATCTGTTTTCACCGAAAAAGCTTTCAGGGGATCGTTTGCACATGTTTGGCACCATTTCTGAGTGAATTGCAGAACGTCAGATTTTTACTGAAATTGTGACCGCGCGGCTTAGGGATTTTTTCAAAAAAAGTTGTTCAGACATCGAGGGTTAATTCTGTTTACCATGATAAAAACCCATCTGTTTTCATCGAAAAAGCTTTCAGGGGCTCGTTTGCAACAGTTTGGCACCATTTCTGAGTGAATTGCAGAACGTCAGATTTTTGCTGAAATTGTGACCGCGCGGCTTAGGGATTTTTTCAAAAAAAGGTGTTCAGACATCTAGGGCTAATTCTGTTTCCCATGATAAAATCACATCTGTTTCCACCGAAAAAGCTTTCAGTCGATCGTTAGCAACAGTTTGGCACCATTTCTGAGTGAATTGCAGAACGTCAGATTTTTGCTGAAATTCTGACCGCGCGGCTTAGGGATTTTTTCAAAAAAAGTTGCTCAGACGTCGTGCGCTAATTTTGTTTCCCATGATACAAACCCATCTGTTTTCACCAAAAAAGCTTTCAAGGGATCGTTTGCAACAGTTTGGCACCATTTCTGAGTGAATTGCAGAACGTCAGTTTTTTGCTGAAATTGTGACCGCGCGGCTTAGGGATTTTTTCAAAAAAAGTTGTTCAGACGTCCAGGGCTAATTCTGTTTCCCATGATACAAACTCATCTGTTTCCACCGAAAAAGCTTTCAGGGGATCGTTTGCACATGTTTGGCACCATTTCTGAGTGAATTGCAGAACGTCAGATTTTTGCTGAAATTGTGACCGCGCGGCTTAGGGATTTTTTCAAAAAAATGTGTTCAGACTTCTAGGGCTAATTCTGTTTACCATGATAAAAACCCATCTGTTTTCACCGAAAAAGCTTTTAGGGGATCGTTTGCAACAGTTTGGCAACATTTCTGAGTGAATTGCAGAACGTCAGATTTTTGCTGAAATTGTGACCGCGCGGCTTATGGATTTTTTCAAAAAGGTTGTTGAGACATCAAGGGCTAATTCTGTTTCCCATGATAAAAACCCATCTGTTTCCACTGAAAAAGCTTTCAGGGGATCGTTTGCACATGTTTGGCACCATTTCTGAGTGAATTGCAGAACGTCAGATTTTTGCTGAAATTGTGACCGCGCGGCTTAGGGATTTTTTCAAAAAAAGTTGCTCAAGACGTCGAGGGCAAATTCTGTTATCCATGATAAAAACCCATCTGTTTCCACCGAAAAAGCTTTCAGGGGATCGTTTGCACATCTTTGGCACCATTTCTGAGTTAATTGCAGAACGTCAGATTTTTACTGAAATTGTGACCGCGCGGCTTAGGGATTTTTTCAAAAAAAGGTGTTCAGACATCTAGGGCTAATTCTGTTTACCATGATACAAACCCATCTGTTTCCACTGAAAAAGCTTTCAGGGGATCGTTTGCAACAGTTTGGCACCATTTCTGAGTGAATTGCAGAACGTCAGATTTTTGCTGAAATTGTGACCGCGCGGCTTAGGGATTTTTTCAAAAAAAGGTGTTCAGACATCGAGGGCTAATTCTGTTTACCATGATAAAAACCCATCTGTTTTCATCGAAAAAGCTTTCAGGGGCTCGTTTGCAACAGTTTGGCACCATTTCTGAGTGAATTGCAGAACGTCAGATTTTTGCTGAAATTGTGACCGCGCGGCTTAGGGATTTTTTCAAAAAAAGGTGTTCAGACATCTAGGGCTAATTCTGTTTACCATGATAAAAACCCATCTGTTTCCACTGAAAAAGCTTTCAGGGGATCGTTTGCAACAGTTTGGCACCATTTCTGAGTGAATTGCAGAACGTCAGATTTTTGCTGAAATTGTGACCGCGCGGCTTAGGGATTTTTTCAAAAAAAGTTGTTCAGACATTGAGGGCTAATTCTGTTTACCATGATAAAACCCCATCTTTTTCCACCGAAAAAGCTTTTAGGGGATCGTTTGCAACAGTTTGGCAACATTTCTGAGTGAATTGCAGAACGTCAGATTTTTGCTGAAATTGTGACCGCGCGGCTTAGGGATTTTTTCCAAAAAAATTGTTCAGACGTCGAGGGCTAATTCTGTTTCCCATTATAAAAACCCAGCTGTTTCCACCGAAAAAGCTTTCAGGGGATCGTTTGCAGCAGTTTGGCACGATTTCTGAGTGAATTGCAGAACGTCAGATTTCTGCTGAAATTGTGACCATGCGGCTTAGGTATTTTTTCAAAAAAAGGTGTTCAGACATCTAGGGCTAATTCTGTTTCCCATGATACAAACCCATCTGTTTTCACCGAAAAAGCTTTCAGGGGATCGTTTGCAACAGTTTGGCACGATTTCTGAGTGAATTGCAGAACGTCAGATTTTTGCGGAAATTGTGACCGCGCGGCTTAGGGATTTTTTCAAAAAAAGTTGTTCAGATGTCAAGGGTAATTCTGTTTCCCATGATAAAATCACATCTGTTTCCACCGAAAAAGCTTTCAGTCGATCGTTTGCACATGTTTGGCACCATTTCTGAGTGAATTGCAGAACGTCAGATTTTTGCTGAAATTGTGACCGCGCGGCTTAGGGATTTTTTCAAAAAAAGTTGCTCAGACGTCGTGCGCTAATTTTGTTTCCCATGATACAAACCCATCTGTTTTCACCGAAAAAGCTTTCAAGGGATCGTTTGCAACAGTTTGGCACCATTTCTGAGTGAATTGCAGAACGTCAGTTTTTTGCTGAAATTGTGACCGCGCGGCTTAGGGATTTTTTCAAAAAAAGTTGTTCAGACGTCCAGGGCTAATTCTGTTTCCCATGATACAAACCCATCTGTTTCCACCGAAAAAGCTTTCAGGGGATCGTTTGCACATGTTTGGCACCATTTCTGAGTGAATTGCAGAACGTCAGATTTTTGCTGAAATTGTGACCGCGCGGCTTAGGGATTTTTTCAAAAAAAGGTGTTCAGACTTCTAGGGCTAATTCTGTTTACCATGATAAAAACCCATCTGTTTTCACCGAAAAAGCTTTTAGGGGATCGTTTGCAACAGTTTGGCAACATTTCTGAGTGAATTGCAGAACGTCAGATTTTTGCTGAAATTGTGACCGCGCGGCTTATGGATTTTTTCAAAAAGGTTGTTGAGACATCAAGGGCTAATTCTGTTTCCCATGATAAAAACCCATCTGTTTCCACTGAAAAAGCTTTCAGGGGATCGTTTGCACATGTTTGGCACCATTTCTGAGTGAATTGCAGAACGTCAGATTTTTGCTGAAATTGTGACCGCGCGGCTTAGGGATTTTTTCAAAAAAAGTTGCTCAGACGTCGAGGGCAAATTCTGTTATCCATGATAAAAAACCATCTGTTTCCACCGAAAAAGCTTTCAGGGGATCGTTTGCACATCTTTGGCACCATTTCTGAGTTAATTGCAGAACGTCAGATTTTTACTGAAATTGTGACCGCGCGGCTTAGGGATTTTTTCAAAAAAAGGTGTTCAGACATCTAGGGCTAATTCTGTTTACCATGATACAAACCCATCTGTTTCCACTGAAAAAGCTTTCAGGGGATCGTTTGCAACAGTTTGGCACCATTTCTGAGTGAATTGCAGAACGTCAGATTTTTGCTGAAATTGTGACCGCGCGGCTTAGGGATTTTTTCAAAAAAAGGTGTTCAGACATCGAGGGCTAATTCTGTTTACCATGATAAAAACCCATCTGTTTTCATCGAAAAAGCTTTCAGGGGCTCGTTTGCAACAGTTTGGCACCATTTCTGAGTGAATTGCAGAACGTCAGATTTTTGCTGAAATTGTGACCGCGCGGCTTAGGTATTTTTTCAAAAAAAGGTGTTCAGACATCTAGGGCTAATTCTGTTTCCCATGATACAAACCCATCTGTTTTCACCGAAAAAGCTTTCAGGGGATCGTTTGCAACAGTTTGGCACGATTTCTGAGTGAATTGCAGAACGTCAGATTTTTGCGGAAATTGTGACCGCGCGGCTTAGGGATTTTTTCAAAAAAAGTTGTTCAGATGTCAAGGGTAATTCTGTTTCCCATGATAAAATCACATCTGTTTCCACCGAAAAAGCTTTCAGTCGATCGTTTGCACATGTTTGGCACCATTTCTGAGTGAATTGCAGAACGTCAGATTTTTGCTGAAATTGTGACCGCGCGGCTTAGGGATTTTTTCAAAAAAAGTTGCTCAGACGTCATGCGCTAATTTTGTTTCCCATGATACAAACCCATCTGTTTTCACCGAAAAAGCTTTCAAGGGATCGTTTGCAACAGTTTGGCACCATTTCTGAGTGAATTGCAGAACGTCAGTTTTTTGCTGAAATTGTGACCGCGCGGCTTAGGGATTTTTTCAAAAAAAGTTGTTCAGACGTCCAGGGCTAATTCTGTTTCCCATGATACAAACCCATCTGTTTCCACCGAAAAAGCTTTCAGGGGATCGTTTGCACATGTTTGGCACCATTTCTGAGTGAATTGCAGAACGTCAGATTTTTGCTGAAATTGTGACCGCGCGGCTTAGGGATTTTTTCAAAAAAAGGTGTTCAGACTTCTAGGGCTAATTCTGTTTACCATGATAAAAACCCATCTGTTTTCACCGAAAAAGCTTTTAGGGGATCGTTTGCAACAGTTTGGCAACATTTCTGAGTGAATTGCAGAACGTCAGATTTTTGCTGAAATTGTGACCGCGCGGCTTATGGATTTTTTCAAAAAGGTTGTTGAGACATCAAGGGCTAATTCTGTTTCCCATGATACAAACCCATCTGTTTCCACTGAAAAAGCTTTCAGGGGATCGTTTGCACATGTTTGGCACCATTTCTGAGTGAATTGCAGAACGTCAGATTTTTGCTGAAATTGTGACCGCGCGGCTTAGGGATTTTTTCAAAAAAAGTTGCTCAGACGTCGAGGGCAAATTCTGTTATCCATGATAAAAACCCATCTGTTTCCACCAAAAAAGCTTTCAGGGGATCGTTTGCACATCTTTGGCACCATTTCTGAGTTAATTGCAGAACGTCAGATTTTTACTGAAATTGTGACCGCGCGGCTTAGGGATTTTTTCAAAAAAAGGTGTTCAGACATCTAGGGCTAATTCTGTTTACCATGATACAAACCCATCTGTTTCCACTGAAAAAGCTTTCAGGGGATCGTTTGCAACAGTTTGGCACCATTTCTGAGTGAATTGCAGAACGTCAGATTTTTGCTGAAATTGTGACCGCGCGGCTTAGGGATTTTTTCAAAAAAAGTTTTTCAGACATCGAGGGCTAATTCTGTTTACCATGATAAAAACCCATCTGTTTTCATCGAAAAAGCTTTCAGGGGCTCGTTTGCAACAGTTTGGCACCATTTCTGAGTGAATTGCAGAACGTCAGATTTTTGCTGAAATTGTGACCGCGCGGCTTAGGGATTTTTTCAAAAAAAGGTGTTCAGACATCTAGGGCTAATTCTGTTTACCATGATAAAAACCCATCTGTTTCCACTGAAAAAGCTTTCAGGGGATCGTTTGCAACAGTTTGGCAACATTTCTGAGTGAATTGCAGAACGTCAGATTTTTGCTGAAATTGTGACCGCGCGGCTTAGGGATTTTTTCCAAAAAAATTGTTCAGACGTCGAGGGCTAATTCTGTTTCCCATTATAAAAACCCAGCTGTTTCCACCGAAAAAGCTTTCAGGGGATCGTTTGCAACAGTTTGGCACGATTTCTGAGTGAATTGCAGAACGTCAGATTTCTGCTGAAATTGTGACCATGCGGCTTAGGTATTTTTTCAAAAAAAGGTGTTCAGACATCTAGGGCTAATTCTGTTTCCCATGATACAAACCCATCTGTTTTCACCGAAAAAGCTTTCAGGGGATCGTTTGCAACAGTTTGGCACGATTTCTGAGTGAATTGCAGAACGTCAGATTTTTGCGGAAATTGTGACCGCGCGGCTTAGGGATTTTTTCAAAAAAAGTTGTTCAGATGTCAAGGGTAATTCTGTTTCCCATGATAAAATCACATCTGTTTCCACCGAAAAAGCTTTCAGGGGATCGTTTGCACATCTTTGGCACCATTTCTGAGTGAATTGCAGAACGTCAGATTTTTACTGAAATTGTGACCGCGCGGCTTAGGGATTTTTTCAAAAAAAGGTGTTCAGACATCTAGGGCTAATTCTGTTTACCATGATACAAACCCATCTGTTTCCACTGAAAAAGCTTTCAGGGGATCGTTTGCAACAGTTTGGCACCATTTCTCAGTGAATTGCAGAACGTCAGATTTTTGCTGAAATTGTGACCGCGCGGCTTAGGGATTTTTTCAAAAAAAGTTGTTCAGACATCGAGGGCTAATTCTGTTTACCATGATAAAAACCCATCTGTTTTCATCAAAAAAGCTTTCAGGCGCTCGTTTGCAACAGTTTGGCACCATTTCTGAGTGAATTGCAGAACGTCAGATTTTTGCTGAAATTGTGACCGCGCGGCTTAGGGATTTTTTCAAAAAAAGGTGTTCAGACATCTAGGGCTAATTCTGTTTCCCATGATAAAATCACATCTGTTTCCACCGAAAAAGCTTTCAGTCGATCGTTAGCAACAGTTTGGCACCATTTCTGAGTGAATTGCAGAACGTCAGATTTTTGCTGAAATTGTGACCGCGCGGCTTAGGGATTTTTTCAAAAAAAGTTGCTCAGACGTCGTGCGCTAATTCTGTTTCCTATGATACAAACCCATCTGTTTTCACCGAAAAAGCTTTCAGGGGATCGTTTGCAACAGTTTGGCACCATTTCTGAGTGAATTGGAGAACGTCAGATTTTTGCTGAAATTGTGACCGCGCGGCTTAGGTATTTTTTCAAAAAAAGTTGGTCAGACGTCGAGGGCTAATTCTGTTTCCCATCATAGAAACCCATCTGTTTCCACCGAAAAAGCTTTCAGGGGATCATTTGCAACAGTTTGGCACCATTTCTGAGTGAATTGCAGAACGTCAGATTTTTGCTGAAATTGTGACCGCGCGGCTTAGGGATTTTTTCAAAAAAAGGTGTTCAGACATCGAGGGCTTATTCTGTTTCCCATGATAAAAACCCATCTGTTTTCACCTAAAAAGCTTTCAGGGGCTCGTTTGCAACAGTTTGGCACCATTTCTGAGTGAATTGCAGAACGTCAGATTTTTGCTGAAATTGTGACCGCGCGGCTTAGGGATTTTTTCAAAAAAAGGTGTTCAGACATCGAGGGCTAATTCTGTTTCCCATGATAAAAACCCATCTGTTTTCACCGAAAAAGCTTTCAGGGGATCGTTTGCAACAGTTTGGCAACATTTCTGAGAGAATTGCAGAACGTCAGATTTTTGCTGAAATTGTGACCGCGCGGCTTAGGGATTTTTTTAAAAAAAGTTGTTGAGACATCAAGGGCTAATTCTGTTTCCCATGATAAAAACCCATCTGTTTCCACCGAAAAAGCTTTCAGGGGATCGTTTGCACATGTTTGGCACCATTTCTGAGTGAATTGCAGAACGTCAGATTTTTGCTGAAATTGTGACCGCGCGGCTTAGGGATTTTTTTGAAAAAAAGTTGCTCAGACGTCGAGGGCTAATTCTGTTTCCCATGATAAAAACCCATCTGTTTTCACCGAAAAAGCTTTCAGGGGCTCGTTTGCAACAGTTTGGCACCATTTCTGAGTGAATTGCAGAACGTCAGATTTTTGCTGAAGTTGTGACCGCGCGGCTTAGGGATTTTTTCAAAAAATGTTGTTGAGACATCAAGGGCTAATTCTGTTTCCCATGATAAAAACCCATCTGTTTCCACCGAAAAAGCTTTCAGGCGATCGTTTGCAACAGTTTGGCACGATTTCTGAGTGAATTGCAGAACCTCAGATTTTTGCTGAAATTGTGACCGCGCGGCTTAGGGATTTTTTCCAAAAAATTGTTCAGACGTCGAGGGCTAATTCTGTTTCCAATGATAAAAACCCAGCTGTTTCCACTGAAAAAGCTTTCAGGGGATCGTTTGCAACAGTTTGGCACGATTTCTGAGTGAATTGCAGAACGTCAGATTTCTGCTGAAATTGTGACCATGCGACTTAGGTATTTTTTCAAAAAAAGGTGTTCAGACATCTAGGGCTAATTCTGTTTCCCATGATACAAACCCATCTGTTTTCACCGAAAAAGCTTTCAGGGGATCGTTTGCAACAGTTTGGCACGATTTCTGAGTGAATTGCAGAACGTCAGATTTTTGCGGAAATTGTGACCGCGCGGCTTAGGGATTTTTTAAAAAAAAGTTGTTCAGATGTCAAGGGTAATTCTGTTTCCCATGATAAAATCACATCTGTTTCCACCGAAAAAGCTTTCAGTCGATCGTTAGCAACAGTTTGGCACCATTTCTGAGTGAATTGGAGAACGTCAGATTTTTGCTGAAATTCTGACCGCGCGGCTTAGGGATTTTTTCAAAAAAAGTTGCTCAGACGTCGTGCGCTAATTCTGTTTCCCATGATACAAACCCATCTGTTTTCACCGAAAAAGCTTTCAGGGGATCGTTTGCAACAGTTTGGCACCATTTCTGAGTGAATTGGAGAACGTCAGATTTTTGCTGAAATTGTGACCGCGCGGCTTAGGTATTTTTTCAAAAAAAGTTGGTCAGACGTCGAGGGCTAATTCTGTTTCCCATCATACAAACGCATCTGTTTCCACCGGAAAAGCTTTCAGGGGATTATTTGCAACAGTTTGGCACCATTTCTGAGTGAATTGCAGAAAGTCAGATTTTTGCTGAAATTGTGACCGCGCGGCTTAGGGATTTTTTCAAAAAAAGGTGTTCAGACATCGAGGGCTTATTCTGTTTCCCATGATACAAACCCATCTGTTTCCACCGAAAAAGCTTTCAGGGGATCGTTTGCACATGTTTGGCACCATTTCTGAGTGAATTGCAGAACGTCAGATTTTTGCTGAAATTGTGACCGCGCGGCTTAGGGATTTTTTCAAAAAAAGGTGTTCAGACTTCTAGGGCTAATTCTGTTTACCATGATAAAAACCCATCTGTTTTCACCGAAAAAGCTTTTAGGGGATCGTTTGCAACAGTTTGGCAACATTTCTGAGTGAAGTGCAGAACGTCAGATTTTTGCTGAAATTGTGACCGCGCGGTTTATGGATTTTTTCAAAAAGGTTGTTGAGACATCAAGGGCTAATTCTGTTTCCCATGATAAAAACCCATCTGTTTCCACTGAAAAAGCTTTCAGGGGATCGTTTGCACATCTTTGGCACCATTTCTGAGTTAATTGCAGAACGTCAGATTTTTACTGAAATTGTGACCGCGCGGCTTAGGGATTTTTTCAAAAAAAGGTGTTCAGACATCTAGGGCTAATTCTGTTTACCATGATACAAACCCATCTGTTTCCACCGAAAAAGCTTTCAGGGGATCGTTTGCAACAGTTTGGCACCATTTCTGAGTGAATTGCAGAACGTCAGATTTTTGCTGAAATTGTGACCGCGCGGCTTAGGGATTTTTTCAAAAAAAGGTGTTCAGAAATCGAGGGCTAATTCTGTTTACCATGATAAAAACCCATCTGTTTTCATCGAAAAAGCTTTCAGGGGCTCGTTTGCAACAGTTTGTCACCATTTCTGAGTGAATTGCAGAACGTCAGATTTTTGCTGAAATTGTGACCGCGCGGCTTAGGTATTTTTTCAAAAAAAGGTGTTCAGACATCTAGGGCTAATTCTGTTTCCCATGATACAAACCCATCTGTTTTCACCGAAAAAGCTTTCAGGGGATCGTTTGCAACAGTTTGGCACGATTTCTGAGTGAATTGCAGAACGTCAGATTTTTGCGGAAATTGTGACCGCGCGGCTTAGGGATTTTTTCAAAAAAAGTTGTTCAGATGTCAAGGGTAATTCTGTTTCCCATGATAAAATCACATCTGTTTCCACCGAAAAAGCTTTCAGTCGATCGTTTGCACATGTTTGGCACCATTTCTGAGTGAATTGCAGAACGTCAGATTTTTGCTGAAATTGTGACCGCGCGGCTTAGGGATTTTTTCAAAAAAAGTTGCTCAGACGTCGTGCGCTAATTTTGTTTCCCATGATACAAACCCATCTGTTTTCACCGAAAAAGCTTTCAAGGGATCGTTTGCAACAGTTTGGCACCATTTCTGAGTGAATTGCAGAACGTCAGTTTTTTGCTGAAATTGTGACCGCGCGGCTTAGGGATTTTTTCAAAAAAAGTTCTTCAGACGTCCAGGGCTAATTCTGTTTCCCATGATACAAACCCATCTGTTTCCACCGAAAAAGCTTTCAGGGGATCGTTTGCACATGTTTGGCACCATTTCTGAGTGAATTGCAGAACGTCAGATTTTTGCTGAAATTGTGACCGCGCGGCTTAGGGATTTTTTCAAAAAAAGGTGTTCAGACTTCTAGGGCTAATTCTGTTTACCATGATAAAAACCCATCTGTTTTCACCGAAAAAGCTTTTAGGGGATCGTTTGCAACAGTTTGGCAACATTTCTGAGTGAATTGCAGAACGTCAGATTTTTGCTGAAATTGTGACCGCGCGGCTTATGGATTTTTTCAAAAAGGTTGTTGAGACATCAAGGGCTAATTCTGTTTCCCATGATACAAACCCATCTGTTTCCACTGAAAAAGCTTTCAGGGGATCGTTTGCACATGTTTGGCACCATTTCTGAGTGAATTGCAGAACGTCAGATTTTTGCTGAAATTGTGACCGCGCGGCTTAGGGATTTTTTCAAAAAAAGTTGCTCAGACGTCGAGGGCAAATTCTGTTATCCATGATAAAAACCCATCTGTTTCCACCGAAAAAGCTTTCAGGGGATCGTTTGCACATCTTTGGCACCATTTCTGAGTGAATTGCAGAACGTCAGATTTTTGCTGAAATTGTGACCGCGCGGCTTAGGGATTTTTTCAAAAAAAGGTGTTCAGAAATCGAGGGCTAATTCTGTTTACCATGATAAAAACCCATCTGTTTTCATCGAAAAAGCTTTCAGGGGCTCGTTTGCAACAGTTTGTCACCATTTCTGAGTGAATTGCAGAACGTCAGATTTTTGCTGAAATTGTGACCGCGCGGCTTAGGTATTTTTTCAAAAAAAGGTGTTCAGACATCTAGGGCTAATTCTGTTTCCCATGATACAAACCCATCTGTTTTCACCGAAAAAGCTTTCAGGGGATCGTTTGCAACAGTTTGGCACGATTTCTGAGTGAATTGCAGAACGTCAGATTTTTGCGGAAATTGTGACCGCGCGGCTTAGGGATTTTTTCAAAAAAAGTTGTTCAGATGTCAAGGGTAATTCTGTTTCCCATGATAAAATCACATCTGTTTCCACCGAAAAAGCTTTCAGTCGATCGTTTGCACATGTTTGGCACCATTTCTGAGTGAATTGCAGAACGTCAGATTTTTGCTGAAATTGTGACCGCGCGGCTTAGGGATTTTTTCAAAAAAAGTTGCTCAGACGTCGTGCGCTAATTTTGTTTCCCATGATACAAACCCATCTGTTTTCACCGAAAAAGCTTTCAAGGGATCGTTTGCAACAGTTTGGCACCATTTCTGAGTGAATTGCAGAACGTCAGTTTTTTGCTGAAATTGTGACCGCGCGGCTTAGGGATTTTTTCAAAAAAAGTTCTTCAGACGTCCAGGGCTAATTCTGTTTCCCATGATACAAACCCATCTGTTTCCACCGAAAAAGCTTTCAGGGGATCGTTTGCACATGTTTGGCACCATTTCTGAGTGAATTGCAGAACGTCAGATTTTTGCTGAAATTGTGACCGCGCGGCTTAGGGATTTTTTCAAAAAAAGGTGTTCAGACTTCTAGGGCTAATTCTGTTTACCATGATAAAAACCCATCTGTTTTCACCGAAAAAGCTTTTAGGGGATCGTTTGCAACAGTTTGGCAACATTTCTGAGTGAATTGCAGAACGTCAGATTTTTGCTGAAATTGTGACCGCGCGGCTTATGGATTTTTTCAAAAAGGTTGTTGAGACATCAAGGGCTAATTCTGTTTCCCATGATACAAACCCATCTGTTTCCACTGAAAAAGCTTTCAGGGGATCGTTTGCACATGTTTGGCACCATTTCTGAGTGAATTGCAGAACGTCAGATTTTTGCTGAAATTGTGACCGCGCGGCTTAGGGATTTTTTCAAAAAAAGTTGCTCAGACGTCGAGGGCAAATTCTGTTATCCATGATAAAAACCCATCTGTTTCCACCGAAAAAGCTTTCAGGGGATCGTTTGCACATCTTTGGCACCATTTCTGAGTTAATTGCAGAACGTCAGATTTTTACTGAAATTGTGACCGCGCGGCTTAGGGATTTTTTCAAAAAAAGGTGTTCAGACATCTAGGGCTAATTCTGTTTACCATGATACAAACCCATCTGTTTCCACTGAAAAAGCTTTCAGGGGATCGTTTGCAACAGTTTGGCACCATTTCTGAGTGAATTGCAGAACGTCAGATTTTTGCTGAAATTGTGACCGCGCGGCTTAGGGATTTTTTCAAAAAAAGTTTTTCAGACATCGAGGGCTAATTCTGTTTACCATGATAAAAACCCATCTGTTTTCATCGAAAAAGCTTTCAGGGGCTCGTTTGCAACAGTTTGGCACCATTTCTGAGTGAATTGCAGAACGTCAGATTTTTGCTGAAATTGTGACCGCGCGGCTTAGGGATTTTTTCAAAAAAAGGTGTTCAGACATCTAGGGCTAATTCTGTTTACCATGATAAAAACCCATCTGTTTCCACTGAAAAAGCTTTCAGGGGATCGTTTGCAACAGTTTGGCAACATTTCTGAGTGAATTGCAGAACGTCAGATTTTTGCTGAAATTGTGACCGCGCGGCTTAGGGATTTTTTCAAAAAAATTGTTCAGACGTCGAGGGCTAATTCTGTTTCCCATTATAAAAACCCAGCTGTTTCCACCGAAAAAGCTTTCAGGGGATCGTTTGCAACAGTTTGGCACGATTTCTGAGTGAATTGCAGAACGTCAGATTTCTGCTGAAATTGTGACCATGCGGCTTAGGTATTTTTTCAAAAAAAGGTGTTCAGACATCTAGGGCTAATTCTGTTTCCCATGATACAAACCCATCTGTTTTCACCGAAAAAGCTTTCAGGGGATCGTTTGCAACAGTTTGGCACGATTTCTGAGTGAATTGCAGAACGTCAGATTTTTGCGGAAATTGTGACCGCGCGGCTTAGGGATTTTTTCAAAAAAAGTTGTTCAGATGTCAAGGGTAATTCTGTTTCCCATGATAAAATCACATCTGTTTCCACCGAAAAAGCTTTCAGGGGATCGTTTGCACATCTTTGGCACCATTTCTGAGTGAATTGCAGAACGTCAGATTTTTACTGAAATTGTGACCGCGCGGCTTAGGGATTTTTTCAAAAAAAGGTGTTCAGACATCTAGGGCTAATTCTGTTTACCATGATACAAACCCATCTGTTTCCACTGAAAAAGCTTTCAGGGGATCGTTTGCAACAGTTTGGCACCATTTCTGAGTGAATTGCAGAACGTCAGATTTTTGCTGAAATTGTGACCGCGCGGCTTAGGGATTTTTTCAAAAAAAGTTGTTCAGACATCGAGGGCTAATTCTGTTTACCATGATAAAAACCCATCTGTTTTCATCAAAAAAGCTTTCAGGCGCTCGTTTGCAACAGTTTGGCACCATTTCTGAGTGAATTGCAGAACGTCAGATTTTTGCTGAAATTGTGACCGCGCGGCTTAGGGATTTTTTCAAAAAAAGTTGTTCAGACATCGAGGGCTAATTCTGTTTACCATGATAAAAACCCATCTGTTTTCACCGAAAAAGCTTTTAGGGGATCGTTTGCAACAGTTTGGCAACATTTCTGAGTGAATTGCAGAACGTCAGATTTTTGCTGAAATTGTGACCGCGCGGCTTATGGATTTTTTCAAAAAGGTTGTTGAGACATCAAGGGCTAATTCTGTTTCCCATGATACAAACCCATCTGTTTCCACTGAAAAAGCTTTCAGGGGATCGTTTGCACATGTTTGGCACCATTTCTGAGTGAATTGCAGAACGTCAGATTTTTGCTGAAATTGTGACCGCGCGGCTTAGGGATTTTTTCAAAAAAAGTTGCTCAGACGTCGAGGGCAAATTCTGTTATCCATGATAAAAACCCATCTGTTTCCACCGAAAAAGCTTTCAGGGGATCGTTTGCACATCTTTGGCACCATTTCTGAGTTAATTGCAGAACGTCAGATTTTTACTGAAATTGTGACCGCGCGGCTTAGGGATTTTTTCAAAAAAAGGTGTTCAGACATCTAGGGCTAATTCTGTTTACCATGATACAAACCCATCTGTTTCCACTGAAAAAGCTTTCAGGGGATCGTTTGCAACAGTTTGGCACCATTTCTGAGTGAATTGCAGAACGTCAGATTTTTGCTGAAATTGTGACCGCGCGGCTTAGGGATTTTTTCAAAAAAAGTTTTTCAGACATCGAGGGCTAATTCTGTTTACCATGATAAAAACCCATCTGTTTTCATCGAAAAAGCTTTCAGGGGCTCGTTTGCAACAGTTTGGCACCATTTCTGAGTGAATTGCAGAACGTCAGATTTTTGCTGAAATTGTGACCGCGCGGCTTAGGGATTTTTTCAAAAAAAGGTGTTCAGACATCTAGGGCTAATTCTGTTTACCATGATAAAAACCCATCTGTTTCCACTGAAAAAGCTTTCAGGGGATCGTTTGCAACAGTTTGGCAACATTTCTGAGTGAATTGCAGAACGTCAGATTTTTGCTGAAATTGTGACCGCGCGGCTTAGGGATTTTTTCCAAAAAAATTGTTCAGACGTCGAGGGCTAATTCTGTTTCCCATTATAAAAACCCAGCTGTTTCCACCGAAAAAGCTTTCAGGGGATCGTTTGCAACAGTTTGGCACGATTTCTGAGTGAATTGCAGAACGTCAGATTTCTGCTGAAATTGTGACCATGCGGCTTAGGTATTTTTTCAAAAAAAGGTGTTCAGACATCTAGGGCTAATTCTGTTTCCCATGATACAAACCCATCTGTTTTCACCGAAAAAGCTTTCAGGGGATCGTTTGCAACAGTTTGGCACGATTTCTGAGTGAATTGCAGAACGTCAGATTTTTGCGGAAATTGTGACCGCGCGGCTTAGGGATTTTTTCAAAAAAAGTTGTTCAGATGTCAAGGGTAATTCTGTTTCCCATGATAAAATCACATCTGTTTCCACCGAAAAAGCTTTCAGGGGATCGTTTGCACATCTTTGGCACCATTTCTGAGTGAATTGCAGAACGTCAGATTTTTACTGAAATTGTGACCGCGCGGCTTAGGGATTTTTTCAAAAAAAGGTGTTCAGACATCTAGGGCTAATTCTGTTTACCATGATACAAACCCATCTGTTTCCACTGAAAAAGCTTTCAGGGGATCGTTTGCAACAGTTTGGCACCATTTCTGAGTGAATTGCAGAACGTCAGATTTTTGCTGAAATTGTGACCGCGCGGCTTAGGGATTTTTTCAAAAAAAGTTGTTCAGACATCGAGGGCTAATTCTGTTTACCATGATAAAAACCCATCTGTTTTCATCAAAAAAGCTTTCAGGCGCTCGTTTGCAACAGTTTGGCACCATTTCTGAGTGAATTGCAGAACGTCAGATTTTTGCTGAAATTGTGACCGCGCGGCTTAGGGATTTTTTCAAAAAAAGGTGTTCAGACATCTAGGGCTAATTCTGTTTCCCATGATAAAATCACATCTGTTTCCACCGAAAAAGCTTTCAGTCGATCGTTAGCAACAGTTTGGCACCATTTCTGAGTGAATTGCAGAACGTCAGATTTTTGCTGAAATTGTGACCGCGCGGCTTAGGGATTTTTTCAAAAAAAGTTGCTCAGACGTCGTGCGCTAATTCTGTTTCCTATGATACAAACCCATCTGTTTTCACCGAAAAAGCTTTCAGGGGATCGTTTGCAACAGTTTGGCACCATTTCTGAGTGAATTGGAGAACGTCAGATTTTTGCTGAAATTGTGACCGCGCGGCTTAGGTATTTTTTCAAAAAAAGTTGGTCAGACGTCGAGGGCTAATTCTGTTTCCCATCATAGAAACCCATCTGTTTCCACCGAAAAAGCTTTCAGGGGATCATTTGCAACAGTTTGGCACCATTTCTGAGTGAATTGCAGAACGTCAGATTTTTGCTGAAATTGTGACCGCGCGGCTTAGGGATTTTTTCAAAAAAAGGTGTTCAGACATCGAGGGCTTATTCTGTTTCCCATGATAAAAACCCATCTGTTTTCACCTAAAAAGCTTTCAGGGGCTCGTTTGCAACAGTTTGGCACCATTTCTGAGTGAATTGCAGAACGTCAGATTTTTGCTGAAATTGTGACCGCGCGGCTTAGGGATTTTTTCAAAAAAAGGTGTTGAGACATCAAGGGCTAATTCTGTTTCCCATGATAAAAACCCATCTGTTTTCACCGAAAAAGCTTTCAGGGGATCGTTTGCAACAGTTTGGCAACATTTCTGAGAGAATTGCAGAACGTCAGATTTTTGCTGAAATTGTGACCGCGCGGCTTAGGGATTTTTTTAAAAAAAGTTGTTGAGACATCAAGGGCTAATTCTGTTTCCCATGATAAAAACCCATCTGTTTCCACCGAAAAAGCTTTCAGGGGATCGTTTGCACATGTTTGGCACCATTTCTGAGTGAATTGCAGAACGTCAGATTTTTGCTGAAATTGTGACCGCGCGGCTTAGGGATTTTTTTGAAAAAAAGTTGCTCAGACGTCGAGGGCTAATTCTGTTTCCCATGATAAAAACCCATCTGTTTTCACCGAAAAAGCTTTCAGGGGCTCGTTTGCAACAGTTTGGCACCATTTCTGAGTGAATTGCAGAAAGTCAGATTTTTGCTGAAATTGTGACCGCGCGGCTTAGGGATTTTTTCAAAAAAAGGTGTTCAGACATCTAGGGCTAATTCTGTTTCCCATGATAAAAACCCATCTGTTTCCACCGAAAAAGCTTTCAGGGGATCGTTTGCAACAGTTTGGCACCATTTCTGAGTGAATTGCAGAACGTCAGATTTTTGCTGAAATTGTGACCGCGCGGCTTAGGGATTTTTTCAAAAAAAGTTGCTCAGACGTCGAGGGCAAATTCTGTTATCCATGATAAAAACCCATCTGTTTCCACCGAAAAAGCTTTCAGGGGATCGTTTGCACATCTTTGGCACCATTTCTGAGTTAATTGCAGAACGTCAGATTTTTACTGAAATTGTGACCGCGCGGCTTAGGGATTTTTTCAAAAAAAGGTGTTCAGACATCTAGGGCTAATTCTGTTTACCATGATACAAACCCATCTGTTTCCACTGAAAAAGCTTTCAGGGGATCGTTTGCAACAGTTTGGCACCATTTCTGAGTGAATTGCAGAACGTCAGATTTTTGCTGAAATTGTGACCGCGCGGCTTAGGGATTTTTTCAAAAAAAGTTGTTCAGACATCGAGGGCTAATTCTGTTTACCATGATAAAAACCCATCTGTTTTCATCGAAAAAGCTTTCAGGGGCTCGTTTGCAACAGTTTGGCACCATTTCTGAGTGAATTGCAGAACGTCAGATTTTTGCTGAAATTGTGACCGCGCGGCTTAGGGATTTTTTCAAAAAAAGGTGTTCAGACATCTAGGGCTAATTCTGTTTACCATGATAAAAACCCATCTGTTTCCACTGAAAAAGCTTTCAGGGGATCGTTTGCAACAGTTTGGCACCATTTCTGAGTGAATTGCAGAACGTCAGATTTCTGCTGAAATTGTGACCATGCGGCTTAGGTATTTTTTCAAAAAAAGGTGTTCAGACATCTAGGGCTAATTCTGTTTCCCATGATACAAACCCATCTGTTTTCACCGAAAAAGCTTTCAGGGGATCGTTTGCAACAGTTTGGCACGATTTCTGAGTGAATTGCAGAACGTCAGATTTTTGCGGAAATTGTGACCGCGCGGCTTAGGGATTTTTTAAAAAAAAGTTGTTCAGATGTCAAGGGTAATTCTGTTTCCCATGATAAAATCACATCTGTTTCCACCGAAAAAGCTTTCAGTCGATCGTTAGCAACAGTTTGGCACCATTTCTGAGTGAATTGCAGAACGTCAGATTTTTGCTGAAATTCTGACCGCGCGGCTTAGGGATTTTTTCAAAAAAAGTTGCTCAGACGTCGTGCGCTAATTCTGTTTCCCATGATACAAACCCATCTGTTTTCACCGAAAAAGCTTTCAGGGGATCGTTTGCAACAGTTTGGCACCATTTCTGAGTGAATTGGAGAACGTCAGATTTTTGCTGAAATTGTGACCGCGCGGCTTAGGTATTTTTTCAAAAAAAGTTGGTCAGACGTCGAGGGCTAATTCTGTTTCCCATCATACAAACGCATCTGTTTCCACCGGAAAAGCTTTCAGGGGATTATTTGCAACAGTTTGGCACCATTTCTGAGTGAATTGCAGAAAGTCAGATTTTTGCTGAAATTGTGACCGCGCAGCTTAGGGATTTTTTCAAAAAAAGGTGTTCAGACATCGAGGGCTTATTCTGTTTCCCATGATACAAACCCATCTGTTTCCACCGAAAAAGCTTTCAGGGGATCGTTTGCACATGTTTGGCACCATTTCTGAGTGAATTGCAGAACGTCAGATTTTTGCTGAAATTGTGACCGCGCGGCTTAGGGATTTTTTCAAAAAAAGGTGTTCAGACTTCTAGGGCTAATTCTGTTTACCATGATAAAAACCCATCTGTTTTCACCGAAAAAGCTTTTAGGGGATCGTTTGCAACAGTTTGGCAACATTTCTGAGTGAATTGCAGAACGTCAGATTTTTGCTGAAATTGTGACCGCGCGGCTTATGGATTTTTTCAAAAAGGTTGTTGAGACATCAAGGGCTAATTCTGTTTCCCATGATAAAAACCCATCTGTTTCCACTGAAAAAGCTTTCAGGGGATCGTTTGCACATGTTTGGCACCATTTCTGAGTGAATTGCAGAACGTCAGATTTTTGCTGAAATTGTGACCGCGCGGCTTAGGGATTTTTTCAAAAAAAGTTGCTCAGACGTCGATGGCAAATTCTGTTATCCATGATAAAAAACCATCTGTTTCCACCGAAAAAGCTTTCAGGGGATCGTTTGCACATCTTTGGCACCATTTCTGAGTTAATTGCAGAACGTCAGATTTTTACTGAAATTGTGACCGCGCGGCTTAGGGATTTTTTCAAAAAAAGGTGTTCAGACATCTAGGGCTAATTCTGTTTACCATGATACAAACCCATCTGTTTCCACTGAAAAAGCTTTCATGGGATCGTTTGCAACAGTTTGGCACCATTTCTGAGTGAATTGCAGAACGTCAGATTTTTGCTGAAATTGTGACCGCGCGGCTTAGGGATTTTTTCAAAAAAAGGTGTTCAGACATCGAGGGCTAATTCTGTTTACCATGATAAAAACCCATCTGTTTTCTTTTTTTTTTAAATAATATTTATTAAAATTTTTCAAAAATGCATAATCACTTATGGGACTCCCCCCTTCCCCCACCCCCACCATATTCCCATTTCACATTGTTGGCCGCACAAATTCCCCTTTCAAATTAAAGCTTAATTTGTTTTACCCTTAATAATAATAAACAACCCAATGTTCTTTCCCCAGGACCCACCCCCTTTCATTCCACAATTTCCATTTTTGATAAAAAAAGCACCCCAGATAATAACAATAGAAAAGGTAAAAAATAAGAGATATAATGAATAATAAAAGAGAAAGACCAATTCAACAAAAAAGAACAAAGTTGGCAAGCCTTTGGAGTTTTAGTTCTCCCCCCCCTGTCCCCGGTTTAATTTCCCCCTGACCATCAACCCCTAGTATCTGCCTGGAATTCTTAAGGCCATAAATCACAACTTTTCCCCAACTCCAGCTGGCTTTCCCTTTTTTTTTTTAAAATTAGAAATAAATTTTTTGATAATCAAAATTATTATTATTATTATTATTCTCCAAAGCTTTAACTTCAGTCTTTAAGAAAACTGTAGTAAAACTCCCTCCGTTGTTCTTTCCGGTTTGTAGTCTAATTTCCTTTTGTTCCGCTGCTTAAACGTTGTAATTCGCAAGTTTGGTAAGTCTGCAGGGATGGTTGTTGTTCAGGGGCAAAACCTTACGTTCAGTCCCTTCCTTTCTTCAATAGAAAAGTCTATTGTCTCCTTTAAAAAAAAAAAAAAAAAAAAGAAAACACCCTGCAGACGAGATGTTGTTTCCGTTTTGCAGCTTTCCCAGAAGGTAACCAGTTCTGTAAAATTCCATTGGTGTTTTTCCACTTTCCCAGTCCTTGTAATGTCCCGAAGCTCCTCGAGGGGGATTGTTATAACTTTGTTTCCTCTAGTCCAAAAGTCAAGTTGTTATCCATATTCGCCATTTTGTATCCAGATTTTAACAAATTGTAGCAAATTGAAGCAAATTTAACCAGCCAAGTTCTCATAATAAAATCCACTCCACTTTCCGACTTTGACAGCTATTTTGAAAACTGTCGAACTCTCCGACTCCTTTCACCAGGCTCTCTCTTCAATCGCCCCGGTTCCCAGGGGGGGGGGTTGTGTTTCCCTTCTCCAGTTCCTCCTCCAGCACAGTTCTTGTAGTTCCCCATCGTGGAATTGTAATTTTTATCAGCAATGCAAGCCTTTTTGGGTCTTGGTTTCCCCGTCTTTGTTTTAGACAATTTACAATAGGGAGGGGACTGACTTCCTTTTTGAATCCCCCCCGCTCGTATCCAATTCGAAAAAAAAAATTTCTTTTTTCCTCCTTTTGAACCCGATTTCCAGATTTACTCACGGGTTATTGTTGAAAAGTCCGAATTTTCAATGGAAGAAGTCAGCGCTCTCCGCCGGATGGCATGCGGCTGCGCTCAGCAGGGGAAGCAGAGGACTCAAGGCACCACGCTTCTCCCCGGCACCCGATCCGTAGCCTTTAAAAAGGCTCCTTCACGAGTCGGGAGGGCGCTAACGGTGCAAGCCGAGTCTCCATGTCCACGGCCTCCGTGGCCGTGGTTTCTAAGGGTCCCCGCATCGCCGGTGCGGTAGGACCCAGCCCCTGCCGAGCAGACTCCCTCCGGAGCTCGGAGGGAGTCCGCCATTCGGCGATGGCGCCAACCCGGAAGTCAAAAAACCCATCTGTTTTCATCGAAAAAGCTTTCAGGGGCTCGTTTGCAACAGTTTGGCACCATTTCTGAGTGAATTGCAGAACGTCAGATTTTTGCTGAAATTGTGACCGCGCGGCTTAGGTATTTTTTCAAAAAGGTTGTTGAGACATCAAGGGTTGTTGAGACATCAAGGGTTAATTGCAGAACGTCAGATTTTTGCTGAAATTGTGACCGCGCGGCTTAGGGATTTTTTCAAAAAAAGTTGCTCAGACGTCGTGCGCTAATTTTGTTTCCCATGATACAAACCCATCTGTTTTCACCGAAAAAGCTTTCAAGGGATCGTTTGCAACAGTTTGGCACCATTTCTGAGTGAATTGCAGAACGTCAGTTTTTTGCTGAAATTGTGACCGCGCGGCTTAGGGATTTTTTCAAAAAAAGTTGTTCAGACGTCCAGGGCTAATTCTGTTTCCCATGATACAAACCCATCTGTTTCCACCGAAAAAGCTTTCAGGGGATCGTTTGCACATGTTTGGCACCATTTCTGAGTGAATTGCAGAACGTCAGATTTTTGCTGAAATTGTGACCGCGCGGCTTAGGGATTTTTTCAAAAAAAGGTGTTCAGACTTCTAGGGCTAATTCTGTTTACCATGATAAAAACCCATCTGTTTTCACCGAAAAAGCTTTTAGGGGATCGTTTGCAACAGTTTGGCAACATTTCTGAGTGAATTGCAGAACGTCAGATTTTTGCTGAAATTGTGACCGCGCGGCTTATGGATTTTTTCAAAAAGGTTGTTGAGACATCAAGGGCTAATTCTGTTTCCCATGATACAAACCCATCTGTTTCCACTGAAAAAGCTTTCAGGGGATCGTTTGCACATGTTTGGCACCATTTCTGAGTGAATTGCAGAACGTCAGATTTTTGCTGAAATTGTGACCGCGCGGCTTAGGGATTTTTTCAAAAAAAGTTGCTCAGACGTCGAGGGCAAATTCTGTTATCCATGATAAAAACCCATCTGTTTCCACCGAAAAAGCTTTCAGGGGATCGTTTGCACATCTTTGGCACCATTTCTGAGTTAATTGCAGAACGTCAGATTTTTACTGAAATTGTGACCGCGCGGCTTAGGGATTTTTTCAAAAAAAGGTGTTCAGACATCTAGGGCTAATTCTGTTTACCATGATACAAACCCATCTGTTTCCACTGAAAAAGCTTTCAGGGGATCGTTTGCAACAGTTTGGCACCATTTCTGAGTGAATTGCAGAACGTCAGATTTTTGCTGAAATTGTGACCGCGCGGCTTAGGGATTTTTTCAAAAAAAGGTGTTCAGACATCTAGGGCTAATTCTGTTTACCATGATAAAAACCCATCTGTTTCCACTGAAAAAGCTTTCAGGGGATCGTTTGCAACAGTTTGGCAACATTTCTGAGTGAATTGCAGAACGTCAGATTTTTGCTGAAATTGTGACCGCGCGGCTTAGGGATTTTTTCCAAAAAAATTGTTCAGACGTCGAGGGCTAATTCTGTTTCCCATTATAAAAACCCAGCTGTTTCCACCGAAAAAGCTTTCAGGGGATCGTTTGCAACAGTTTGGCACGATTTCTGAGTGAATTGCAGAACGTCAGATTTCTGCTGAAATTGTGACCATGCGGCTTAGGTATTTTTTCAAAAAAAGGTGTTCAGACATCTAGGGCTAATTCTGTTTCCCATGATACAAACCCATCTGTTTTCACCGAAAAAGCTTTCAGGGGATCGTTTGCAACAGTTTGGCACGATTTCTGAGTGAATTGCAGAACGTCAGATTTTTGCGGAAATTGTGACCGCGCGGCTTAGGGATTTTTTCAAAAAAAGTTGTTCAGATGTCAAGGGTAATTCTGTTTCCCATGATAAAATCACATCTGTTTCCACCGAAAAAGCTTTCAGGGGATCGTTTGCACATCTTTGGCACCATTTCTGAGTGAATTGCAGAACGTCAGATTTTTACTGAAATTGTGACCGCGCGGCTTAGGGATTTTTTCAAAAAAAGGTGTTCAGACATCTAGGGCTAATTCTGTTTACCATGATACAAACCCATCTGTTTCCACTGAAAAAGCTTTCAGGGGATCGTTTGCAACAGTTTGGCACCATTTCTGAGTGAATTGCAGAACGTCAGATTTTTGCTGAAATTGTGACCGCGCGGCTTAGGGATTTTTTCAAAAAAAGTTGTTCAGACATCGAGGGCTAATTCTGTTTACCATGATAAAAACCCATCTGTTTTCATCGAAAAAGCTTTCAGGCGCTCGTTTGCAACAGTTTGGCACCATTTCTGAGTGAATTGCAGAACGTCAGATTTTTGCTGAAATTGTGACCGCGCGGCTTAGGGATTTTTTCAAAAAAAGGTGTTCAGACATCTAGGGCTAATTCTGTTTCCCATGATAAAAGCACATCTGTTTCCACCGAAAAAGCTTTCAGTCGATCGTTAGCAACAGTTTGGCACCATTTCTGAGTGAATTGCAGAACGTCAGATTTTTGCTGAAATTGTGACCGCGCGGCTTAGGGATTTTTTCAAAAAAAGTTGCTCAGACGTCGTGCGCTAATTCTGTTTCCTATGATACAAACCCATCTGTTTTCACCGAAAAAGCTTTCAGGGGATCGTTTGCAACAGTTTGGCACCATTTCTGAGTGAATTGGAGAACGTCAGATTTTTGCTGAAATTGTGACCGCGCGGCTTAGGTATTTTTTCAAAAAAAGTTGGTCAGACGTCGAGGGCTAATTCTGTTTCCCATCATAGAAACCCATCTGTTTCCACCGAAAAAGCTTTCAGGGGATCATTTGCAACAGTTTGGCACCATTTCTGAGTGAATTGCAGAACGTCAGATTTTTGCTGAAATTGTGACCGCGCGGCTTAGGGATTTTTTCAAAAAAAGGTGTTCAGACATCGAGGGCTTATTCTGTTTCCCATGATAAAAACCCATCTGTTTTCACCTAAAAAGCTTTCAGGGGCTCGTTTGCAACAGTTTGGCACCATTTCTGAGTGAATTGCAGAACGTCAGATTTTTGCTGAAATTGTGACCGCGCGGCTTAGGGATTTTTTCAAAAAAAGGTGTTCAGACATCGAGGGCTAATTCTGTTTCCCATGATAAAAACCCATCTGTTTTCACCGAAAAAGCTTTCAGGGGATCGTTTGCAACAGTTTGGCAACATTTCTGAGAGAATTGCAGAACGTCAGATTTTTGCTGAAATTGTGACCGCGCGGCTTAGGGATTTTTTTAAAAAAAGTTGTTGAGACATCAAGGGCTAATTCTGTTTCCCATGATAAAAACCCATCTGTTTCCACCGAAAAAGCTTTCAGGGGATCGTTTGCACATGTTTGGCACCATTTCTGAGTGAATTGCAGAACGTCAGATTTTTGCTGAAATTGTGACCGCGCGGCTTAGGGATTTTTTTGAAAAAAAGTTGCTCAGACGTCGAGGGCTAATTCTGTTTCCCATGATAAAAACCCATCTGTTTTCACCGAAAAAGCTTTCAGGGGCTCGTTTGCAACAGTTTGGCACCATTTCTGAGTGAATTGCAGAAAGTCAGATTTTTGCTGAAATTGTGACCGCGCGGCTTAGGGATTTTTTCAAAAAAAGGTGTTCAGACATCTAGGGCTAATTCTGTTTCCCATGATAAAAACCCATCTGTTTTCACCGAAAAAGCTTTCAAGGGATCGTTTGCAACAGTTTGGCACCATTTCTGAGTGAATTGGAGATCGTCAGATTTTTGCTGAAATTGTGACCGCGCGGCTTAGGGATTTTTTCAAAAAAAGGTGTTCAGACGTCGAGGGCTAATTCTGTTTCCCATGATAAAAACCCATCTGTTTCCACCGAAAAAGCTTTCAGGGGATCGTTTGCAACAGTTTGGCACCATTTCTGAGTGAATTGCAGAACGTCAGATTTTTGCTGAAATTGTGACCGCGCGGCTTAGGGATTTTTTCAAAAAAAGTTGCTCAGACGTCGAGGGCAAATTCTGTTATCCATGATAAAAACCCATCTGTTTCCACCGAAAAAGCTTTCAGGGGATCGTTTGCACATCTTTGGCACCATTTCTGAGTTAATTGCAGAACGTCAGATTTTTACTGAAATTGTGACCGCGCGGCTTAGGGATTTTTTCAAAAAAAGTTGTTCAGATGTCAAGGGTAATTCTGTTTCCCATGATAAAATCACATCTGTTTCCACCGAAAAAGCTTTCAGTCGATCGTTAGCAACAGTTTGGCACCATTTCTGAGTGAATTGCAGAACGTCAGATTTTTGCTGAAATTCTGACCGCGCGGCCTAGGGATTTTTTCAAAAAAAGTTGCTCAGACGTCGTGCGCTAATTCTGTTTCCCATGATACAAACCCATCTGTTTTCACCGAAAAAGCTTTCAGGGGATCGTTTGCAACAGTTTGGCACCATTTCCGAGTGAATTGGAGAACGTCAGATTTTTGCTGAAATTGTGACCGCGCGGCTTAGGGATTTTTTCAAAAAAAGGTGTTCAGACATCTAGGGCTAATTCTGTTTACCATGATAAAAACCCATCTGTTTCCACTGAAAAAGCTTTCAGGGGATCGTTTGCAACAGTTTGGCACCATTTCTGAGTGAATTGCAGAACGTCAGATTTTTGCTGAAGTTGTGACCGCGCGGCTTAGGGATTTTTTCAAAAAAAATTGTTCAGACGTCGAGGGCTAATTCTGTTTCCAATGATAAAAACCCAGCTGTTTCCACTGAAAAAGCTTTCAGGGGATCGTTTGCAACAGTTTGGCACGATTTCTGAGTGAATTGCAGAACGTCAGATTTCTGCTGAAATTGTGACCATGCGGCTTAGGTATTTTTTCAAAAAAAGGTGTTCAGACATCTAGGGCTAATTCTGTTTCCCATGATACAAACCCATCTGTTTTCACCGAAAAAGCTTTCAGGGGATCGTTTGCAACAGTTTGGCACGATTTCTGAGTGAATTGCAGAACGTCAGATTTTTGCGGAAATTGTGACCGCGCGGCTTAGGGATTTTTTAAAAAAAAGTTGTTCAGATGTCAAGGGTAATTCTGTTTCCCATGATAAAATCACATCTGTTTCCACCGAAAAAGCTTTCAGTCGATCGTTAGCAACAGTTTGGCACCATTTCTGAGTGAATTGCAGAACGTCAGATTTTTGCTGAAATTCTGACCGCGCGGCTTAGGGATTTTTTCAAAAAAAGTTGCTCAGACGTCGTGCGCTAATTCTGTTTCCCATGATACAAACCCATCTGTTTTCACCGAAAAAGCTTTCAGGGGATCGTTTGCAACAGTTTGGCACCATTTCTGAGTGAATTGGAGAACGTCAGATTTTTGCTGAAATTGTGACCGCGCGGCTTAGGTATTTTTTCAAAAAAGGTTGGTCAGACGTCGAGGTCTAATTCTGTTTCCCATCATACAAACCCATCTGTTTCCACCGGAAAAGCTTTCAGGGGATTATTTGCAACAGTTTGGCACCATTTCTGAGTGAATTGCAGAAAGTCAGATTTTTGCTGAAATTGTGACCGCGCGGCTTAGGGATTTTTTCAAAAAAAGGTGTTCAGACATCGAGGGCTTATTCTGTTTCCCATGATAAAAACCCATCTGTTTTCACCGAAAAAGCTTTCAGGGGCTCGTTTGCAACAGTTTGGCACCATTTCTGAGTGAATTGCAGAACGTCAGATTTTTGCTGAAATTGTGACCGCTCGGCTTAGGGATTTTTTCAAAAAAAGGTGTTCAGACGTCGAGGGCTAATTCTGTTTACCATGATAAAAACCCATCTGTTTCCACCGAAAAAGCTTTCAGGGGATCGTTTGCAACAGTTTGGCACCATTTCTGAGTGAATTGCAGAACGTCAGATATTTGCTGAAATTGTGACCGCGCGGCTTAGGGATTTTTTCAAAAAAAGGTGTTCAGACGTCGAGGGCTAATTCTGTTTCCCATGATAAAAACCCATCTGTTTCCACCGAAAAAGCTTTCAGGGGATCGTTTGCAACAGTTTGGCACCATTTCTGAGTGAATTGCAGAACGTCAGATTTTTGCTGAAATTGTGACCGCGCGGCTTAGGGATTTTTTCAAAAAAAGTTGCTCAGACGTCGAGGGCTAATTCTGTTTACCATGATAAAAACCCATCTGTTTCCACCGAAAAAGCTTTCAGGGGATCGTTTGCACATGTTTGGTACCATTTCTGAGTGAATTGCAGAATGTCAGATTTTTGCTGAAATTGTGACCGCGCGGCGTAGGGATTTTTTCAAAAAAAGGTGTTCAGACATCTAGGGCTAATTCTGTTTCCCATGATAAAAACCCATCTGTTTTCACCGAAAAAGCTTTCAAGGGATCGTTTGCAACAGTTTGGCACGATTTCTGAGTGAATTGCAGAACGTCAGATTTTTGCGGAAATTGTGACCGCGCGGCTTAGGGATTTTTTCAAAAAAAGTTGTTCAGATGTCAAGGGTAATTCTGTTTCCCATGATAAAATCACATCTGTTTCCACCGAAAAAGCTTTCAGTCGATCGTTAGCAACAGTTTGGCACCATTTCTGAGTGAATTGCAGAACGTCAGATTTTTGCTGAAATTCTGACCGCGCGGCCTAGGGATTTTTTCAAAAAAAGTTGCTCAGACGTCGTGCGCTAATTCTGTTTCCCATGATACAAACCCATCTGTTTTCACCGAAAAAGCTTTCAGGGGATCGTTTGCAACAGTTTGGCACCATTTCCGAGTGAATTGGAGAACGTCAGATTTTTGCTGAAATTGTGACCGCGCGGCTTAGGTATTTTTTCAAAAAAAGTTGGTCAGAGGTCGAGGGCTAATTCTGTTTCCCATCATACAAACCCATCTGTTTCCACCGGAAAAGCTTTCAGGGGATTATTTGCAACAGTTTGGCACCATTTCTGAGTGAATTGCAGAACGTCAGATTTTTGCTGAAATTGTGACCGCGCGGCTTAGGGATTTTTTCAAAAAAAGGTGTTCAGACTTCTAGGGCTAATTCTGTTTACCATGATAAAAACCCATCTGTTTTCACCGAAAAAGCTTTCAGGGGATCGTTTGCAACAGTTTGGCAACATTTCTGAGTGAATTGCAGAACGTCAGATTTTTGCTGAAATTGTGACCGCGCGGCTTATGGATTTTTTCAAAAAGGTTGTTGAGACATCAAGGGCTAATTCTGTTTCCCATGATAAAAACCCATCTGTTTCCACTGAAAAAGCTTTCAGGGGATCGTTTGCACATGTTTGGCACCATTTCTGAGTGAATTGCAGAACGTCAGATTTTTGCTGAAATTGTGACCGCGCGGCTTAGGGATTTTTTCAAAAAAAGTTGCTCAGACGTCGAGGGCAAATTCTGTTATCCATGATAAAAACCCATCTGTTTCCACCGAAAAAGCTTTCAGGGGATCGTTTGCACATCTTTGGCACCATTTCTGAGTGAATTGCAGAACGTCAGATTTTTGCTGAAATTGTGACCGCGCGGCTTAGGGATTTTTTCAAAAAAAATTATTCAGACGTCGAGGGCTAATTCTGTTTCCCATGATAAAAACCCAGCTGTTTCCACCGAAAAAGCTTTCAGGGGATCGTTTGCAACAGTTTGGCACCATTTCTGAGTGAATTGCAGAACGTCAGATTTTTGCTGAAATTGTGACCATGCGGCTTAGGTATTTTTTCAAAAAAAGGTGTTCAGACATCTAGGGCTAATTCTGTTTCCCATGATAAAAACCCATCTGTTTTCACCGAAAAAGCTTTCAGGGGATCGTTTGCAACAGTTTGGCACCATTTCTGAGTGAATTGCAGAACGTCAGATTTTTGCTGAAATTGTGACCGCGCGGCTTAGGGATTTTTTCAAAAAAAGGTGTTGAGACATCAAGGGCTAATTCTGTTTCCCATGATAAAAACCCATCTGTTTCCACCGAAAAAGCTTTCAGGGGATCGTTTGCACATGTTTGGCACCATTTCTGAGTGAATTGCAGAACGTCAGATTTTTGCTGAAATTGTGACCGCGCGGCTTAGGGATTTTTTCAAAAAAAGTTGCTCAGACGTCGAGGGCTAATTCTGTTTCCCATGATAAAAACCCATCTGTTTCCACCGAAAAAGCTTTCAGGGGATCGTTTGCACATGTTTGGCACCATTTCTGAGTGAATTGCAGAACGTCAGATTTTTACTGAAATTGTGACCGCGCGGCTTAGGGATTTTTTCAAAAAAAGTTGTTCAGACATCGAGGGCTAATTCTGTTTACCATGATAAAAACCCATCTGTTTTCATCGAAAAAGCTTTCAGGGGCTCGTTTGCAACAGTTTGGCACCATTTCTGAGTGAATTGCAGAACGTCAGATTTTTGCTGAATTTGTGACCGCGCGGCTTAGGGATTTTTTCAAAAAAAGGTGTTCAGACATCTAGGGCTAATTCTGTTTCCCATGATAAAAACCCATCTGTTTCCACCGAAAAAGCTTTTAGGGGATACTTTGCAACAGTTTGGCAACATTTCTGAGTGAATTGCAGAACGTCAGATTTTTGCTGAAATTGTGACCGCGCGGCTTAGGGATTTTTTCAAAAAAAGTTGTTGAGACATCAAGGGCTAATTCTGTTTCCCATGATAAAAACCCATCTGTTTCCACCGAAAAAGCTTTCAGGGGATCGTTTGCCACAGTTTGGCACGATTTCTGAGTGAATTGCAGAACGTCAGATTTTTGCTGAAATTGTGACCGCGCGGCTTAGGGATTTTTTCAAAAAAAATTGTTCAGACGTCGAGGGCTAATTCTGTTTCCCATGATGAAAACCCAGCTGTTTCCACCGAAAAAGCTTTCAGGGGATCGTTTGCAACAGTTTGGCACGATTTCTGAGTGAATTGCAGAACGTCAGATTTTTACTGAAATTGTGACCGCGCGGCTTAGGGATTTTTTCAAAAAAAGGTGTTCAGACATCTAGGGCTAATTCTGTTTACCATGATACAAACCCATCTGTTTCCACTGAAAAACCTTTCAGGGGATCGTTTGCAACAGTTTGGCACCATTTCTGAGTGAATTGCAGAACGTCAGATTTTTGCTGAAATTGTGACCGCGCGGCTTAGGGATTTTTTCAAAAAAAGGTGTTCAGACATCGAGGGCTAATTCTGTTTACCATGATAAAAACCCATCTGTTTTCATCGAAAAAGCTTTCAGGGGCTCGTTTGCAACAGTTTGGCACCATTTCTGAGTGAATTGCAGAACGTCAGATTTTTGCTGAAATTGTGACCGCGCGGCTTAGGGATTTTTTCAAAAAAAGGTGTTCAGACATCTAGGGCTAATTCTGTTTACCATGATAAAAACCCATCTGTTTCCACTGAAAAAGCTTTCAGGGGATCGTTTGCAACAGTTTGGCACCATTTCTGAGTGAATTGCAGAACGTCAGATTTTTGCTGAAGTTGTGACCGCGCGGCTTAGGGATTTTTTCAAAAAAAGTTGTTCAGACATTGAGGGCTAATTCTGTTTACCATGATAAAACCCCATCTTTTTCCACCGAAAAAGCTTTTAGGGGATCGTTTGCAACAGTTTGGCACCATTTCTGAGTGAATTGCAGAACGTCAGATTTTTGCTGAAATTGTGACCGCGCGGCTTAGGGATTTTTTCCAAAAAAATTGTTCAGACGTCGAGGGCTAATTCTGTTTCCCATTATAAAAACCCAGCTGTTTCCACCGAAAAAGCTTTCAGGGGATCGTTTGCAACAGTTTGGCACGATTTCTGAGTGAATTGCAGAACGTCAGATTTCTGCTGAAATTGTGACCATGCGGCTTAGGTATTTTTTCAAAAAAAGGTGTTCAGACATCTAGGGCTAATTCTGTTTCCCATGATACAAACCCATCTGTTTTCACCGAAAAAGCTTTCAGGGGATCGTTTGCAACAGTTTGGCACGATTTCTGAGTGAATTGCAGAACGTCAGATTTTTGCGGAAATTGTGACCGCGCGGCTTAGGGATTTTTTCAAAAAAAGTTGTTCAGATGTCAAGGGTAATTCTGTTTCCCATGATAAAATCACATCTGTTTCCACCGAAAAAGCTTTCAGTCGATCGTTTGCACATGTTTGGCACCATTTCTGAGTGAATTGCAGAACGTCAGATTTTTGCTGAAATTGTGACCGCGCGGCTTAGGGATTTTTTCAAAAAAAGTTGCTCAGACGTCGTGCGCTAATTTTGTTTCCCATGATACAAACCCATCTGTTTTCACCGAAAAAGCTTTCAAGGGATCGTTTGCAACAGTTTGGCACCATTTCTGAGTGAATTGCAGAACGTCAGTTTT